>NC_081841.1:88070649-88393914 GCF_963259705.1 Myotis daubentonii
AAGATGACAAAGCATTCTCAAAAGTCAGTAACTGTAGAATATTAAACATAAACATTGAGGGAAAATTACAGGTTTTGTGAAGAAGACATAAAGGGATCTGTGAATTCTATTACAGGGAAAACTGAGGCATGAATTAGTATTCCTGTGTGGGGCTTTATATGTAGATTAGATTAATGCATTTTGAATCTGCTGATGACTCTGATTCTTTTGTAAGAAACCTACACATTTAATATTGAATATATGTATTTAAAACTATTTTCTTTTAACTATGTATAATGTAATTTGCTTCATACTTTAAATATTTCAAAAAAAAATAATTGAAATGAGAAACTGTGCCCACCAACAGTAATCCAGAAAGCTTTTATATGGATTTTTGTGCTAAATATTTAATCAGAAAAAAAAAACACATGGTAGATATCTGTACCTACTATGTTCTAGGCTCAGTTAAACACCACTGTTACAGAGAGTAATAGGTGTGTAAAATGGTAGTAAACAAAGAAGCAACAACAACAAATTAAGATGTTTGAGGAAAGAGCTGTAGAAGGCCAGAGGACAGAGTAACTGACTTTGATGAACAGTTTGGGAAGGGGAGAAATTTGTGCTTGGTTTTGAAAGCTACATATATGTTTCCTATGAAAGAAAGAATTACAAATAATAATGTTAGCAATTAGTATATAGTGCATGATAAACAATGACAATTCCATTTATTTGGAAAATATTCAGCATTGTAATATTATTTTCTCTTCATTTATTTCAAGTTTCTAAATGAGGCTTTTCAGTTTTCTTCATATAGGTCCCAGAAAATTTTATTAAGTTTATTCATACATAAGTTATTCATATTGTGGGCCTTTAAAATATGTTTTCTTGTACTTAATAGTTGTCATAAAGGATAACTAATAATTTTCATTATTTTATCATATAGACAAACATTTTTATTAAAGTATTCTGTACTACAGATATTTATCGACTGATTACTTCAGGTTTTCGAGGTATAAAGTTATAGAAAGTAGTGTTTATAAAGTAATCTTTAATTTCTAATCCACTAAAAGCTTTTAAAAATGAAAATGGATGTTGAATTTTATCATTTGCTTTTTTAGAATCTTTAGAGAAAGATGATCATTAGTTATTTTCTCTTTAAATTATTACTGTCAAGAAAAGCATTAATGAATTTCCTAATGTTGAACTGTTTCTTGTATTCCTGGAATAAACTTTCACTTATCATGCTGTATTGTTTTAATATACTGTTGGCATTGACTTACTAATAATTTATTTGGAATTAATATATCTTTGTTTATAAGTTTACACTTTTGTAAGCTATCTTACTCAAATTTTAGTATCAGAGTCATACCAGCTTAGTAAAATAAGTTAGAAAATTAGGAAATTTAAAAAGAGTACCATTTTTTACTCTCTACAACTTCATATAAATGATAATTATCTGTTCTTTGGAAGTTTTAAAGAGTATGCCCATCTATTTGTACCATACCAGTGTTTTTTGTCATATATTTTATATATAATTTCTTTCACACTATTCTGTCATGTTAAAATGAAATTTTATTGTACTTTTTGTCATATGGACTTCATGCTATTTGCTTTTATTTTTCTAGTAATTTTTTCAAACTATAATTTATTGAGCCTGTATTACTATCTAAGACTATTGATTTAAGTATGTAACCTACTTTTTGAAACATTGTGGAAGAGGTATTAATATCCATAGTTTGCATTTGTGGAAACTGAAACTTGGCAAGTTATATTACTTGCTGAATGTCCTAGTACCCCAGCTCTTCATTAGATTCTAAGCTTAGAGGAACACAGTGTCCCTGCATCATTATGTCCTGTATTTCCTTCATGGCTCCAGGCAGGTTGCAGACACTCAATAACTACTTGTAGAATTGAACAGAGCCCACTTCTGCCTGACCCAAGGATCTTTCCACGAGTTACAAAGTAATGAAGTATTGTTGCTGCTTCTGTCTCTTATGATGATAATTGTCTCAACATAAAACAAACCAAGTTATTATGTTGGAGTTCAGAAAACAATAAGCAGCACAAGTTTTGTATTTCTTTTTTTAGTTAACAACGTCTGGGTATAATTTACTTATAATGTAAAGTACACATTTTTAGTGTAGAGCTGGATTAATTATGAAAAATATATATCACCATGCAATAAATCAAAATATACATCTCCTACCTTAGCCAGTTTTGCTCAGGGGTTAGAGTGTTGGCCTGTGGACTGAAGGGTCATGGGTTCAATTCCAGTCAAGGACATGAAGGCTTGATCCCTTGGCCCTGGGTTGGGACATGTGCGGAAGGCAACCAGTCAATATCTCTCTCCTGCATCAATGTTTCTTTCTCTTTGTCTCCCCACCTCCCTTCCATTCTCTCTCTGAAAAATATCCTTGGGTGACAATTAACAACAACAAATTATACACACACACACACACACACACACACACACACACACACATTTCCATCACATTTCCATCACACAGGAAAATTACCACTGAACACTTTTCAATCAATCTCCTCTCAGTCTTGCCGCTGGGCAACCATGGAACTACTTATGTCCCTATGGACTAGCTTTAACTGCCTCAGAACGTCATCTATGGGAAGTCATACAAAAATATACTTCTTTCCTATCTGCCTTCTTTCACGTAGCATAATGTTCTTCAAATCCATGCACATTGTTATCAATAGTTAACCGCTTTTTATTGATGGGTAGCAAGACATTTTATGAGCATAACACAATTTTTTTATCCATTTTCCTACTGATGGACATTTGGGTTGTTTCCAATTTGGGGCTAATATAACTTTTCTATAAACATTAATGCTCAGGAGCTTTTGTGAGTCTGATTTTTTATTTTTATTGAGTAATACTGATGAGTAGGGCTGCCTTCTTTCCTACCATAGAGAGAAAGCACTCAATATCATCATTAAGTATAATGTTAGCTGTAAATTTTTATGACATTCTTATTATCAGTTTGTGGAAGTTCCTTTTTACTTATAACTTCCCAAATTATTTTATCATGGGTATATGCTAATTTAAAAAAAATTATTTTCCCACATCTACTGAGATAATTTTTTTCTTTTAATCTGTTAATATAATAATGTACATTAATGTTAAAATATTAAACCGACCTTGCATTCCTGGGTAAACTTCATTTTATCTTGATGTATTTTCCAACTTACCAGTATATATGGCTCTCTTTTTCTATGGAGCCCTTTTCCAAAGATTCCAGCTGGTTTGACAGTACCAAACTCTGGTTTATGCCTCCTTACCTCATTAGCTCATTGTCCTTTGCTTGGTATTCAGTTTTCTGTGTAATCATTAGAAAATTATCCCTCTGTAAGACCCAAGTGATGCCATGCCCAAGTTGATTACCTTGATTTTCCTTTCCCTTGTTTAATGGCTACTAACAATTACCTCAATAGTCATACATGTTTCTAGCTGTGTATGGAAGAAAAATGAATAATCAGTCCCTTCCCTCAGTGATTACCCTGTCATGGCCAGTAATGGAGCCAGAGGCACATATAAGTTTAATTTATTCAGCTTAGAGGGAGAGAATCAGCAGAATAAAATGCCTCATTTGCTTTAGGAATTATTTTTGGATTACATATGCTTAGAGAATACCCAGGGAAAGTCAGAAAGGGGGAAAATGCTACAATTTTCCATGGAACTATTATACATTAAAAGAATATACAGGAATAATTTATATGCTTTTATATTATCTTATACTGCTCATATTTTATGATTTCTCATCTTATCAAAAACATTTTCCACAAAATGATAACATATAAAGCCTATCTATATTTTTCTTTTTCAAAATGATAAAAACAAAATTTTTAGTAAATCTGAGAGAGTTCTTATTTTATTGCATCTTTTTTTAAATAAATAAAGAAATATCCTCTCTTTTAAAAAAATTTTTTTTATTGATTTCAGAGAGAAAGGGAGAGGGAGAGAGAGATAGAAATATCAATGATGAGAGAGAATCATTAACCTGCTACCTGCTGCATGCTCCCTACTAGGGATCGAGCCCGTAACCCAGGCATGTGCCCTTGACTAGAATCAAGGCCGGCACTCTATTCACTGAGGCAAAACAGTTAGGGTTGCACCTTGTGTTTTACGAAGCATAGAGAAGATGTAATCCAGGAAGAAAAAAAATTGCAGCAAAACGTATTCTGAATTGAGCCCTTAATCTTCTGGAAAATAAAGCCTAGTAATTATATTTTATTTTAAAAAATAATAAAGGTCCATGAATTGTTTTATATTTTTTCTTTAATCACAAGCTTTCCTTTTAGAGGGAAAAATCTCATATTTTTTAATTTCATATATTTTCTTCTTGGGTGAGAAAATTTTTTCTTTTCTGAATATACTTATTGAATTTTCATACCCAAGTATATTCGATGTTACTTCTATTTAAGTTGATAAAGTTGATATTCCTTAACTTTCTCACTTCTTGAAATGCAGCTCTCTCTTTCCCTCTATCTGTAACACACACAAACACACACATGTACATACAATGTAAGTATGCATACACCTGCATAGATACCTCATTTTTATTATATTGTAACATTTACAAATTAAATACTTACTTTAAAATTAGCACTTTACCCTAAAGTTCTTGTAGTTAATAATTTTTAGCCTTTGACTTTGTAGTAATATCCATAGATATTTTCTTAGGCTTAGCTCTCTATTTACCTGGTTAATTAAAATGGTGCACTACCAGCCCTTCTTCTTGTTGAATTCCTAATGCGACACACCTATTAATCTGTAGGTGTTTCTCATACAGTAATTTTTTTTCAAATTGAATTTATGGATATCATAATTTATGAGGATTTACATATATTAGATCATATTTTATTGCCATTCCATATAAATTAAAGTTTAGATTATAGACTTTCACCTCTTAAATTTCTGATAATAGTGGAGAAAGTCTGATACCAATGGGTTAGTTGCTCCTTTACAGGCATCTCATATCCTTATCTGCAATAATCTTTGAATTTTTTAACCAAAAGAATAGTTCTTTAGGTGACCATGCCTGCACTATTTTAGTTGTGAAGCTTTGATAAATCACAGATTGATTTGATCAATACAGTATCATTGGGTTAGAGCTGATGAAAATTCCCTCCAGGTCTTCTACTTCATTGTCTACTAATCATAATTGTTGGCACTGAATTTTTAAAAACATTTTCTGTGTATTCAAAAGTCTTTAAAAGAGTATTTAGAAAGCCTTAAAGTATTTTAGTAATATGACATCTGAATTGGAACCACAATAGCTATTATAAAAATCATTCTATTAAATGAGAACATTTATTTGTTATGCATTCTCTTTCAATATCAACTACAAAGATTACCATTATATTTCTATGGCTTCATGAAGTTTTCTGGTATTTAAAGTAATGTAAATGGATTAATTATTTACTGGTTTTGTGCTTTTTCTGCATTCATGTATCTGTGAGATTCATCTATCATGTAGCAGTAGCTTATTTGTATATTTGTTTTGATATAAAGAGCTTCATTGGATGAACAGATCATTTGTTTATGTGTTCTCATATCAGTAGATGTTTGCATTTTTTCTGGTGTAGGGGATGATTATGAATGAAGATTCTACTGTTACTGAAGAAAGATTTCCCAAAATATATACAATCATTTTTCTTCTATTCTTCAATCTAGGAATATAGTTGCTGTGTCATGGGGCAGCACATGTTTACCTATATTAGAAACTGTGTAACAGTTCAACACTTTGGATGTGCTATTGTACACTCCTACTAGCAATGAATGAGAATTCCAGTTGCTCTACATCCGCATCAACAATCAATAGTTTTTCTAGATTTATACCTTGTAACAGATATCTGGTGGTATCTAATAGTGGTTTTAAATTGCATTTCCTTTTATGATTAAGTAGAGGCCCAGTGCACAAAAATCAAAAATTTGTGCACAGGGGGGGAGGGATCCCTCAGCCCGGCCTGTGCCCTCTCACAGTCTGGGACCCCTCAGGGGATGACCACCTGCTGGCTTAAGCATGCTCCCTGGGGGACTGGGCCTAAACTGGCAATCAGACATCCCTCTGGCAGCCCGGCAGCCCTTGGGGGATGTCCACTTGCCAGCGGGGAGCAGACCTAAGCTGCAGTCAAACATCCTTAGTGCTGCTGAGGAGGCAGAAGAGGCTCCCACTACCACCGCTGTACTGGCAGCTATCAGCCTGGCTTGTGGCTAAGCAGAGCTCCCCCATGTGGGAGCACACTGACCACCAGAGGGCAGCTCTTGCATTGAGCGTCTGCCCCCTGGTGGTCAGTGTGTGTCATAGTGACCAGTCATTCCCAGTCTTTCTGCTGTTAGGATCAGTTTGCCTATTATCCTTTTACTATATAGGATAGAGGCCTGGTGCACAGGTGGGGGCCAGCTGGTTTGCCCTGAAAGGTGTCCTGGATCAGGGAGGGGGTCCTGCTTGGGTGCCTGGCCAGCCTGGGTGAGGGGTTGATGGGTGTTTGCAGGCTGGTCACACCCCCTTCAGGGTGGGGGTCCCCACTGGGGTGCCTGGCCAGCCTGGGTGAGGGGCTGAGGGCTGTTTTCAGGCTGGCCAGTGACTGAAGCTCCCAGCCTCTCCTTTTTTTCTTTTTTTTTATTCTGGGATTTATTTACCTTCTATAATTGAAACTTTGTTGCTTTTGGAACTCAGAGCCAGACCATGGCAGGTGGGGAACCTTGGCTTCCTCCATCACTGGAGCAAGCAAGCCTCCTGCTCACTTCAGCTGCATTGCTGCCGGCCGCCATCTTTGTTGGCAGTTAATTTGCATATCATGCTGATTAGCCAATTGGGAGGCGTAGCGAAGGTACGGTCAATAACCATGTTTGTCTGTTATTATATAGGATGATGTTGAACATCTTTTCACGTACTCAGTTGCCATCCATATATTTTATTTTGATGAACTATATTTCATTTTAAAATTATTTTATTGTGTTTTGGAAATTTTTACACATATTCTGAATATAAGTAATTTGCCAATGTTATTTCTAAGTATTTACTTCTTATCTGTACCTTTCAAAGGGTAGAATGTCTGAATTTTGATTATATATAATTCATCAAGTTTTTCTATTCTGGATCATTTTTTTATTATTTACCCTATGCTTTCTTCTAATGTTATGTCACTTTAGATTCCACATTTAGGTCAATTATCCACTTTAAATTAATTTTCATATAACATGCCAGGTATGGATAAAAGTACATTTTTTTTCAGATTGCTATCCAATTTTTCCAACACCTTGTTGAAAAGACAACATTATTCCAGTAAATTTTCTTTGCAAACTTTTCAAAAATAAACTGGCTATATAGGTATAAGTCTATTTATAGACTTTATTTTATTTCTCTATTTTTATGTGAATATAACACTTTACATTATTGTGTCTTTATAATGAGTCAAAGTCATGTTAGTTCTATAATTTTATTCCTTTTCAAAGTTTTTTTGGCTATTCCAGTTTTTCATGGGTCACCTATTTACCCATGAGTTTTAGAATGAGTTTGCCAATTTCTATCAAAGCAAATAAAATACTTTCTCAGGTTTTACTTGGGTTCTCACTAAATCTAGAGATCAATTAGCGGCAAATGTCTAACATCTTAACAATTTTCAGACTTTCAATACATGGGCAGTCTATTCCTGTATTTTTTTTTTTAGAATCTTTTAATTTTTCAGTAATTTTTTATAGTATTCACTATTCAGGTCTTTTAAATTCTAAATTGATCCATATTTAATATATTTAACAGCTTCATTAAGATATAGTGCCTACACCATACAATTCACCACTTAAAGTTAGCTTTCACTGTCATGATGCTCTTCTTTAAAGCATAAAAATTTTTTACTATTGATGAAGTCCAATTTATTAATTTTAAAAATTTGATTGCTTGTACCCTTGGCATCATATCAAGGAAGTCATTGCATAATCCAAGATCATGAAAAGGTATACCTATGTTTTCTCCTAGGAGATATATAATGTTGCCTCTTACTTTTAGGTCTTTGTACACATTTTGAGTTAATGTTTAGTAGGTCAGAGTCCAGCTTAATTTTTTGAATGAGGATGTCCAGTTGTTCCAACAGCATTTCTAAAAAACAATATAAATCTTAAGACTAAATGCTTGATTGTTACAAATAAAAATAGCCCAGGGTTTTCATAATAGTGAGAAATTCAATATTTCCTACCCTGAGACAAACACTTTGCTGACCCCTGGAGAGATGGACTAGTGAATAAGACAGACAGATCACATCCCTCATGGTGCTTATAGTCTAGTTCTAGGAAAATGGTGTTGTTATTACTGAATAGTTTTGAAGCATATAACAAAAGTAAGAAATAAAATGTGTTATAAATGTAGCATATGTATGCTTAATATTCATTTCCGAATCCTTTTATCTCTTTTTGAGATGGTGTAAGTTTTGCATAGTTTTGTGGTCTCATAAAGTTCATGTTGGTGGATGTGGAATTTAATACTTATTTTTATGATCCTGATTCTTTTAACTCAAAATGTTTTATAAGACCAAAAGAAAGTCCCAAAAAGCCTAAGGAGGTGATTTTAGGACTGTGCAAAGCATTGTACCCCCTGGAGAAATAGGAAGTCTGCCCAAGAGTAAACAAACTCCACAAGACAATTTAAATTTGTTCAGGCCCTGACTGGTTTGGCTCAGTGGATAGAGCATCAGCCTGCAGGATGAAGGGTCCCAGGTTCGATTCTGGTCAAGGGCATGTACCTTGGTTGCAGGCACATCCCCAGCAGGGAGTGTGCAGGAGGCAGCTGATCAATGTCTCTCTCTCATCGATGTTTCTAACTCTCTATCCCTCTCCCTTCCTCTCTGCAAAAAATCAATAAAATATATTAAAAAAATAAATAATAAAAAGATAAATTTGGTCTGCAGTTAAGAATCCACAAGATCTGGGTTGGTTCTAAACATCAGGAAACATTACTTCTTCCTCCTCATTATTATCCTGCTAGCCCCCTGTCGCTGCATAATTACCAATCACAATCAAATGCTTTGTTCAACTTAAATTTTAGATTATTCAACTTCTAAACGATTGTTATTCATTAAAAAAAAATAAGTTGTACTATTTCATGATCTGTATCAACCAAATTCTATTAACTCAGTCACAGTTCTCTATATGAAGACTAAATAGGACAAAGAAGGAAAATGATTTTTTAAAAATATAATTGATACGCTAGGTTAAAACTTAATAACACCAAAACACCTCTCTCCAACTGAAAAGAAATAGAAGGCTAACTGGAACATGCAGGACTTGGAAAAGATTCCGAGGCCAGCCATTAAAAAAAGCATCTGTCTGGAATGGCTTAGCTATTCATATGCCGACAGAGCGGTTCTGGGCCAAAGTGTTTCATGAGGTATTTTGCAGCTCAGATGGGCAATGATTCTCTAAATCCATGTTGGAACACGAGATTTAGTGAAACTAAGCAATAGCCAGAATCCCATTATAATTCAATTTGAAATTGGCACCTGTCCTCACAGCAGGCTCACTATGGCTATTTTTTTAACCTTGCATAACCCAGCCCCACATTTCACACACTGATCTTTTGCACTCCACTACAACATGATGGAGAGAATTGTACTATGTGGTAATATAAATATAAGTGAAAACTAGGGCTTGTGGATAAACTTCCCAGAAACAGAGGTTGCACTTGGTCAAGAACAAAAAAGTGAAACATTTCTCAGTAACGACAGCCAGATGATCTATATGTAAACTGAGATGCAGAGGGCTGGGCTATCGAGTACTCTTCCTCAGATTCTCCATATCTTGATTAGTGAAATTATCAGCTTGGGATCCTGAGCCAGAAATCTCTTCTTTGCCTCCCAAGTTAATGCAAAGTTGTAATGATTTGATCCAAGTTTTCCCCACAAGAGGAGTTTTCTCTTGTCACTCCTAGGTCTATACCACAGTTCAGGCCCTTGGCTCCTATCATCTGTACTGGTGCAGTAGACACTTGTAGAAATGATAAAACCTTACACATAAAGGATATAAGAAATACTATAATACATCTGCTAAGCAATACCTAGCTGAGGAAATAAAACGATACCCATATATTTGAAGTAGCCTGTATACTACTGCTCTCCAACTATATCCTCCTGCCGCCCCACGCCCTGAAGGAGATTCTGCCTTCATTTGGATTCTATTATGTCCACGCATGTTTTTATACTCTTCGTGTGCTCACATATATACATATCACACATATACTTGCTATTTTACTTTGTTTCCTTCTGTCACTTAGGTTTATTACTTAACATTATTTTGAGAGTTACCCATATTAATTTGTAAAATTTTAATGTTTCTTTTCATAGCTGTTTGTATTCAATTGTGTAATTATATCACAATTTATTTATCCATTCTTTTGTTGATGGACGATTAGGCTATTTCTACTTTTTCCTATTATATAGGATTGTTATGAATATTCTTTTATGTGCCCTCTTGGGTAGTATGCATAAATTCTTTAGATTATCTATCTAGAAGTGGACTTGGTGAATAAAGGAATATATCTTTAGCCTGGCTGGTGTGCTCAGTGGTTTAACATCAACCCATGAACCAGGAGGTGAGGATTCAATTTCATGTCTGGGCACATGTCTACATGGTGTGCTCAATCCCCAGTAGGGGGCGTGCAAGAGGCAGCTGATCAATAATTCTCTGTCATTGATGTTCCTCTCTCTACTTTTGCCTTTCTCTCTCTTAAATCAATAAAAAAATATATATTTTTTAAAAAGGACTATAGCTTTGCCAATATGCTCTGTCAAGGAGCAGTAATATTTTACACCTCTCCTAGAAATCTCTGCTGCCCTCTGCCCTATGTCCTCTACAATATTAGGTAATGCAGACGTTGGAGGAGGTCCTGGAGAGGAAGTGCCCTCCTGTTGGCCTGTGAGTTGAACCCCTGCATTCAGCAGCTACTTCTCCCCTCTCTTGTTCTTGCAATGGACATTCTACCTGCAGTCCCCGGAGTGGGAGTTTTTTCAAGGACACAGAACAGTGTGTTCTTCAGACCATTTAGATGGTATATGTGACTGAATCCAGTTAAGGCCTCTATATAAACTTTTGACATTCTGCTGGGTAGGTATGGAGATCTAATTGTTTTGTGGCCACCCCAAACAAGCCTCCTATATATTAAGTTCCCTTGCTTATTAAAACTATTACCTACCAATCTGGAATGGTTTGTTTATTTAGTTTCTCCATGCCCTCCATGGATGGGGCCAGTTTCAGATTTTACCCAGGAAACTCCTGACTTTGCAAACTGAATTCTTAATTTTTTAAAAATATTGAAGTACTGAATTATATATTATTCTGTTTTTTTTTATTTGTGTTTTCTAGATTTCAAGTGAGATACAATATCTTTAAAGATTTTTTTGGCCACATGATTTATCCTACAAATTGCCTGTTCATAGTGTTTGCTGATTACTATTGGATCATTTTCATTTTATTATTGATTTGTAGATATTAATAACATGTTCTAAATACCAATTATTTCCTGTTTAATACCTTGCAAATATCTCTTCTGTGCTGCCTGCCTTGGCTTTCTCATTTTTTGAATGGAGTCTTGTGATTACTAGAGTATTTTATGTAGTATAGTAAAATTAGAATTCATTTTAAAGTTATGTTTGTTTAAAAAAGTTTTACTTTAATCTGAGGGAAACATTTTCTTTAAAAGCTTTAAAATAATTTTTATTGTGGGATGATAATGTACAATGATTGAGTCTTGTGTATGTCAT
The DNA here is from genome assembly GCF_963259705.1 of Myotis daubentonii. Taxonomy (NCBI): domain Eukaryota; kingdom Metazoa; phylum Chordata; class Mammalia; order Chiroptera; family Vespertilionidae; genus Myotis; species Myotis daubentonii. The sequence goes on from NC_081841.1 coordinate 88,082,395, forward strand.
TAAGTCGAGAACTATTTATTATTATTACTAGAGGCCCGGTGCATGACATTCCCTGTGGGAGCGCACTGACCACCAGGAGCAGCTCCTGTGTTGAGCGTCTGCCCCCTGCTGATCAGTGAGTGTCATAGCGACAGGTGGTTCCACTGTCCGGTCAATTTGCATATTAGCCTTTTGTTATATAGGATTATTATGATTATTATACTAGAGGCCTGGTGCATGGAATTGTGCACTGGTGGTGTCCTTCAGCCTGGCCTGCAGGGATTGGCTGAAACTGGCAGTCCTACATCCCTGCGGGATGTAGTAGTGCCCAAAGTGGCAGGTGGCTGGCGAGGAGCCCATGCCTGAGCTGGTCACTACACCCTCCCACTCATCCCAGCACCACTGTGCCTGCTGCTGCCACCACTCAGTAGGCTCGCTGCTGCTCTACTGCAGCTTCTGTGCACCCGTCTTAGGCAATATCGGCACACCCATGACCAAGAAGCGGCCGTGGGCTCATGCCTAGTCAGTCCCAATGCAGGTCCCCATGGGGGGAGGGGCACACAGAGGGAGTCTCCACGGGAGAGGCTCACACCACTGCAGCTGTGCTCACCAGCCATGAGCCCAGCGTCTGGCGCCTGTTGGTCAGCTGAGCGGTGCTCCCGCTGTGGGAGTGAACTGATGGTCAGTACGCTTCATAGCTACTGGTCAGGATGTCAAGCAGTTGAATGGTTGAACAGTCGCTTAGATTTTTATGTATATAGATAGAAAGCTATTATTGAAGAGTTTGTCATTTACCCACTGATCTACAGTGACCATTTTAAGTCAATCTCAAGTTTTGATGGCTACATGGGATTGTCTCTGAGCTCTCTATTTTGTTCAATAATCAATTTTTCTTTTAAATACCAATACCACGTTGCTTTTATCAATGCAGTATTATAATTATCTTCATAGCTAGTTAAATAAGTACCTGTATCTCTTCCTCTTTTTCCTCTACTTCTTCACAAATATCTTTACTGGCTGGAAATTTTATTTCTATATGTTTTTAAATTCCTCTAGCTTAAAAACACACACAAAACTTTGGATTATCAGGAATTGTATATCAGTGAATGGAGAATTGTCGTATTTATGATGCTTAATCATCTTACCCAATAACCTGCTATTTTTTCTCAATTTTGTTGCTGTCAAGAAGGTTATATTTTTACAATTATATTTCAGAGTTTCCAGTTGCTGAAATAGAAAGTCATGATATAAACAATAATTTATTTTATGTTCATTAACTGCTCTGAACTGTCATTAATTTTAATAATTTGGATATAAACTCATTTGAGTTTCCTAAATAGGCAACATTTCTCTGAGAACAATTATACTTTTGTTGCTATTCTTGAATTCCTTCTATTTTTATTTTTTAAAGAATAATTGAATCAAAGAATAATTTATTTTTATTTTATTTTTATTTTTTTAACATATATTTTTACTGATTTCAGAGAGGAAGGAAGAGGGAGAGATAGATAGAAACATCAATGATGAGAGAGAATCATTGATTGGCTGCCTCCTGCACACCCCCTACTGGGAACCTAGTACACAACTTGGGCATGTGCCCTTGACCAGTATCGAACCCAGGACCTTTCAGTCCACAAGCTGATGCTCTATCCAAGAAGCCAAACCGGCTAGGGCAAGAATAGTTAATTGATTTTTAGAGAGAGAAGAAAGGAGCGGAAGAAACATCAATATGAGAGCAAACATCAATTGCTGTTTCTTGCATTCCCCCAAACCAGGATCAAGCCCTCAACCTGGGCATATGCCCTGACCAGAGTAGAAGTGAGAGGAGTTAGAAGCAGGATTAAGCAGACAGGGTAAAAGGTGGAGCTAGCTGAAACCACAAATTTTTTTGCAGAAAAACAAGATGTCATAAAAACAGGATGCTTTGAGACAAGGATATTTTTCTTGCAAGTGCAAAATAAAATGTTGCACAAGGACAGGAACCAATCAGTGGCACAGATAGACAAAGAGCGGGCCTTTAGCAGAAAAAAAGGGGACGAGCAGAATGCTTCAGTTGCAACCCATTTGTGTCCCCTCCAGGAGCGGGAGCCTGTGTTTGCTTGCGATAAACTCCTGCCTTGCTTGAACTCCTCTGGTCTTGGGACTTCATTCTTCAATTCTGTGAGACATGACCCCGGGAAAAATTCCTGCTCACTGGTTCAAGTATTATAAGCAGCAACTCCCCCACCAATGACAGACATCCACTTCTTGCTCAGCCAAACCAATTTTTCTGTTGCAGAAGCTTGAACAATTATATGAATTCCTTCAATAGAAAATGTCGTATCATATTAGATCACTGTTGTTTTTTGGAAACTTGTGTTTACTTTCACATAACTTATTTATTTATGAAGTTTGGTATATGAACATTATGAAGAAATAATTATATAACAACGAGGAAGTATATATTTTATTCATGTTTTTATGCCATAATTCTTATTTTGCTTCTAGCAAGTAAAATGATTAAATTATGCCAAAAGGAAAAAACAGAACAAAGTGCTGATCTGAGTTCAGTAAGCTATTTGTTATTTTCAATCTCACTTTAAAGACTGTTTCTCAAACTAAATAGGTAGATAGCATTTTTCTAGGGGTTCTTTCCACTGTAGCCCAATCAAGCACTGACTTCCAAACTATTACTCCTTCTCACATGTTTGTACCTTTTGATTATCTGTGGTTCACTCTACTTTTCAGCCTTATCCCCTTTCTTCCTTCTTGACATAATAATAGACTGGCCTCCTAATTATTCTCTACCTGGAAAAAAACATTAATCCCTGCCCCACAGTATCCCTGTCCATCCCAACCATAGTCTTTCCATTCAAACCTTTAACATTATCCTGGCTGACTTCAACCTAATTACCCACTCAATGCTCTCTCTATTCCTTAATGCTCAAATAATTCTACTTCAGGAGTTCCTCATTTTCAATATACGTCCGGTCCAGCCCATTTTCTCTGTATCAAGCTCCTGTCTCCATTATGTGTGTGTCCACTTAGAGTTATCATCAATAACGATACAATCTCTCTTGAAAATATTATTTTTCTTCTTTGATATTCTCTCATTCAGAAACCCTGATCTGGAAAATGTCCAACCCTGGGTGAACCCAAACACGTGAATTTTCGGTGCTGTTCCTAATGTGCTAAGCATCACTGAAGGAAAAATTGTATTTAAATTACCTTTTAATAAACATTTAAGAATGCTCAGTATATATTTGAGTATCTACTTACTACCAGGCACTGATACAGATACCAGGGGTATACATAGTAAAAAAAACAAAACAAAGTCTGTATCACAAGATATAGAAATACACTAAATTTTATATCCTCCCATATTTATATGTATCTCTATCTCTCTATCTCTATCTATCTCTATCTCTCTCATCTCTATCTCTATCTTTCTATATCTATATCTATATCTGTCTATTTATATCAAGAGAAAGAGAGAGAGAAAAACAACAAGAGGGAGGGCACTTCATACCAGATATTAGAATAACATATAATATCATATAACATATAATATCATACCAACCCATCTCCAAGAATCTCTAATTTCTGGAACACCTTGACACTGTAGGAACCATTTCTTACCACTGTAGGACATAATGAGTTGTGAACTGATGTCCTTTATGGTGTGTGTGTGTGTGTGTGTGTGTGTGTGTGTGTGTGTAAGGCTAAAAGAACTACAGGAAATATTAACATTATATTTTCTGAATTTTGAAATTGTAAGTTATTTTATTTTGTTTGCACATTTTACACTTTTCTGTACTTTCTAAATTTACTGCAACAAAATTTATTACTTTTCTTATTAAAAACTAGAGGCCCGGTGCACAAAAATTTGTGCACTTGGGGGGGGAGGGGGGGTCCCTCAGCCTGGCCTGTGCCCTCTTGCAGTCTGGGACCCCTCGGGAGATAACGACCTGCTGGCTTAGGCCTGCTCCCGGGTGGCAGAGGGCAGGCCCAATCCCTAGGTGCAGCCCCTGGTCGGGCTCAGAGCAGGGCCAATTGGGGAGTTGGGGCGCCGCCCCCTGTCACACTCAAGGCAAGGTCGATGGGGAGGTTGTGGAGCAACCCCCTGTCACGCACAGAGCAGGGCCCATCAGGGGGTTGGGGTGCTGCCCTCTATCACCCACAGAGCAGGGCGGATCAGGGGGTTGGGGCGCCGCCACTCTCACACTCAGGGCAGGGCTGATGGGGAGGTTATGGCTCTACCCCGTCACACACAGAGCAGGGCCCGTGGGGGGGGGGAGCTTCCCCCTATCAGGCACAGAGCAGGGTGGATAGGGAGGTTGTGGCCCCGCCCCCTGTCACACACAGAGCCGCAGGGCGATCAGGGGGTTTGGGCGCTGCCCCCTGTCACACTGATCCCGGTGCCGGGAGGCATATTACCCTTTTACTATATAGGATTGAGGCCTGGTGCATGGGTGGGGCCGGCTGGTTTGCCCTGAAGGGTGTCCTGGATCAGGGTGGGGGTCCCCACTTGGAGTGCCTGGCCAGCCTGGGTGAGTGGATGATGGCTGTTTGCAGCTGGTCACACATCCTTCAGGGTGGGGGTCCCCACTGGGGTGCCTGGCCAGCCTGGGTGAGGGGCTGAGGGCTGTTTTCAGGCTGGGGGTGACTGAACTCCCAAACACTCCTTTTTTCCTTTTTTTCCTTTTTTTTTTTTTTATTCTGGGCCAGCTTTAGCTTGAGGCTTGGCTCCAGCTCTTAGGCCTCTGGCTGAAAGTAGGTTCCTGGCCTTTGCTTACAATGTTGCCAATCTGCTGGCTGAAGTTGGGCGTATTTGTTACAATGTTTCTTAAACTGCCCGCTCAGAGGCCTGCAGCCGCAGGCGGGGAACGTTGGTTTCCTCCGTCACTGAGGCAAGCAAGCCTCATGTTAGTTTCAAGCTGCCTGGCTGCCGGCCGCCATCTTGGCTGACAGTTAATTTGCATATCTCGCTGATTAGCCAATGAAAAGGGTAGTGGTCGTACGCCAATTACCATGTTTCTCTTTTATTAGATAGGATAAGTAGTTTTAAAGTATATGAAAGCAATAGCTATTCGAAACTAAAAGGTATTTTGGTACTTTTAGACATAATCTAGCAATGTGGGCTTTTATCATCACTTGAATAAATATAATAATAGCAAAACGTAACTTACATTTTTCAGGGAATTTGTAGTGATAGAAACTCTTCAATATGCAAATTGAAGAATGGACCAATTCAAGTTTAACAGAGTTCAACAATCATTATCTTTGAATAGTTAACCAACTATTATCAAAATCTGAGAAATGTAATTATGTACATATTAAAACTAGAGGTGCGGTGCATGAAGTTCATCCACGGGTAGGTTCCCTAGGCCTGGTCAGTGATCAGGGCCTATCTGTAGGGTGACTGGAGGGGCGAACATGGAGGCCGCCTCAGGCACCCACCTTGGCTGGCCTGGGGCTGCCTGCTCGCCAGCTCTGCCCCTCACTGCCACCTCTGGTCGCCTCCCTCTGCAGGGCGACCAGCAGGGTGATCGAGGAACCCCCCTGGCACCCTTCTTGGCTGACCTGGGACCTGTGGGCTGGGAGCAGCTCCTGCATTGAGCATCTGCCCCCTGGTGGTCAGCCCCCTGGTGGTCAGCACATGTCATAGCAACTGGTCATTTCACTGCTCGTTCTGCTGTTTGGTCAATTTGCATATTAGGCTTTTATTATATAGGATAGAATCATAACTAGAGACTCTATACTCAAATTGTATGGAACAATAGACAAAAGTATTAACATCTTTTTGTAAGCAATCTACACATTTACATAGTACTATCATTTGTTGAACTCAGTCTTACTTGGCTGAAAACTTATCTCTTTCATTTATAATTTACTATCTTAATGTTAGTTTTATGAAATTAAATCAAACATTTGTAATTTACTTAAAATATTTACAAAAAGTATAGACACAAAATGCTATCTAGCCAATAAATTTTATCTTTACCTTCTAGGGTAAGGCAAAAGTAAGTTTACAATTATTAGTATGGAAAATAATACAATTATCTATACTAATAGAAGCCTAGGTGACCCTCATGCCCTCGCGCCCTCACGTTATCACAAGATGGCCACCCCCATGTCATCACAAGATGACCATATCCATGTTGTCACAAGATGGCCACCTGATGTCGTCACAAGATGGCCACCCCCACGTTGTCACTAGATGGCAACCACAAGATGATCAGCAGGGGAGGGCAGTTGGGGGCAACTAGGCTGGCAGGGGAGCAGTTAGGCATCAATCAGGCTGGCAGGGGAGTGGTTAGGGGGCAATCAGGCAAGCAGGCAGGCTAGTGGTTAGGACCCAGCAGTCCCGGATTGTGAGAGGGATGTCTGACTGCCGGTTTAGGCCTGATCCCACCGGCAGTCAGACATCCCCTGAGGGGTCCCAGATTGGAGAGGGTGCAGGCTGAGCTGAGAGACACCCTCACCAGTGCACAAATTTTGTGCACCAGGCCTCTAGTTAATAAATAATAATACAAGAATAAACTCTGTGTTTTGCATACTCACAACTGTAAACCTACTTTTGGCCCACCCTGTATTATTTTTCACAATTAACAAAATACTCTGTTTTTTTTCTGCTTAGAGCAGCTGTTCTCAACCTGTGGGTCGCGACCCCTTTGGGGGTCAAATGACCCTTTCACAGGGGTCGCCTAAGATTTTCGGAAAACACATATATAATTACATATTTTTTGTGATTAATCACTATGCTTTAATTATGTTTAATTTGTAACAATGAAATTGGGGGTCATCACAACATGAGGAACTGTATTACAGGGTTGCAGCATTAGGAAGGTTGAGAACCACTGGCTTAGAGGAATCTATCATTATTTCTATCCTTTTGTAGGTTAGAAGAATCTAGCACAAATACAACAAAATCATAACAGATTAATTTGAAGTACTGGAGCATAAAACATCTATGTATATATAAAACCCAAATAGACCGAATGGCGGAACAACCAAACAACTGAACAACCAGTCACTATGACGTGCACTGACTACCAGGGGCCGCCTGTGGAGCATGGAGGGCATCAGCAGAAAGCAGAAGAGCATGGAACATGGCAGGTGTTGGCTGCAGTGGAATGGTGGAGCAAGTGAGCCAGGGCACCAGACCAAGGCAGGAGGCCAGTTGCTGTCATCAGGGTGAGCCTTTGGCGGTTACTGAAAATTCTTTGCTCCCATGCATTGTGGTCCCATCCGGCGCTTGTACCTGCTGCCAGCACTCGCCTCACTCGCACCCACTGCTGGCACCTGGCGCCTGCCCTGATTGCTCGGCGCGGACAGCAGCTGTGAGTGGCAGTTGCCAGCCCCAGTCACCCCTCAGGGCTTCTCTACCTCCCCCTGCTCCTAAGGGGCAATCAGGGCAGCAGCTGCCCCTCAAACCCACTGATGGCACTGGCTCCGTTTGCACCCACTGCCCCCACTGGCCCCAATCACTCCACACTGTCAGCAGGTGTGAGTGACGACAGTGGGAGCAGGGTTGCCTGCAGAGGGGATCAGGGGCTGCAGTGGGAAGGGGTCAGGCGGGGGCATAGAGGATGGGCCGAGACCCGCCCTTGTGCCCACTGCAGCCTCACATCCTACAGTTCCTTTCAAGGTGCATGGATTCCTGCACTGGACACCTAGTTATTTTATAAACATTACCTTGATGGTTGAAGACTCAGCATTATGGAGCATTTCCTGACAATTCTGTGCACTGGACATTAGAGTTTATCATTGCTCAATAACAGTTTTACCTTCTCCAATTGTATCCTTTACATATACCATGTTGCTTTGTAGCAAAAAGAAAAAGTGGATAATTTTGAACTCTTGTTTGTAGATAGATACCATGTTCATTATTTAGAGAGGTAAAGTGAATTCTCTTGTATAATCTATTATTTAAGCATTATCAGTTACTACCATCAGCTCTTTGCTACATCTACTTAAAAGAAGTGTATAGTGTTTGCTGGCATTAGCACTAAATATGATAAAATTCCTTATTTCAATTATGTATTATCTCCAGGCAATAGGTGCTGAGAGAAGTAACAGTTTCTTGTGTGATAGGTTGGATTGTGACATTGCCCAGTGTAGTTTGGCAGAGAGACAACAGCATAGTATAAAAGGTCAGTGCAGGTGACTTTGACAATATTATCAGAGCAGAACTATGCTGAGAGATCAGTATGCTTGATGTTTACGTTTGGAATAGGCACCTGGTAGGAAGGGAAGAGAGCACGTGAAAAGAGAAGAGAATTAAAAAGGAGAAGAAAAGGAGTCACATAATCCGATGTTTCTTACCCTCCAGAGAGACCAGTCACTTCTATTTACATTGAGACTAATATATATCCAATGTGACCACCTTCTCCCGAGATTTATTAAGAAGTAAAAGTGTATGTATTTAAAGTGTACATGATGATGTGATATACATATAAATTATGAAATATTTACCATGATCAAGTTAATTAACACATCTACCATCTCATATTATTAACTTTTTCTTGAAGTGAGAATGTTTAACATCTGCTCTCAACAAGTAATAATATAATACAACACCATATTATTAACTACTAGAGGCCCAATGTACGAAATTTGTGCAAGAGTAGGCCTTTCTTCCCCCAGCTGCCAGCACCAGCTTCCCTCTGGCACCTGGGACCCAGGCTTCCCTCATAGCCCCGGCTTCATCCAGAGGTTGTCTGGAAGGACATCTGGTCTAATTAGCACATTACACTTTTATTATTATAGATAAATACTCTATTATAAGTTTATAACATTTCATATTTTTTATCCATTCACTCGTCAATGGATACGCAGGTTTGTTGCGGACCATGAAACAGAATAGAGAGCACCTAAACTTTGAAAAGGGAACCAAGAATACACAAGAGGGAAAGGATAGTTCCTTCACTAATGGTGCTTGGAAAATTGGTCATTTCATTCTATGCCAAAGAATGAAACTGGACCCCTGTCTTACACCACTAACAAAAATGTAATCAAAATGGATTAAAAACTTAATATAAAATCTGAAACAAAAACTCCTAGAAAAAAAAATCATAGGAAAAAGCTCCTTGACATTGAACTTGGCAATGAAGTTTTAGACATGTCACCAAATCAGGTTTCAAAAGCTAAATTAAACAACTGTGACTGCATTAAACTAATACTTTCTTCACAGCAAAAGAAACCATCAGCAAAATAAAAAGGCAATCAACAGAGTGGGAGAAAAATATTTGCAAATCATGTAATTAATAAGGGTTAATTTCCAAAATATTTAAAGAAATCAATTCAATAGCAAAAAGACAAATAATTCCATTAAAAATAGGCTAAGAACCTCAATATGCATTTTCCTGAGGAAGATATATAGCTGGCCAACAGGTACATGAAAAGATGTTCAACTTCAGTAGTCATCAGAGAAATGAAAATCAAGCCACAATGAGGTATCACCTCACATCTGTTACAATGGCTGTTATAAAAAAGATAAAAAGATAAGAAATAACAAGTGTTGGTGAGGGTGTGAAGAAAAGGGAACCCTTGTGCTCTGTTGGTGGGAATGTGTATTGGCATTACCATTGTGGAGAACAGTATAGTGTTTACTCAAAAAATTACAAATCAAACTATCATCAATAACATCTGGCTCAAAAAATCCAATTTTTTCAACACTTTGTTACAAATTGATCTTATAATGCATAAAGTGTCTTAGGATGAGCCTCTTAGGGCCACACTGATAAGGCTGTTTTGAGGTCTCTGGCTGGTGTCCTGTGTATAATAAGAAATTTCCACTCTGCCTTTTAGAAACACAAACTCTTCCCTGCTCTCTGTGAGTCTTGGGAATACTTCAACCTCTTCTTCTAGGTGGCCCTTTTTCTGGCCTTTGATATTTTTCTCTCAAATGTGTACAGATTAGTGGCAATGAATTGTTGGGATTCCTTTGACTAATTTCTGTAGATTTTTCAGAAGCCCCCTCCTTTTGGACACATTGGCCTCTCTAAACTGTGTTTTCTCTCATCAAGAAACTCTGTTCTAGTCCTTCCTGTGCTGCATCCTGAAAATGTCATACAAGCACTAAACTTTACACCCTCACCAACATTTGTTATTTTTTATCTTTTATTTTTATAATAGCCACTCTAACAGGTGTGAGGTGATACCTCACCTTGTTTGTTTATGTTCCCTCAGGGGTCACAGTATTGAGCTGTCTATTGACAAATGTAGGAAAACTAATGTTTTAGAGATTTAGCCATTTTTTTTAATTTTTTTTTCAAATTTACAGAAGAATGTTAAATGGGGGAGTGTTGCTCCATCTTGACTGGAAGCAAACACTCTCTCTTTAGGCTATTTTACAATTTTCATTTTCATTTGAAGAATTATTTATCTGAATCTTGATATATTATTGCAATTCTATGTGATTTTTCACCTGAAGTCTATGTGTTCTGATTAAAGTGGGAAAATGTCTGAGAAGTTGAATTTAGAAGAATAACATTTTAAGTTATTTTTCAAGTTTGCATTCTTTTTGGTATGTGTTTCTAGCACCTATAATAATAAACTGTTTTTGTAGACTGAATTTTTGTGTCCCTCTAAAATTTGTATGCTGAAGCCTAAACCCAAATGTGATGGTATTTGGAGATGTGGCCTCTGGGAGGTAATCTGTGTTAGCTGAGGTCACGATGCTGGTGCTCTCTTGAGATGAGTGTCCTTCTAAAAAAGGTACCAGAGAACTTGCTCTCTCTCCGTTATGTGTGCATGAAGAAGAGATCATGTGAACAAACTGATATGGTGGCCACCTATATATAAGCCAAGAGAAGGGTTCTCAGAATTAAATCCACATTGTTTGCACCTTGATTATGGACTTTCAAGCCTCTAGAATTGTGAGAAATGCATTTGTGTTGTTTAAGCTATCCTGTCTATGGTATTTTGTTATGGAACTTTACACTAAATAAGACAAAAGTATGTAAAAAAGAATCAAATTTTTTTCTATCATGGGCATGTTAGAAAAGAGAGTAGCAGATCTACAGCACACAAATTATTTATACCGAATGTGTATCTGACTGTGTATTTAAATAACGTGTGTGTGTGTGTGTGTGTGTGTGTGTGTTTAGGTAGAAATTAATCTTTTCCTGAACAAAGACAAGATGAATTTGGAATCTGGTATCTTTTTTTTTTTTCCCCAGAGAATATTGATTAGGTGAGAGAGCTTTAGAGTCTGGCTATCTGAATTGAATCCTAGCACTTTCACAAATTGACTGCAAGATCAAATACAAGTTACTTAGAGTCTCTCATATGTTAGTTAAATTGGAATACTAATAGTTTTTTCACATAAATTTTTTAAAGCATTTCAATGGAAAACCATCATATATCAGTGAGACATTTTAATTTATTAATAATTTTAGTGATTATTTTGTATCACTACTAACTATGCTGCTTTGGGCAAGTAAATCATTTAGCCATTAGAAATTTGTGGTCTTACCTTTAAAGTAGACATAAGGATTCTCACATTTAAGAACCTGTAGAGAAATGAGAAAATGAGAAATGAGATCAAGTTCTCAATACAATTTCATTCAGAGTACATGTTAGTATTTTAATTTTATAAAGTACTTAAAACTAGTTCTATTTTTGATATTTTAGAATTAGCTTTATTGTTTTAAAAATGTTTTCATTGAAAGTTATTGTGTGTGTGTGTGTGTGTGTATATATAATATTTTTCTGTAGGAACATACCATTTCTAATTTTCTCAGAGATGCAATAGAAAAATAAACTTTCTCTTAATGCATTGATTTTTTCAGTCTGGTGACAAAACTAATAATAAATAGCAATCTTATTTAAAGATCATGGTGGCGGGAGTCCTGTAGTTTCAATGCATCAGAAGTCTTTGTTGGGTCACTACATGAGTCCACACCAAACCAAAGCACATAAAGGTCACATCAAAAGCATGATCCTTGCAGCAGCAGAATCACTGGGATAGAGTGTGGGGGGAACTTTTTTTTATTTTCTAATGGCAATGCTTCTTGTTTAAATGAAAACAAGTGTGAATCTTCCCAGTATCTATCTTAGTTAATGGAGGACAGTTCTGCTAAGAAAAAGAAACGATGAACTGCCATTATTTCTAATGACTGAAGCATTCATGATTTCAAGTTCAATCAACAGGACCAATAGCAACAACCATATATTGGTTTTCTAAATTTTAACGGTCTGTTACATTTACAGCTGAAATTGTTTCAAGTAGCTCTCTTAAACGAATGCACTAGTAAACCCGGACCTCTGTCAGATCCAGCAATTCTTCTAGGAGCATCATTTACTTTACATTAAACTTTTTATTTGGTGGTAGTTATAGTACAGTGGAAAGGAAAAGAACAGAAGAAATCTATGTACTCTTTCTTTACCAGTTTTCCTTAGGGTCAATATTTTGCAAAACGATAGTACAATATCAGAACCAGCTATCGACAATGGTGCAGTCATGAACAGGACATCTTCCTTCCCACCAGGATTGGTTACGTAGTGTTCTTTTAGAACCACACCTCTCTCCCACCTTTATACCTCTGTAACCTTCAGCAAGCAGTAATGTCATCTCTTCTTTTAAGAATTTTGTCATTTCAAGAATTTTATATAAATGAATTATATAGTATGTAACCTTTGGGGATTGGTGTTTTTAAGGCCCCATAATTCTCTGGAGCTTTGCCCAGGTTGTTGCATGTATCAACAGCGCATTCTTTTTTATTGTTGAGTGGGAGTCGGTGGTGTGGAGGTACTGATTTGTTTAACCATTCCTTCACTGAAGAAAAACTGAATTTTTTTCAGGATAGGGCTGTTATGAATAAAAATGCTGTAAATATTGGTGCATTTTTTGTGAGCATAAGTTTTTATTTCAGAAGGGCAATGTCATGATAATGTGGAAATTGCATATTTTGTTTTTTAATAAATTAAGAAACAGTTTTCCAGAGTGGCTTTGTCATTTTATATTCTCAACAGCAATAAATAAACAATCCAATTTCTCTCTATTCTGGCCAGCATTTGCTGTTTTTATTTTTTGTTGTTGTTGTAGTCAGTATGATACCTGAGTGATGATTTTAATTTGTATTTCCCTAGTAACTAATGATGTTTAATACCTTTTCATGAGCTTCTTTATGATCTGAACATTTCTTTTGGTGAAATATCTCTTTATTTTTTAGTTAGATTGATTTTTTATTGCTCAGATTGAAAAGGTCTAACATATTCTAAATATTATTTTGTCAGATATGTGTTTTGAAAATACTTTCTCCTGCTCTGTAACTTACCTTTTCATCCCTATAACAAGGCCCTTCACATGTCAAAAGTGAATTGTAATTCATCAAAATTTATTTTTTCTGTATTATGCTTTCTTGTAAAGTCTAATTCTTTTCTAGACTTTGATTCCAAAGAATTCATTTATGAATTTCCAAAGCTTTTTAGTTTTACACATTTTGAACTTTTAATGCATAAGGTATGGATTCTTTTATTGCTTACATATATATATTCCAGCATCATTGGTTGGAAAGGCTATATTTTATAAATTGAATTTATTTTTATCTTTGTCATAAATCAGTTGGGTGAATCTGGGTGGATTTATGTGTGGAAGCACAGGACTTGGTTCGAAAGTCTGTAAGGAGGAATCTCGGAAAGGTCAGGGGTCTCTAGGGCAGCGGTTCTCAACCTGTGGGTCGCGATCCCTTTGGGGGTTGAACGACCCTTTCACAGGGGTCGCCTATATACAACCTGCATATCAGATATTTACATTACTATTCATAACAGTAGCAAAATTACAGTTATGAAGTAGCAACGAAAATAATTTTATTGTTGGGGGTCACCACAACATGAGGAACTGTATTAAAGGGTCGCGACATTAGGAAGGTTGAGAACCATTGCTCTAGGGGAACCTTGCCGAAGGCAACAGACCTTGCTTTGACTTTTCCAAACAAGTCTGAGGCTCTGGGTGTTTTACTGGAATCTTTATGCTTAAGCTTTAGGTGTCCTTGCTTAAAGGACACTGAAGATACATGTGTCCTCCCAAGAATATTACCCTACTGATGGTATCTAAAAGATAAACTTTATCTCAAACTGCTGTTACAATAAAAGCCAAAAGAGGCCGGCCATCAAAGATGTCTGGTTCCTTTAACCAGGTAGTCCCTTAGCCCTCTCTTTCACAGCAAACCTGTGTCAGAGTAATCATTCATCTATTGCTCAGGGTCTGCTGGTCAGCCCTGGCAGATTTATTTTTTTCCATTGATCTATGTGTCTGTCCTTCCACCAGTACTAAATAGTATTGATTACTGAAGAAATACAATTAGTATGCAAATCAAGTAAGTTGATTCCTCCCATTTTATTTTTCTACTAGAGGCCTGATGCATGAAATTTATGCAAGAGTAGGCCTTTCTTCCCCAGCTGCCGGCACTGCCTTCTCACTGACACCCAGGACCTGGGCTTCCCTCACAGCCCTGACTTCGTCGGGAGGTCACCCTGAAGGACTCTGGTCTAATTAGCATATTTACTAGGATTATTTTCTAGATTCCTTGGATTTTCTTTATAGAAAATTATGCTATCTTCCAATAATGAGAATTTCATTTTTTTCATTTGTACACCTTTTATTTCTTTTTCTTATCTTATTGCACTGGCTAGAACTTCCAACACTGTGTAAAATAAAAGTGTAAGAGCCTTGTTCTTGATCTCAGTAAGAAAGTATTCAGTCTTTCAGTATTAAATATAAAGTTAGTTATAAGTTTTTTGTAGATTGTTTGAATCAAATTGAGATTTTTTTTATTTCTCTTTATCTGTCAGGTCAGTTCTTAATTTCAATTTTTTTCAAAATCTTTTTCTGCATCAGTTCATATGATCATGTAATATTTTGCTTCCTGTTTATTTATATAGTGGATTACATTGGTTGTTTACTGATTTTTTTTTTAAATATTGGACCATATTTAGGCCTTTCTTTTGTTTGCTAATGTTTTCTTAAATATTTTGCATCTATATTCATGGTGAATATTGCTCTGTAGCTTTCTTTTATTGTACTATTTTTGCCTGCTTTTGGCATCTGGACAGCAATAGCTTCATAAAATTAATTGGGAAGTCTTTCTTCTATTTTATGGAAGAGATTGAGTAGAATTGGTGTTAATTCTTCTTTAAAGTTTTCATAGAATTTTTCAGTGAAACCATCCGGGCTCAAATATTTCTTTCTTTGGAGTTCTTAAAATTACAGACTCAAATCCTATCTGATAATGGACAAACATGGTAATTAACCATACCTCCAATACGCTTCCCATTGGCTAATCAGCAGGATATGCAGATTAACTGCCAACCAAGATGGCGGCCGGCAGCCAGGCAGCTGAAGCGAACAGGAGGCTTGCTTGCTCCAGTGATGGAGGAAGCCAAGGTTCCCCACCTGCCGCTGCTGGGCTCTGAGCTGCACTCTAAGCAACAATGTTGCAATTATGGAGGCTAAACAAACCCCAGATACCTGTTTTCAGCCATCAGAGCTGGAGCGAGCAGGACCGCAACAATGTTTCAATTATAGAAGTGAAACAAACCCCAGATACCTGCTTTCAGCCAGCCGGCCTCAAGCTGCAGCCGCAACAAAGTTTCAATTACAGAAGGAAAATAAATCCCAGAATAAAAAGAAAAAAAGGAGAGACTGGGAGCTTCAGTTGCAGGTTTGGCCCACCTGAAAACAGCCCTCAGCTCCTCATCCAGGCTGGCCAGGCACCCCAGTGGGGACCCCCACCCTGAAGGGGTTGAAGGCAGCCTGAAAACTGCCATCAGCCCATCATCCAGGCTGACCAGGGACCCCAGTGGGGACCCCCACCCTGAAGGCAGCCATCAGCCCCTCATCTAGGCTGGCCAGGCACCCCTGTGGGGACCCCCACCGTGAAGGGGGTGCAGGCAGCCTGAAAACAGCCATCAGCCCCTCACCCAGGCTGGCCAGGCACCCAAGTGGGACCCCCACCCTTATCCAGGACACCCTTCAGGGCAAACCAGCCCGCCCCCATCTGTGCATCAGGCCTCTATCCTATATAGTAAAAGGGTAATATGCAAACTGATCCTAACAGCAGAAAGACTGGGAATGACTGGTCACTATGACACACACTGAGCACCAGGGGGCAGACGCCCAATGCAGGAGCTGCCCCCTGGTGGTCAGTGAGCTCTCACATGGAGGAGCTCTGCTCAGCCACAAGCCAGGCTGATGGCTGCCAGTACATTGGTGGTGGTGGGAGCCTCTCCTGCCTCCTCAGCAGCGCTAAGGATGTCTGACTGCAGCTTAGGCCTGGTCCCCGCTGGCAAGTGGACATCCCCCGAGGGCTGCCAGGCTGTCAGAGGGATGTCTGATTGCCATCTTAGGCCCAATTCCCTGGGGAGCAGGCCTCAGCCAGCAGATGGTCATCCCCCGAGGGGTCCCAGACTTTGAGAGGGCACAGGCCAGGCTGAGGGACCCCCCCGCCCCCGCCTTGAGTGCACAAATTTTTGTGCACCGGGCCTCTAGTTATATAATAATTAAATGCCAATTAAAATTAAATATTTCATATGGAGTAAATTGTGGTAGTTTGTGTTTATGGAGGAATTGGTACATTTTATCTAAGTTGTCAAACTTTTGTGTATAGAGTTGTTCATAATAGTTTCCTTTGATCCTTTTGATATCTGTGTGATCTGTGATAATATCACATATTTCATCCGTAATATTGATAATCTGTGGCTTCTTTTTTTTGTCAGTATTGACAGAGTTTTTTTAAACATTTTTTAATCTTTTCAAATCTACTGTGTTTCATTGTATTTCTCTTTTTAATTTTATTGATTTCTTCTCTCATACTTATTTTTCCTCCTTTTGTGCATTTCATATTTATTTTGCAAATATTGTTGTAATTTCTTAAGATGAGAGCATAAATAACTTATTTGAGACTTTTTTTTCTAATTCATCTATTTTCTGCCATAATTTACCTCTCAACACTGCTTTAGATGTGAGCCAGGCACTTTAATATGTTATATTTTCATTCAGCTAAAAGTATTTTTTATTTTATTTGAGACTTCCCTTTTGACCCATTGATTATTTAGATGTATGCTGTTAGATATTCAGATATTAAGATATTTCCTATTATTTTTTATTACTAATTTCTATTTATATTTTATTCTTGTTAAAGAATATCTCTACATCTTTCCAATTCTTTTAAATTTATTAAGATTTATTTTGCCCTAACCGGTTTGGCTCAGTGGATAGAGCATCTGCTTGCAGACTCAAGGGTCCCAGGTTCGATTCTGGTCAAGGGCATGTACCTTGGTTGAGGGCACATCCTCAGTGGGGAGTGTACAGAAGGCAGCTGATCGATGTTTCTCTCTCACCGATGTTTCTAACTCTCTATCCCTCTCCCTTCCTCTCTGTAAAAAATCAATAAAAAATATATTAAAAAAGATTTATTTTATAAACCATGATATTGTATATTTTAATGTATTGTTCATGGAAACTTGAAAAGAATGTATATTATTCTGTCGTTATGTGGATTGTTTATTAAAAGTCATTTAAACTCTGTTGGTTGATGATGTTGTTAAGTTCCTCCATCCTTACCAATTTTATGTCTGGGTATTCTAACAGTTGTTGTAGTTTCCAACTGCAATTGTTGGATTTTAGAGACAGTTTTAGTCTTTAAAGAAGATCTGTAAGGATAATAAGTCAGGGAATGAAACATTTAGTTTTAATATGGATTTCCTTATATACACATAAATAGTGGCTACCCATGTGGACATTCGTGGAGTATAAGAAATCAAATTCTACTCATTTTCCATAACCTTGCTTTTTTGGTTTCACCTAGTGAAAGCATTTGTGGCTCCTCCCTCTCTCCTGGGTCAGTCTACTTGTTCTAGGTAATAGGTGAGGTATATGCCATTTTAATATACAGAGGAATAAGAAATACAGTGTTAGTTCCAAAAATGCAGAGAGAACTTCAAATGATATGCAAAAGTGGTAGTAAAAATATGCACTTTGCATCTCTCTGATGATTAGTGACTTTGAGCATTTTTTCATATTCTCTTGGCTTTCTGTATGTCCACTTTGGAAGCTAAGATTTGGAAACAGCCCAAGTACCCATCAGCAGATGAGTAGATAAAAAGCTGGTACATTGATACAATGGAATACTATGTGGCTGTAAAAAAGAAGGAACTCTTAGCATTTGCAACAGCATGGATGGACTTGGAGGGTATTATACTTAGCCAAATAAGCCAGTCAGAAAAGGATAACTATCACATGATCTCACTCATATGTAAAATCTAATGAACAAAATAAACTGATGAACAAAATAGATCCAGAGACATAGAAGCATGGAACAGACTGACGAATTTCAGAGGGAAAGGGGGGAGGGAGGTGGAGGGGTCGGTAGGGAATGATTAAGTGGGGAACTTATATGCATATATGCCTAACCTATGGACACAGACAATTATGTGGTGAAGGCTTCGGAAAGGCGGGAATAGGGTGGCGGGGGGGTCAGTGGGGAAAAAACACACAAAAGGGTCATCTGTAATGCTTTCAACAATAAAGATAAATTTAAAAAATATGCACTTTGGGAAAAAATGAGTAAGGCCATATGAGATCTTTTATAGCTATTGGCATCTATGCACGGTTCTAGCAGAAAATTTGAGGTAGATGGTTAGACATTTATATTCTCATTGATTTCTCTTCTATTGTAAATGATGCATACAAATTTGCTGGCTGATAAATAGGGGATTGAAAAAAGATACATAAATAATGATAATTGCAGTATTATTATAAAATAGTTACAGTTCATTAAGACTGGAGGTATATTTTGGGAAGAAAAATAGAGTATTGAGGTCATGAGATAGTTTTGATGTTTATATATTTTCTACAAATTGCATAGCATTACATAATTTTAAAAATACTTCAAAATTAGTTTTCAATCATGCTTGTTAGAGTTAGATGTTTCAAGTTTACTTTAATGTTATTAAAGAAAAAAACTAGAGATCATAGATGATAGATGAATTGGTCCAACTTTTTAGCCAGTAGAGGAGTAGACTTTAGGTTCTAGGTTTAGAATTCATTCCATTGGGCCATGGCTGCCTCTATATTAGAGAAGGCCTTTTGGAACTCTACAGAAACCCACCAAATATAACAAGTCTTGTTTTCATGCATTTCAAATACTCACATTCTGCAAGTGATACATACTCCATATATATTTTATTTATTTGTTTTTGATGCCTCAGTTACTTGAAATTTAAGATAAGAATAATAGTAATAAAACATGCCATAGACATGAATAATTAAAAATATAATTTTTAAAAAATATATATTTTTATTGATTTCAAAGAGGAAAGGAGAGGAAGAGAAAGATAGAAACATCAATGCTGAGAATCACTGATTGGCTACCTCCTGCTTTCCCCCTACTAGGGACCTAGCCCACAACCCGGGAATATTTCCTTGACTGGAATCAAAGCCAGGACTCTTTAGTCCACAGGCTGACATTCTATGCACTGAGCCAAACCAGGTATGGCTCAGGGAAATGTTTAATATTTGGGGTCATCTGCTCTCATAAAGGGACAATATATCTTTTGCAATGTAGCTGGTTTACATGTGCAGTTGTAAACAAAGCTCCTATGGATAAAATGATTTTAAAAGTGGCTGATATAATTATTTTTTTAATAAACTTTAAGTGTTGTCCAGTTTTCTACAGTCAATTAAATATTAAGATATTAAAAGCAGTTCAATAGATATTAATTGCAAATCTACTGTGTTGAAAGAAAAATGTTTCATTTTTTAATTCTATTTCCCCATATGGTGGTCAAAGATGTTACAAATCAAGCCAAATTATGGAAACCATTCTAATGCAAAGAACGATGCTAAGTAATCCAAATTTAAATAATTCAAAAATGAGGCCTGACCTCTTTTTAAAAAGGTTTTTGAATTAATACTTGTATTAATATCAACATCTCTCTTATTTGAGATCAAATTGTTCATTAATTTATTCATATTTTATAAAAGCACTAGTTGAATTTGATAATAAATATTTGAGAAAAATTGAACAAAAAGTAAGCATTAATTTATACAAAGGAAATAGGTTCTTAATGACAAATATATCTTCACTACTGAATATTTAAATGCTTTAGATGCCAACCATATTAGAACCATTCAATTGAGAGTACAAAAATAGTCTTGAAAACAGCAGTGCTTTAAAAACTAATTCTCCATAATCATAATGTAAATTTTTAAAAACAGATTTCAAACCCAATTGAACCTTAAAGTTTTGTTTTTCCATCTCCCATTCTGTTGGTAAAAAGTCAAATATTTGTCTATAAATAGTGGATTTGTTAAATCAATTACAGAACACCCATCTAGCAGAATACTGTGCAGACTTTAATAATTGGAAAGAAAATATCTATATCAATGATGGCGAACCTATGAAACGTGTGTCAGAGGTGACATGCAAACTCATTTTTTTGGTTGATTTTTCTTTTGTTAAATGGCATTTAAATATATAAAATAAATATCAAAAATATAAGTCTTTGTTTTACTATGGTGGCAAATATCAAAAAATGTCTATATGTGGCACGGCACCAGAGTTAAGTTAGGGTTTTTCAAAATGCTGACACGCCGAGCTCAAAAGGTTTGCCATCACTGATCTATATGAATGTTATTAAGGTCAAAATAGCAAAACAAAATTATTCCATTTAGTTTACACACATCTATTTATTTTTTCATTCAATCTACTGACCTATTTATCATCTATCTATATCTAATGTATGCAAAAGGAAAAGAAGAAAAAAACACACCAAAAACCTACATCCTGAAGGAGATATACAAGGTGGTGGTGGTTATCTAGAGGTGAAGGGTGGGGTTGCAGGAGTGTGCAGAGAAAGAGCTTAAGAAGACTCTCATTTTCTACTTCCATTGCTAAGTACAATTCAAATGCTTTATGAATGGCAAGCATCCTATCTAATAAAAGAGAAACATGGTAATTAGCCGTACCTTCGCTACCCTTCCCATTGGCTAATCAGGGCGATATGCAAATTAACTGCCAGCCAAGATGGTGGCTGGCAGCCAGGCAGCTTGAAGCGAACATGAGGCTTGCTTGCTTCAGTGACAGAGGACTCCAACGTCCCCGCCTGCCACTGCCGGCCTCTGAGCTTGCAGTTTAAAACATTGTTACAAATATAGAAGCTAAACAAAACCCCAGAAACCTGCTATCAGCCAGCCAGGATCTCAGAGCTGGAGTTGAAACAGTGTTTCAATTATAGAACCCAAACAAACCAGATACCTGCTTTCAGCAGCCAAGCCTCAGAGCTAAAGCTGGCCCAGAATAAAAAAATAAAATAAAAAAAGAAGTGGTTGGGAGCTTCAGTCACCCGCCAGCCTGAAAACAGCCCTCAGCCCCTCACCCAGACTGGCCAGGCACCCCAGTGGGGACCCTGAAGGGGGTGTGACCAGCTGCAAACAGCCATCTTCCCCTCATCCAGGCTGGTCAGGCACCCCAGTGGGGAACCCCACCCTGATCCAGGACACCCTTCAGGGCAAACCAGCCAGCTCCCACCCCTGCACCAGGCCTCTATCCTATATAGTATAAAGGTAATATGCCTCCCAGCACTGGGATCAGCAGAGCCGCAAGGCCTCCCGGCACCGGGATCAGCGTGACAAGGGACAGCGCCCAAACCCCCTGATCGCCCTGTGGCTCTGTGTGTGACAGGGGGCGGGGCCACAACCTCCCTATCCACCCTGCTCTGTTCGTGACAGGGGAAGGCACCCCAATCCCCAATCAGACCTGCTCTGTGCCTGACAGGGGGGAGCTCCCCAACCCCCTGATAGCTCTGTGGCTCTGTGTGTGACAGGGTGCAGCGCCCCAAACCCCTGATTGCCCTGTGGCTCTGTGCATGACAGGGTGCGGCGCCCCAACCCCCTGATCAGCTCTGCTCTGTGTGTGACAGGGTGAGGGGCCCCAACTCCCCCCCACGGGCCCTGCTCTGTGTGTGACAGGGTAGAGCCATAACCTCCCCATAGGTCCTGTCCTGAGTGTGACAGTGGCGGCGCCCCAACCCCCTGATTAGCCCTGCTCTGTGGGTGATAGAGGGCAGTGCCCCAACCGCCCCCCACAGACCCTGCTCTGTGTGTGATGGGGTAGAGCCATAACCTCCCCATCGGCCTTGCCCTGAGTGTGACAGTGTGTGGCCCCCAAACCCCTTGATCCGCCCTGCTCTGTGTGTGACAGGGGGCGGTGCCCCAACTCCCCTGATGGGCCCTGCTCTGTGAGTGACAGGGGGCAGTGCCCCAACCCCATGATTGGCCCTGCACTGTGCGTGACAGGGGGTGGCGCTGCAACCTCCCCATCGACCCTGCCTTGAGTGTGACAGGGGGTGGTGCCCCAACTCCCCAATCGGCCCTGCTCTGAGCCCGACCAGAGGCTGCACCTAGGGATTGGGCCTGCCCTCTGCCACTGGGGAGCAGGCCTAAGTCAGCAGGTTGTTATCTCCTGAGGGGTACCAGACTGCAAGAGGGCACAGGCCGGGCTGATGGACACCCCCCTTCCACCCCCCCCCAAGTGCACACATTTTTGTGCACTGGGCCTCTAGTTAGTTATATAATCAGAAATTTTTATTTTAGAAAAGAAAACAGAATACAGAATATGTATTGTAGCTTTGTGGCAATTAGCTTTATTTCTAATGTCAGTAATCCTAGTGTCTGAATCAACTCTGTTTTCAAATATTACTAACATCTAGAAACCATCAGGATATTCTTTTTTTATATAAATAATATTAAACAATAAGTTACTATGAATGCAGTATGAGGTAGTAAGAGGAATCAGAGTCACAGGGAATCGATATAGTTATTGTCTGATTTCAAAGATGTATCAGGGGAGCTCTAAGACAGTGGAGGGAACTCTTCAGGAAGAGAGTGAATTAGTGTCAGCAGAGCAGAATCAAGTACGGTTTTCTCTGAGGGAATTCTGGAGGAGAGAGAATTAAGTAAACTGCAGGACTTGCTTTCTCCTGAAAAGCTGCATTCTAAGCTTACTTAATTTACTTGGCAAATTTCCCAGCACAATGATGCATTTTCATAAATGTATATTAGGTTAGGATGAGGGAATCCCAACCAACACCATTAGTTGATGCCTTTCTTAACAGTCCTGCCTCACATAATTTTACTTACACTTCAGAAACGTTTCTGAGCAGTGTACATAGCAGCTCAGAGAACAGAGTCTGGAGCTGATGGCTGGATTTCACATTCCAACCCCATCTCTTATTAACTGTGTGTGCTTGAGCAAGATATTCAAATTCCTGTGCCTCAGTTTCCTCATTTAGAAATGAGGATAATAGTACCAATTCATAGAGTTGTTGGTAGACTGAAGCCATAATAGTCTTTGAATCAATGACTGCACATTGTAAACACTATATGAATATAACCTAATGTTACAGTTTGTCCAGCTAGTTTGCTTCCTGTCACAAACACATGATCTCACATATATGTGGACTCTAATGAACAAAATAAACTGATCAACAAAATAGATCCAGAGACATTGAAGCATGCAACAGACTGATGTATTTCAGAGGGAAGGGGTTTGGGAGGAGTGATAAGTCAAACTACTTATATGCATACTAGTGGCAAAATGCACAAATTCGTACATATTCAAATGAAATTAATTAGAATTCCTGGGGCAGTGCTGTGGCTCAAAGGGTGTCTGTGAAGTGAGCGAGAAAACAAAAAGAAAATGAAAGAAAATTCATGCTTGCGTCTTCAAGCTTGAGGCGCTGGCTCTGGTGTAGGGACTGATGCAGGCAGTCCCAGGCAGTGGCCAACCTGCTGCAGTCCCTCCTCAGCTGGATGCACCTCGGGCAGTGCCGTGGCTTGAAGGGTGTCTGCGGAGTGAGTGGGGCCCCCCTGGCAGGTGGAGTCCCTCGGCCTGGCCTGCTGGGATCGGGCCAAAACCGGCTCTCTGAGGGGTCCCGGATTGCAAGAGGGCAGTTCTTGGGTGACACACCTTGGAATTAGGCTCCCTCCTCTCTGATTTGGGATGTGTTACCCAAGAACTGCAGCTACCAAGTCACTACAGCTTGGCAGCTCCTGCATTGAGCATCTGCCCCCTGGTGGTCAGTGCACACCATAGCTACTAGTTGGATGGTAGAATGGCCGGAGGGTCAAATGGTCTGATGGTTATTTAGGCTTTTATATAGAGAGATATGCCTAACCCATGGACACAGACAATACTGTGGTAAAGGCTTGAGGAGGGGACAGTAGCAGGGTGGGGGAGTTGATAGGGGCAGGAATGAGGACATCTGTAATGTAAACTTTTCAACAACAAAGTTAATTTACAAAAAAAGAATATGGCTGAACCGGTTTGGCTCAGTGGATAGAGTGTCGGCCTGTGGACTGAAGGGTCCCAGGTTCGATTCCAGTCTAGGGCATGTACCTTGGTTGCAGGCACATCCCCAGTAGGGGGTGTGCAGGAGGCAGCTGATCGATTTCTCTCATCGATGTTTCTAACTCTCTATCTCTCTCCCTTCTTCTCTGTAAAAAATCAATAATAAAAATAAATAAATAAATGTTAAAAAAAAGAGTATGACCTCATCTCTCCTTTCATGACTAATATCTTCATTCAAATCAGGTAACATAGTTGGTTATATCAATTCATTTTCCTCTTAATCAGTTTCCCTGTTTCTGCCCTTGCCCCTTATAATATATTCTCACAATGGCCAGCGTGAAGCTAAGTTAGATTATGCCATAATTTTACTCAAAATCTTTCAATATTTTTACATATTACTCAGAACAAAACTCTAAGTCTTTTCACTGGCCTATAAGGCCATGCATATTGTGGTCGTGACTACCATCTAATTCATGTACCTCTCTCTCCTTTCTCTGCTCCAGCCAAAATGGCCTCCATGCTGATTCTTCAACATACCTATATATTTCCTTCCTCTGTAGCTTTTAAATTACCCTATTATTTGCTTGAAATCCTCCTCTTCCAGATATCTACATGTCCCATTTTTAGAATCCTTCAGATCTCTAGTCAAATCTCTTTGTCAATTAAGTCAACCCTAACTACCCTAGTTAAAATATCACCCACCTCCCACCATTTGAACTTCCTACTTCTGTTAATTGGTTTAATTTTTTCTTCAGAACACTCACCACTATTTCATGCAATGCATATTTACTTACATATTTTTAATGAGAATACTTCCAATTAGAAAACTCTTAATAGGGGAGAAATTCTTGTTCACATCTATATCCCTAACAACTAGAAAATTTACCTGAAAAATAGCAGAAACTAAAATAAAATATATGTGTTGACTAAAAATATTTTAGTGTAATTGTTTTTGTATATTAATTTGTCCTTCTCTACTGGGAGTGTCTTGAATTTAATAATAATTATATTTCCCTCAGCACCAAGCACGGTAGATGCTCTAAATATTTATTAAATGAATGAATTAGAAAATACTTCTCAAACTCTTATGTGTCTACCAATGAGGATCATGTTCTAAGAGATGTGATGTTTCTGCTAGCATAGGGCAAGATTTGGGATGCATGCATAAAACTCACATATGGGAAAGAGAAGCTCTTGAAACAATAAGACCTTAATCTGCAACATTTTACCCCCAAATTATATATATTTATTTTACACATATTTATTGAGCATCTGCACTATTCTGGAACTTTGTGATTCATCAGGAAATAAAATAGGATAGCATATCTGACCTTGTAGAGATACATTCTAATGGAAAGAGACAGAAAGAAAAAAATCAACATAATATCAATTTAATAAAGATGTAAATTTTATATTATTTTAAAAGTAAAACATACTAAGGGAAATAAATAAATCAGTAAAAATAGGGATTGAGAACAGTGGTGAGAAGAAGTGGTGGTATTGGCGGTGATATACTTAGCTCCAACAATACTGGATATAGTGAGGTATGATTGATTTTTTGAGTAAGAGTTAAAGGAAATAATCATATACAAAAGGGAGTGTGACATAACAGTCTGGAAGATCATGTTTTTCTTAAGTTGGGAAAGCTTATGGAAGCTCTTTACTCTTGAAGCCACATAAGGCTTAGTGGGTCACACTCAAATTTGGGAAAAGTTACTCATCTGGCTCATCCTGCATTTCCTTCATTTCTGGATGAGCAGATCGATAAATTTAATGATAATGTTTACATCATTACCAATAGAAAGTATCCATATTTGTATGCTGATGGAGAACTGTCTCAAAACAAAAACAACGAGAACTCTCTATAATAAATATTTGTTAATATGCAAGGAGAACTAATACAGTGTATACTCATTTGAATTATGGTATAGTTTGGGAACACACTCTAATTGGAGACACGAATAAGCAACCAAGCCAATCTGAAACAATACAGAAGATGCCATACCCCCTTTAAGGTGAAAATTTGTTTGCATTTCTTTCTAAATAATGATGCAGATTATGCCATTCATTAAACATTAGTATTTTTCAATAAGAATTTAAATAATATGTATTCTTTAATTCAGAAATTGGTCTTTCCCTTAAGTCACCAGATACTGTTGTGCCCAGATTTCAAAGTTCCCAAGACCCCCAGGGAGCCAGTCAGTCCGATGCAAAAGCAAAGAGTCATCTATTTCAAACCCGGGTTTGGCTCCCCTGCCACACTCACCGATGCAACGGTAAGCTCCAGTGGCCGAGAGAGAGAGAGAGGCCTGATGGGACAGGGGGTTTTAAAGGGGGGTGGAGTGAGGGCAGGAGAGGGGACTGTGGGCCCCGCCAATTGGCCAGGCGCGAGTCGGGTCATCCTGGGCGTGGCCAGCAGGGGCCTGGGCTTCCGGGAAGAAGGCACTCTCCTGAGCACATGGCGGCTGCCCCAAAAATGGAGGACCCAGGGCAAGATGGAGGGCGCAGTCCTAGCCCCCCCCAGGGCGAGCTGAGCCCGGGCTCCAGGGGCCAGTCCGGTTGCTGGGGGTCCAGTAGATCGACCAGTTCCAGCCCAGGCAGGAAGTCCACGTCCTCCGTCTCGTTCCCGGGGGCGTCGGCGATCACCTCCTCCTCCATCTCCTTGGGCGAGGGCACGCGCCCTGCTGCCGCTGCTGCCGCGTGGGTCCGGTCCGGTCCGGGGGCGGTGGGCGGGTGGCAGCCTGCGCCGGGCTCCCGCCTTGGGCTGGGGAGTCGGTGCCCGAGGCAGCCAGCAGCGTGGTCAGGCCCCGAGACGACTCTCCCTTTCAATCCCCCCTTTGTCTGGGAACTTCCGGCTCAATCATGAGACGGACTGCATTTCTATTCCACCGTTGCTAGAGGCCCGTGTTGGGCATACAGAACTATCAACTGAACTATCCCTATAAGCTTAACAAATGGTTCGGTGGAAGGGAAAGAAACCATTTTAGATTTAACAACTTCTATTGAAATAGGATTTTTCTTCTTAAAATTCCTCCATGCCTATCAAAACGCCAAATCAAGATTAATGTATCTACTGTCCTGATGTTTGCATAAACACAACAAGAATGGTAACTGACTACCTTTGCTGGAATTTCATGGTTGAACCTTAATGTGCCCCGTAGGGCCAGGAAGCCAAGCCATCCAGATGCCATCAGGCCTGCCTGCAGTATCTGCTGAGTTAGGTGAATCCCTCACCTGTAGCAACTCCACCTGAGCCCACGCTCCAGGCTTTAAGGCCCATCTCAGTAGCCCTCCTACTCGTTGCGGCCCAGAGTGTGTGGGGGTTCCGCAGGGATGCAGAGGCATCTTTATTGCTCCCCTTCTACTCTTACCAACCGCCAGTGATGGTAGGGCATGGGCCTGACGCTCCAGCGCCAGCCATCTTCAGGGCTCCCAAGCAGGATACCAGGTTTTCTTCGTGGCATTCTTAGTGGCTTCAAGTTTTTAGAGCTCAGACAGGGCTCTTTAAAACATGATACTCCAGTCAAAGTTTTCCGTTAATAAAACCATTATTAGGAACCAGTCTCATTGGATCTATGCAAAGAAACGTACTTATTTAGCATTGCCAGATTTCGGAGGAATTACATAAGGAGAAAAACATACTGATCTACTCTAAGATTTTCTGACTTTCCTTGCTACTTCCTTTTCATGGATTTGAAACAAAACAGTAACTGTTGGCATAAAACCTTCTACCTATGCATAACTATGCCCCAGACCTTCTATTCTAAACAGGCTTTTTCCAGCTTTACTACCCCTGACATGGGCATGGTGACTCAGGCCTGCAAGACAGTATTACAGGCTGCCAACTGTTAGCTGTCTCTCAACAGAGACCAAAACTTGATGGGCACTGTTCCCTGCCCAGTTGGACACCTGCCCTCTTGGTAGCTAGGCACCCTTTACTTTTGGGGGTCACCCCACACAGCTCCCTTCCAGGATAGCCAACATACATTCAAAACCTGCAAAAGAATCAAAGGTTAATATAACATATCAATACAATGAAAAACATGTGACCCCATAAATTGTCCTTGTCTCTTTGGAGCCTTGTCCATGAAGATGCAGGCATTATCTAAGTGTATTACACAGTATTGTGGGGGCTCCTGGTGACAGGAGTGATCGCGAGCCATGTTACCGGCATCAGGCAGGTCGAGCACGCCGTAGCTTGAGCTTGAGCGGGTTGCATTGATCTCGATCGATGCTCCATTTGGTGATGAAGTCTTTCCGGGTCATGGATGGATCCGCTGACCGCACGTGAGTGTGATGGATCCAGGTCGTGACGCCGTCTACCTTTACAGTCTTGGGATCTTGAGCAGACAGGAACAGATGTGGAGGCCTCCCTTTCTCACATCCTAGGACAGGACTTTTGACCTATGTCTCATCCAGATAGAAACGGTCCACATTTATACCACAAAATACCAACAAATCAGTTTCAGTTGTGTAGCCAGTCTGAGTTTTGACTTCTGTCCGGAAGTCTCAGAGATGGTGAATACCATCTAGAAGCTATTAATCCATTCACACAGTCCCCCAAAAGTTAAAGAGGAAGGAAAGAATCATTCAATGTCACTCAAGAGGATTTCGGCGAAACAACAAAATTGACAGATTAAACACATTGGAAAACCAAGGCCAGAAGTACCCTCTGACGTTTCAGGGGTACCAAGGAAGGAGAAGTTAGGCCACGACCAGCCCTTCTCACAACCCACCATTAGTGACCAGTCCCAGCTCACTGGTCTACCATCCATTTAACATTTCTTTTTTCCTCCTATCACATCAAGGCCATGCTTTCCAGGTAGCTAGAACTTTTAGCCTTAATTTTTAGGTGATTAGCACTAGTTAAACAATTTTAAACAACAAGATACATATTTAAGTAAACACATTATCTAGAACCTAGGTTAAACTTAGGCATATCCTGGGTCTCCCAAATACTGAGTTGGCAAGGTAACTGGAGTCCTTTAAGATCAGTGTGAAACCACAGTTTCTACCTGAAAGACTTTGACATAACCTTTAATTGTCCTTAGTTTAAGGAAAGCAGTGTTTTCTAGATTTCATTTCTCAATACTTAACTAACAAACAGATTTAATTCTGTCTTCTAGATTTTTCATGAGGCAAATTACTTTTTACTTTCAAGCGGCTCTGGAGAACCACATTCGAGCCTTGCAAGACAGGTTTTTGGCCTCCCTGGTCTTTTCAGATGTAAATTGACCACATTCTTTAAGATTTTGCTGCAGGCAGGAGGCGACTATCTCCTCCCTCCATTAAGAAAAGCTTTCTTAATTAACAAAGGACCAGTTTTTTTTTTTTTCCCCCTTTGGAAAAACTGTTCTATATTATGGATTAGTCTTGGGATTTATCCTGCACTTTTGAAAGGAGACGCTAGCTTAAAACCCTATCCAAAATCGGACGGTGCGCACATTAGTTTTAAGACAGCTTTTCTCCCTACACGTGCACAGAAATCCCAGACGCATTTACCTGGGGAGGGGGTGACCTGTTTCCACAGACCCTCACTCAGGCAGCCGCCAACTGCCACACAAAGGAGGGGGGAGGGCAGCCCCCCCCCCACACTCGCATACTTTCACCAGACATTCAAACAATCCATTCAATTCCTAACAACTTCCCAACCCCTGAGGGAGCTCTAAAGCCTCCCCCAGTCTCCTTGAAATGATCAATCACAATACCCAAAGGTGCAGTCTGAGTCCATCCCATAACATCCATCCAGTACAAACACAGAACACTAAACAGGGCCCGAAAATACAGGCTTCCAATTCCATGGAAGCCAAACCCGAAAGCTAGACAATGGCCTTATACCAAACTAGCTAGCAGGAGCGACCTGCTTTCCGCGAGGGGCATATCCATCCCTCTGAGGGGCATATCCATCCCTCCTGGGGGGGCGGAACGTCTTCCAACTCCCCCCCGCCTGTGGTCTTTTCCGGGCGCGTCCACCTAGACCCTCTCAGGCAATTACAGATTCCAGCAACGAGCTCACACTGAACAAAACACACAACAAACAAAACAAACAACACACCTACCCCTGCCGCGGTCAGTCAGACTCTTCGGATTGCGGGTCCCTCGATGGTCCTGGGAACCCCGGGCGAGCCCCCAAAATGTTGTGCCCAGATTTCAAAGTTCCCAAGACCCCCAGGGAGCCAGTCAGTCCGATGCAAAAGCAAAGAGTCATCTATTTCAAACCCGGGTTTGGCTCCCCTGCCACACTCACCGATGCAACGGTAAGCTCCAGTGGCCGAGAGAGAGAGAGAGGCCTGATGGGACAGGGGGTTTTAAAGGGGGGTGGAGTGAGGGCAGGAGAGGGGACTGTGGGCCCCGCCAATTGGCCAGGCGCGAGTCGGGTCATCCTGGGCGTGGCCAGCAGGGGCCTGGGCTTCCGGGAAGAAGGCACTCTCCTGAGCACATGGCGGCTGCCCCAAAAATGGAGGACCCAGGGCAAGATGGAGGGCGCAGTCCTAGCCCCCCCCAGGGCGAGCTGAGCCCGGGCTCCAGGGGCCAGTCCGGTTGCTGGGGGTCCAGTAGATCGACCAGTTCCAGCCCAGGCAGGAAGTCCACGTCCTCCGTCTCGTTCCCGGGGGCGTCGGCGATCACCTCCTCCTCCATCTCCTTGGGCGAGGGCACGCGCCCTGCTGCCGCTGCTGCCGCGTGGGTCCGGTCCGGTCCGGGGGCGGTGGGCGGGTGGCAGCCTGCGCCGGGCTCCCGCCTTGGGCTGGGGAGTCGGTGCCCGAGGCAGCCAGCAGCGTGGTCAGGCCCCGAGACGACTCTCCCTTTCAATACATGTATAAATTGGTTTTATATAGTTTTGCTTAAGGAAAGATAGTAAATTATATATTATTAATTTTGAAGATGTTTTTAGTTTCTCATAACTAATTTTTTTATTTTTAAAGGTAAAAGAATTCCTTCTGTTAACTTTCAATGAGAAATACCTTGAGCAAGGAAAGTTGTAATTTTTATTCGTAGCTACACTTGTGTTCCTCTGAAGAAGACATCTAATAAATTAATCCATGGGCAGCATTGTGCCTGAATAGGACTTTTTCTAGATGTGTCTGCTACACCAGGGTAAAATCCTGCTCATGGTCTGTATCCACCACACAGGAAGTTCAGAACAACAGGTCCACCTAATTCCTCAGTCTCTTATTTCTCTGACTTTGTAGTAATTTCTTGTTCTCTCTTTTTTTTCTTTTATGTTTTAACTTTTATTTATTTTTAACACAAATTATCCAGGCTCCATAGATGGCATGACACACAAAGTTTTAAAAAATATTTATATAGATTAAGTTCTCTATTCCTATCAAATACTGGGAAATAAAATTGAGTAGAACTGAAAGAACACTTTGGCAAAAGCCACTGAACTCTTAGATGTCAGAAAACTGTAAATGGAAATAGTATATATACTTAACAATGGGACTTTATTTATTAAGTATGATATTATTCACCAGAAAATAAATGGCTGGAGGCCCAGGCTCCGCTTTGGGCTCAGGCACAGTTCTGCATCCCCTTAGTTCCCACTGCAGATAACTTGCTTAGTGGCATTGGCTGGCCATCCTCCTCTGCCTCTTTCTGCTTCTGGGATGCTGTGTGACTCTCTTGCAAGCCTCTCTGAGTGTGGGCAGTAGCCTCCAGCCTCTGTGAGTTTCTAAGAAATGACAACTCAAAGAGTGACTGGGAGCAAGTTTAAAAGATTATAGAGGTGATGTATCATGGGATCTAGCAGCATATAAATGGTTGCCAGTTGCTATGGGATTAAAACACACACATACACTGTAATAACTAAAAGTATGTATAGGAGAATCAAAGATGGCAGTGGGGTAAGTGGAAATCACACTTAACTACTCCCTGGACCAAACTGGAATTTCAATTAAATTATAGAAAAATCATCCTAAATAACCAAATGATAACTAGCTGAAGAGAAGTCTTATAACCAAGGTTTTACAGAAGAGCCAACATCAAAACTGGTAGAAAAGACAAAGACATGAAAAGGGATGACTTCACTCCCACACAGGGCTGAGGTTCCAGAGGGATATTTCGGCTGTGGGGGGTTGCCCATGAGAAGCATGGAATCTAACTCCCAAGTTGGGTTCCCCAGCCAAGAGCACCAGAGCCAGGAAGAGGTGCCAATATAACATCTACCTTTGAAAAGCAGTGGAGTTTCTGTCTTCTAGAAAAAGAGGGGAGTCTGCTAGAGACACAAGCATCCTCTTAAAGGAAAAATGTACAAAACTTCATCTGAAGCCACTAATCATGGGCTCTGGTGGAGGGAGGGTGGAATACAGTAAAGGCTCATGATGAGAGACTAGACTTTGTCTCTCTGGCAAGGGAGTTAAAGGGACAGTTTCTAGGATCCCTATGTTGAATCACTCTCCCATACTTCAGATTCCATCTTTCTTGGATGGAAAACTCCCCTCCATGCAGCATCAGCCTGAATAAAAAAATTAAAAAAAAATGAGGTGATAGATAGAAGATAGTGACCGGGGGAGGATGACAGTGAGGAAGAGAGTGTGAGTGAGTGAGGGAGGGAAAGAGGAGTGTGGGGACGTAGTGTGTGTGTGTGTGTGTGTGCCTGACTGAGGGACAGCTAAATCTTGCAAGACCTTTGGGGGCTGGCAGATAGGGCTTGCATAGCCAGGCATCCTCTGCTACTGCTATAATCTCTCCCAGAGAGCTGGCCCTGCCGCAGAGGCGACACCACCTTGAAGGGGAACTGCTGTGACTGGGAGCCCAGCCTCACCCCCACCCAGGGTGCTCTCAGACACCACCTGGGATCCTACAAGCCACTCTGGCAAGGGACCTGCTGCCTTGGCTGCTGACTCACAGACATCCTTCCCAGCTGAGGGCTCTTATGAATTACAGAGAGCACTCCCCTCTCACCAGCCAGATGCTTTAGCCCAGGGCACTGCAATTGCCAAACCTTACACAGCAGATCTGGGCACTGAAACTGCTACATGAGCCTTACATAGTAGCTGCTGCCAGTGACCCCACAAGGAGCAGCTGGCCAACGTCCATGAGGGGCAGATGCCCCAAGACCATGCAAGGAACAGGAACCCCATGACTGTGTGAGGATCAGCAACCCCACAACTGCACGAGTGGATGCCTTGTGACTGCCCCTCACAACTTGACACCTAGATCCTTTGGTGAGAGCAAAAACTGGGGAGACAGAAGAACAACCCTCAAAGGAAAGAAAAAAAAGAAAGGCATAAAAGGAACTAAATGAAACAGAGGCATATAATATGTCATAAAATGAATTCAGAATAAGGGTCATATACTTCATAAACCAGATGGATGAGAAAATCAACAATCTATGTAAGAATCGGGAGGAAATGAAGAGTGATATAGCTACAATAAAAAACAATATGG
Source organism: Myotis daubentonii (assembly GCF_963259705.1). Taxonomy (NCBI): domain Eukaryota; kingdom Metazoa; phylum Chordata; class Mammalia; order Chiroptera; family Vespertilionidae; genus Myotis; species Myotis daubentonii. Next base: position 88,116,102 of record NC_081841.1, read on the forward strand.
AACCTTTCAACAGTGGGCTAGGTAAAGCAGAGGACCGAATTAGCAAATTAGAAGACAGGGAAGCAAAACACACCCAATCTGAACTGCAAGTAGAGAAAAAAATAAAAAATAAAAAAAAAAACAGGAGGAGAGCCTGAGGGAGCTTTGGGACAACATGAAATGAAGCACTGTAGGTATAATAGGGGTGCCAGAAGAACAAGAAGAGGAGCAAGGCCCAGAAAACCTATGCAAAGAAATAATGTCAGGAAACTTCCCTGATTTGGAGAAGAAAATGTCACAAAAGCACAGAGAGTCCCAAACAAGATAAACTCAAAAAGACCCACACCAAGACACATCATAATTACAATGGCAAATGTTAACAACAAAGAGAGAATCTTAAAGGCTTCGAGAGAGAGACAGAAATTTAGCTACAAGGGCTCTCCCATTAGATTATCAAATGATTTCTCAAAAGAAATACATCAGGAGAGAAAGGAATGGAAGGAAGTATAGAAAGTGATGCAAAGCAAGGGGCAGAATCCAAGAATACTCTATCCAGCAAAGCTATCATTCAAAATTGAAGTGGAAATCAAGAGCTTCACAGACAAAGAAAGGCTAACAGAGTTTATCACTACCAAGTCAGCAAGGCAAAAAATGCTAAAGGGGCTATTGTAAAAAGAAAAAAAGGGGGGGGGGGGCGGGTGGGGGAGGTATAAGGAACACAGGCAAAAAAATAAAAATGGCTATAAACAAGTACTTATCAACAATAACTTTGAATGTAAATGGACTAAATGTTCCAATCAAAAACATAGAGTGGCTGAATGGATAAGAATACATGACCCATATGTTTTCTGTCTACAAGATACCCACCTCAGAACAAGAGACTCACACAGACTGAAAGTGAAGGGATAGAAAAGTATCTTTCAGGAAAATGGAAATGAAAAAAAAACTGGGTTAGCAATACTTATATCTGACGAAATAGACCTCAGAGTGAAGGCCCTAACATGAGATAAAGAAGGCCACATCATATTACTAAAGGGATTGATACAACAAGAGGATATAACTCTGATAAACATATATGCACTCAATGCAGGAGCACCAAAATACCAAAAACAAACAAACAAACAAAAAACAACTTCTGGAAGATATCAAGGGAGAGATCAACAGCAATGCATTCATAGTAGAGTACTTTAATACCCCACTGATATCACTGGATAAATCCTCTAAAAACAAAACAAACAAACAAACAAACAAAAAAACAGCAAAGAAACAGCAATCCTAAATGACTCACTAGATCTGATGGACTTATTAAACATCTTCAGAACATTTCATCCCAAAACTACAGAATATACATTCTTCTCAAGTACACATGGGACATTTTCAAAGATAGACCACATATTGGGTGACAGGCAAAGTCTCTCCAAATTCAAGAAGATTGAAATCATATCAAGCATCTTCTCAGACCACAGTGTCATAATATTAGAAATAAACTACAATAAAAACAATCAAAAATTACAAACACTTGCAGGCTGAATAGCATGCTATTAAATAATGATTGGGTTATCAAAGAGATCAAATAAGAAATTAAAAACATCCTGGAAATGAATGACAATGAAAACACAACAATCCAAAACCTATGGGAAAGCAGTGCTGAAAGGGAAGTTCATAGCATTACAGGCCTATCTCAAAAAACAAGAAAAGCTGATAATAACTTATCTAACTCTACAACTTAAAGAAATAGAGCAACAAGAAAATCCCAGAGTGAGCAGAAGGAAGGAAACAATAAAGATCAGAGCAGAAATAAATGACATAGAGATAAAAAAACAAACAAACAAAAAAGAAACACAACAATATAAAAAATCAATGAAACCAAGAGCTGATTCTTTGAAACAAGATTGATAAACCTCTAGCCAGGCTCACCAAGAAGCAAAGAGAGAGGACCCAAATAAACAAAATCAGAATAAAAAAATCCAAACAGTCTAATAACTAAGGAGGAAATTGAAGCAGTCATCAAAAACTTTCCAGCAACAAAAGCCTGGGGCCAGCCAGATTCACAGGGTAGTTTTAGCAAACATTCAAAGACGAAGTAAAACCTATCATTTTTAGGTTATTCCAAAAAATTCAAAAGGCACACTTCTATACTCTTTCTATGAAACCAACATTATCCTAATCCCCAAACCAGATAAAGGCACTACAAAGAAAGAGAATTACAGGCCAATATCCTTAATAAACATAGATGCTAAAATCCTCAACAAAATTCTAACAAATCAGATCTAGCATTACATTAGTAAGATCATACACCATGACCAAGTGGGATTTATTTCATGGATGCAAGGTTGGTACAATATCCACAAATCAATAAACATGATACATCACATAAACAAATTGAGAGACAAAAATCACATAATTGTATCAACTGATGCAGAAAAGGCATTTGACAAAATCAAATACCCTTTCCTGATAAAAACTCTCAGCAAAGTGGGAATAGAGGGTTCAAACCTCAACATAATAAAATCCTTATATGACAAATCTATAGCCAACATCATACTCAATGGGCAAAAACTAAAACTATTTTCCATAAAAACAGGAACAAGACAGGGATGCCCATTTTCACCACTCCTGTTGGACATAGTACTGGAATTGCTAGCCATAGAGATCAGACAAGAGGAAAAAGTAAAGGGTATCCAAATTGGAAAAGAAGAAGTAAAACTATCCTTCTTCGCAGAAGACATGATATTGTACATAGAAAACCCTAAAGACCCCATCAAAAAAACTTCTGGAACTAATAAACAAATTCAGCAATGTAGCAGGACACAAAATTAACACAGATAAATCTATGGCTCTTTTATACACTAATAATGAACTCACAGAAAGAGAAAATAAAAAACAATCCCATTTACCATTGCAATGAAAATATTAAGACACCTAGGAATAAAATTAGCCAAAGAGGTAAAGGACCTATACTCAGAAAATTTTTGGACACTGAAAAAAGAGATAGAGGAAGACAAAAACAAATAGAAGAATATACTGTGTTTATGGATTGGTAGAATCAACATCATTAAAATGTCCATACTACCCAAAGCAATATATAGATTCAATGCAATACCCATTAAAAAACCAATGGCATACTTCAAAGGCCTAGAACGAACTCTCCAAAAATTCACCTGGAATAAAAAAGACCCTGAATAGCCATAGCAATCTTGAGAAAGAAGGACAAAGTTAGAGGGATCACAATACTAGATATCAAGCTATACTACAAAGCAAAACTGCCTGGTACTGTCACAATAACAGACATAGAAACCAATGGAACAGAACAGAGAACCCAGAGATCAACCCAACCCATTATTCTCAATTAATATTTGACAAAGGAGGCAAGAGCATACAATGGAGTTAAGACATTTTTTCAATAAATGGTGTTGGATAATTGGACAAATACATGCAAACAAATGAAACTAGACCACCAAATTACACCACACACAAAAATAAACTCAAAATGGATAAAGGACTTAAACATAAGACGGGAAACCATAAAAATCCTAGAATAAGCCATAGGCAGCAAAATAGCAGACATTTGTCATAGCAATATCTTTACTGACAAAGCTCCTAGAGCAATGTAAATGAAGGAGAAAATGAACAAATGAGACTACATCAAAATAAAAATAAAAAGCTTCTGCACAATGAAAAGGAACAATCAACAAAACAACAAGAAAGCCCACTGCATGGGGGAACATATTTGCCAGTGTTATCTCTGATAAGGGTTTAATCTTCAACATTTATAGGGAACTCAACAGCTTAACAAAGGGAGATAAACAATCCAATCAAAAATGGCAAAGGAACTAGATAGACATTTTTTGAAAGAAGACCAAGAGACATGAAAACATGCTCAAAGCCACTAACCATCTGAGAGATGCAAGTCAAAACAACAAATCAACAAAGGACAAGTGCTAGAGAGGATGCTGAGAAAAAGGAACCCTCTTGCACTGCTGGTGGGAATGCAGACTGGTGCAGCCACTGTGGAAAACAGTATGGCATTTCCTCAAAAATTAAAAATGAAACTTCCATTTGACCCAGTGATCCCTCTTCTAGGAATATATCCCAAGAAAACAGGAACACCAATCAGAAAAGATATCTGTACCCCTATGTTCATAGCAGCACAATTCACCATAGCTAAGATTTGGAAACAGCCTAAGTGCCCATCAGCGGATGAGTGGATTGAAAACTGTGGTACATCTACACAATGAAATACTACACTGCTGTAAAAAAGTAGGAATTCTTCCATTTGCAACAGCATGGATGGAACTGGAGAGCATTATGCTAAGCGAAATAAGCCAGTCAGAGAAAGATAAATATCACATGATCTTACTTATTTGTGGAATATAATGAACAACATAAACTGATGAACAAAAATAGAAGCAAAGTCACAGAAGCATAGAACAAATTATCCAACCTATGATGGAAGGCAGGGGGTGAGGGGGTCAGAGATCAACTAAAGTACTTGTATGCATGCATATGAGCATAACCAATGGACACAGAATGGGGGGGAGTGGTGAGGGCATGTGCTGGGGAGTGGGGGCGGCCAGGGAGAGGTCAATGGGGTGAAAAAGGAGACTTATGTAATACTTTAAACAATAAAGAATTTGAATTAAAAAAATGAGGATAGTTTAAGGGACCTTTGGAACAACATGAATCATAACAACATTCACATCATAGGGGTTCCAGAAAGAGAAGAGAGAAAGAGCAAGCAAGGAATTGAAAACTTATTTGAAGAAATAATGACCAAAAACTTCCCTAACCCAGTGAGGGAAAAAGACAAATAAGTCAAGGAAGTACAGAGAGTCCCAAATAAGATCAACTCAAAGAGGCTCAAACAAAGACACATCATAATTAAAATTGCAAAGATTAGAATCAAAGAGGGAGTCTTAAAAGCCAAAAGAGGAAGACAGTTTCAACTGTCAGCTGATTTCTCATGAAAAAGATTTCATGCTAGATGTATTGGCATAAAATATTCAAAGTGATGAAAAGCAAGGACCTACCTTCAAGACTACTTCACTCAGGAAGGTTATCATTTAAAACTGAAGGAAAAATAAGACCTCCCAAACAAGAAAAAGCTAAAGGACTTTGTTACCACTAAACCAGTATTATAAGAAACCTTAAAGTGCCTGCTTTAAGAAGAAAAACAAGAAAAGAAAAACAGAGGAACATAGTTAAAAGAATGAGATGGCAATTAATATGCACTAATCACTTTAAATGTAAAGGCTTAAATGCTCCAATCCAAAGATATATGGTAGGTGAATGGATAAGAAAACAAGACCCCTGTATATACTGTCTACAAGAATCAAAACTCAGAATGAAATGTACACTAAGAATAAAAATAAAAGGATGGAAAAAGATGTTTTATGCAAATAGAAATGAAAGAAAAAGCTGGGGTAGCAATACTTATATTTGACAAAATTGACCTTAAAGTAAAGGCTATAGTAAGATACAAAGAAAATTACTACATAATGATAAAGAGAGCAATCCAACAAGAGGATATAACCCTTGTAAACATTTATGCACCCAACATAGGAGAACCTTAATATGTAAACCAAATTTTGATAGACATAAAGGGAGATATTGTCAGTAAAATGGTCATAGTAGGGGATTTGAAAACCCCATTTGCATCATTGGATAGATCTTCCAGACAAAAATTCAAAAGGAAATGTCAGTCTTAAATGACATAGTAGATCAGATTGTTTTAATTGATATCTTCAGAGCATTTCACCTCAAAGCAGCAGAATACACATTCTTTTCAAGTGCACATGGAACATTTTCTAGGATAGATTACATGTTAGGACACAAAACAAGTCTCAATATATTTCAGAAGATTAAAATCATAACAGGCATCTTCTCAGATCCCCAATGCTATGATACTAGAACTCAATCTTAAGAAAAATAAATAAATAAAGGAAAAACACACAACAGCATGGAGGCTAAATAACACATTTCTAAACAATGAATGGGTTAACAATGAGATCAAGGAAGAAATCAACAGATACCTTGAAATAAATGAAAATGAGAACACAACAACCCCAAATCTATGGGACACAGTGACAACAGTCCTAAGAGGGAAATTCATAGCATTACAGGCCTATCTCAAAAAATAGAAAAAAACACCTCAAATAAACATTCTAAATTTAAACTTAAAAAACCTTGAAAAAGAACAACAAATAAAGCCCAAAGTTAGTAGAAGGAAGGAAATATTGTGCTTTATAGTAGTGTCAATAAATAAAAATTTATTATAGCTGCAACATTAGGGTTGACTTTTTTTAGAGATATGTCTGCAATAAACTGAACTGTAATGCCCTTTTGTGGAAGGATCTAGGAATAGTAGAATTTTTAGAGATATCAAACCAATTTAATACCAATTTTTTAGATTATTTTTCCTGCAATTCTTAGTTTGATTATATAATAACAGTAGTAAAAAATTTTAAGGAAGGCTCTTCTAAGGAAATATTACATGTTTTAATCTTTTTTCTTACTTTGATGTCTGTAGTTGTAAAATAACTCTTTTGTATAAAAGCTTCTAAATGTTTTCTATTAATTTATTTATCCTGGCAGCCTGAGCAGAAGTAATTATTACGAGGGTACATATACTTCAATCACTGATTTATTATATTAACTTTGAGTAAACTTCCTTTCTCAGTTCTAAAAGTCCCAATTATTATTTTTTCCTCTTCACAAAGTGGTAAAAATTACCTTAAAATACATAGTAGTACAGTATGAACTTACTGTCCGAAGAACTGTGGTTTTCTATATAACTATGAAGTAGCAGCTTAAAGAGAATTATCTCCTTCATCTAGAGATATAAGTGCTAAGGTTTTCAAACTTTTGCTAGCATTGTGTTGGTTGCACACTAGGACATTTGCCTTTATTCTCGGGGCCGACATCACACTCCCTCCCAGGCTCCATCTCCCAGAAAAGCTTTCTGTCTTGCTTGTTTTGTCCACAGAGCTCTATGTTGGAATTGGGAAAAACCTCAGAACAACATGTGTTGGAGGCTTCAGGTTGGAAAGATTGCAGATATTTAGTCTGTCTCCTTTTGATAGCCAGTCCCCATAGTATAGTTTGTGTATTGTAAAAATTAGTCATTTCATACTTTCGAGATTGGGTACAGTCCGTGTGCTTTCATTATCGCAAGACTCTTTAAAATTGCATGTGAGATTGATCTTCATCTTATTTCTTTATTCTCATTAGTGCCTCAGATACAATGCTAAATAAAACTCAGAAGTGGTTTTGCTTATTAAAAAAAAAAAAGAACAAAAGAGAGAGGACCCTAGTAAATAAAATCAGGAATAAAGGACAAATAACAACAGACACCAAAGTAATAAAAGGGTTGTAAGAAAATATTACAAACAAATATATGCCAAGAAATCGGGCAATCTGGAAGAAATGAATACATTCCTAGAAACACATATTCCAAAACTGAATCAAAAAGAATAACAGAATCTGATTAGACAGATTAAAATTAGCAAAACTGAAGCATATTCAAAAACCTCTCAACAAACGAAAGTCCTAGAACAAATGGCTTCACAGGGAATTTTACCAAACATGCAAAGAAGCACTAACACTGATTTTTTTTAACTGTTTCAAAAATTTAAATGGAGGGAAGATTCCCAAGCCCATTTGACCAGGCCAATATTATCTTAATTCCAAATCCAGATAAAGACACTACAAAAAAAGAAAATTATAAGCCAATATCCCTGATGAACATAGATGTTAAAATCCTCAATAAAATGTTAGCAAACTGGATCCAGCAATACATTAAAATGATCATACACTATAATCAAGTGGGATTTATTTCTGGGGTTCAAGGTTGGTACAATATCTGCAAATCAAAAAATATGATACCACATAAAAAAATGAAGTATGAAAGCTACATAACTATATCAATAGATGCATAAAAAGTATTTGATAAAATCGAGCACCCATCTACACTAATAAAATACAAAGATGCTAATTAACTGTACCTTCACTATGCCCAAGCCACGCCCACCAACCAATCAGAGCAACTATATGCAAATTAACCCAACAAAGATGGTGGCCGGAAGCCAAGGAGCTGGAGCAAGCAGGAGACTTGCTTGCCCTGGCAATCGAGGAAGCCAAGCTTCCCGCCAGCCCTGGCTAGCTGTGGCCTCCACAAAAGGCTGCAAAGTTTCAATTATAGAAGGTAAATAAATCCCAGATACCTGCTTCCAGCCAGCCTCCACTGGGAGCTTGGGTGACTGGAGGCTGTGGCCAGCCTGCAAACAGCCATCAGCCTTTCACCAAGGCTGGCCGGGCACTCCAGTGTGGACCCCCACCCTGAAGGGGCTGTGGCCAGCCTGAAAACGGCCCTCAGCCCCTCACCCAGGCTGACCAGTGGGACCCCCACCCTGATCTGGGACACCCTTCAGGGCAAACCAGCCGGCCCCCACCCATGCACCAGGCCTCTATCTTATATAATAAAAGGGTAATATGCAAATTGACCCTAACAGCAGAACCATTGGGAATGACCGGTCACTATGACACACACTGACCACCAGGGGGCAGATGCTCAATGCAGAAGCTTCCCCCTGGTGGTCAGTGAGCTCCCACAGGGGGAGCTCTGCTCAGCCACAAGCCAGGCTGCCAGCTGCCAGCACAGCAGTGGTAAGGATTTCTGACTACAGCTTAGGCCTGTTCCCTGCTGGCAAGTGGACATCCCCTGAGGGCTCCTGGGCTGTCAGAGGGATGTCTGACTGCCAGCTTAGGAACAATCCCCAGGGCCAGCAGGTGGACATCCCCAGAGGGTCCCCAACTGCGAGAGGGCACAGGCCCGGCTGAGGGACCCCCTCGAGTGTACAAATTTTTGAGCACCAGGCCTCTAGTTTATGATAAAAAAAACTCAGCAAAGTGGGAATAGAGGGAACAAACCTCAACAGGATTTAGAATCTTATGCTTTTCACTATGTTCTACTACATCTCATGGTCAGAGAGACCATCATCACCACCAGCTATCGGCATACTTCAATAGACAAAGCAGGAGATGTAATAATTGCAACAGATATTTAATATTCAGAGGAATAGCTAATTTGCATGAATACAAACTGTTTTATTTCAAATCATATGAAACATCTAACATGAAATCTACCCTCAATACATTTTTAAGTGTACAGTACAGTATTGATAACTATAAGCATAATGCTCTACTGCAGACACTAGAATTTTTCATCTTGCATGATTGAAACTTTATTGCCATTGAACAGCAATCCCACCCTGGAACCCCTGCAGCTACCATTCTATAAGTTTGACTATCTTAGATACCTCATGTCAGTGGAAGCACAAAGTATTTGTCATTCTGTGACTGCCTTATTTCACTTAGCATAATGTCCTCAAGGACCATCCATGTTTTTAGCATATTACAAGATTTCTTTCTTTTTTTAAGTTTGAATAATATTATATTTTATGAATATATCACATTTTTATTCATTCATCAGTAGACATTTGAGTGGTTTCTAGCTCTTGGCTATTATGAATAATGCTGCAATGAGCATGGAAGTTAAAATATCTCTTTGAAATTGTGATTTATATTATTTTGGATAAGTTCCCAGAAATGGGATTAATAAATCATATATTAGTTCTTATTTTAATTTTTTGAGGAATCTCCATATTGTTTTCTAAAATGTCTGCACTATTTAATGTTCCCACCAATAGTACATAAGCATTCCAGTTTGTCCACATCCTTGCCAAGATTTGTTACTATCTGTGTTCTTGTTGTTGTTGTTTATAATGGCCATCTTAACAGGTGGGAGGAGATATCTCCATGTGGTTTTGATTTGCATTTCACTGATTATTACTGCTATTGAGCATCTTTCATGTACATGTTAGCTATGTGTATCTCCTCTTTTCTGAATCATATATTAACAGTGTATAATAATACAGGGAAATGTGCTAATAAATATTTAGTATATATATATATATATAGTTATAGTTATACTGCAAATATCAGTGACTTCTATAAACTGACTGTCATATTATTATCCCAATATAATTTACTTAAATGTTGTTATTTATTTATTTATTTATTTATTTTTTGGTTAGGCCTTAAAATGCTAGCTAAGTGTATAATTATATATAAAATAGTTTAAATTTTTCACATGGGGTATTTATTTGAGAATGAATATAATAACATTATGGAATCATACAAATCTTAGATCTTTGGAAATAGTTAAGGAGGAATAAAATTACTGCATTAAAATTGATGAGATCTATATTTGGACCTTGGGATAATATCTGATTAAACTGCTCCTGTATTTTAACAAAATATATTTACTAATGATAGTTTAAATAATTTAATTTTTTTAGCCCAGAAATTGATTTTTTGCCTTAAGTCACTAATTAAAAAAATAATGGAGTGAACTTTAATCAGAAAATCACTTATATTTCAATAGACTGTATATTTATATAAACATAAGTCTGGAAAGACAAATTAAATCAAACAAATAGCCGAACAAAGCAAAGTTCTTGACTGAAACATGAAAATTTCTGTTGGGAATTAGAAAAGTGCTTAAAATGTAATTAAATTAAAGCTGGGTATATGTCAGCCCAACTACACTACAATATAGAAACTCAAGAGAAATAAGGACATAGACTGCTATGAAAGTCCTCGAATTATGAATTTAAACTTAGTCAGGAGTAGGTCAAGAAATCTCTAAGCTGTTTTTGATGATTAGCTAGTATATGGCATTACTATACACTTAAACCTCATTTATTCTGAAGCATATACTATTGGTACTTTCATATTTCTTCTCATCTGCAACATGTTTTATTCTTCTAGGCATCTGTGGGCCAGGAGCATATGTGTTAGTGAAGCAAACCAATTTAACATTGTATTATTGTTGTTGTACATATATCTCAATAGTTTCTAATTGAGTAGGTGTTGATATGCAGAACCATATCTATGGATATTTATGCATCAAACAAAGATAATAATTCAGTGATGTTCAGTGCAACAAGAACGAGTTTTGGATTAGACAGATCTTGGTTTTAATTTCAGTTATGCCACTTATTAGCTTTGACGAGTTTTTACCTCTTGGAGTCTCAGTTATTAATGGTCTTACTTTTAGTCTTGTTATAAATAGTCAATGAAATAACATATAAAGCACTACATTTTCTGTGAGCACAGCAGACCTTGATACAACTGTTTTAAATATAAAATGATAACACTAAGCATTAGCTAAATTATTCTAATGTATTATCTCAGAGAAAAGTAAATATTTATAGTCTGTATACATTTTATATTTTACTACTTAAATTGCTCTATTGAGATATATGTGAGAAGCAATAACAAATTTATTAAAACATATTCTATTTTATTCTATTTACTTATGTAACCTTTATTGATTTTTATAATTGCTAAAATAGTACTACCATGCAAAATCATTCTTACTAAACATACAGAGTACTTAAAAAAAAAAAAAACACTTAAATTTCTTTATTCCCCTCAATACTCCTGAACTATCTAGAATTATTTTATATTTATTCTTTAAGCAAATATAAACATACACTGGTTTGGATTTTTTCTTTTCTTAATTAATAACTAGAGGCTCAGTGCACGAATTTGTGCACAGGTGGGGTCCAGCTGACCTGGCTCCAATCGGGCCGATCAGGGCTGGGCCGACTGTGGGCATGGGCTGTAGGCGGCCGGGGGAGGGGCCGTGGCAGGTTAGCAGCCCGCCTCATCCCCAATTGGTGTGGGCGGGGCGCCGATCGGGAGTGGAGCTGGCTGGGGAGAAGGGCTGTGGGCTGATCGGGGTGGTGGGGCCCCATTGGGGGCAGAGCTGGCTGGGGGGAAGGGCTGTGAGCTGATCGGGGTGGTGGGGGCCCACTGGGGGCAGGGCTGGCTGGGGGGAAGGGCTTCAGGGAAGGACGCGGGAGGTTGTATAAAGAGTAAGTGGGAAAGCCAAACACAGAGGAATTTAGTTATAAACATGAACTGAAAAAATTATGGCTCATTCTTTCTTATAGACTCATACCTTTACATTTATATTTGGTATGCAATATAATCTTATGACATGAGAAAAATTACCACATTATATATTCTATGCACTGTATCTTCCAAAGATAAAATATCTTGAAAGAACCTGAAGAAATAAATTATCAGCAAGAAGTTATTGACATAGAAAGAGCCATAATATCCTCAGTGTTATCAATAATAAATGTGAGATAAGTTTATTAGGGGGGGAAGTATTGATTAGTTATCCAAACATAACTTGGATTGCCTTTGCCACCACTAAATGTGTAATAAGTTGGGCACTGATAAGCAAATAAGCAATCTAATTTGAAAGTGACTCATCCTGAGGTGTCTAGGTTATGCTGGTTGCATTAGCTCATAACATATTTAAACTACAGTCAAATACCTGAAATTACTTCTCCATTTTTGTGCCTTTCTCCGAGAAAAACAAGATAAATTCCACTTGTTTGTGGAAGTAGAGAGGGAAAAAGAATTGTACAACACTGCACATCAATTAATTAAGGGAATTAAAAGAAACATTGCCACCATGAATAGAAATAAAAGTGAGTATTGGGGCATTATCATTCCTTTCCTCTCCCTTTTATCTCTTTTTCTTCTTTGTCTCCTTGCCCTACTCATTCTCCTCTTCTTCAGCAGCTCTTATTTTCTCTCTTCCTGATTTTGTTTGTCCTGCTTAGGCTTCTATCTAGAAAAACTTACATGTGTCTCACTAGTTTACAGTGTCAGAGAATGGCTGACTTCAGAGGTGAGGTTAATGAAATTAGCATGTGACTGGTCTGCTCCTGTGGCGGGATGAATTTCCAGGAACGTCCTCCAGATGTCTGACCTGTGTGCATACTCCACAACTGTGCCCTTTACACACTCAGCCTACAAGCACAGAGTGGAGGCTGACATTCCCTTTGAAAACATACATGTTCATTCACCACACTCATTCACTCATCAAAGTTACTTTCCTTCGGAGATGAACAGTCCAAAAACTGTTTTGTCATGAGTTTGTCATTGCTCTTAAAATGCCATTGGGTAGAGTGGAGGAAAGCATTTCAAATCAAATCATGGAATAGCTCACATAAAATAGCAGCTGTTTTTGACTCATTTCACAATACTATGTAAATAAAACAGTTCCAGCAGCTGGAGGAACAAAATGGTCTCTGATAACACTAATTATTTATTATGACTGCTTTAATATAGCATTTATATGAACACAAGTTATATTTTTAAAAGCTAGGAGAAAATTAAAAGTAAACAAAAGAATTGCACTCCCAATCAATTTCTTTTCCTCCAGGTTATTATAGTCGGCAGCTGCTAGATAATTTTCATATTCTTTCAGTTCCTAGGTTCTGGCTTCTCTATCAGATGTGCACAGAATTATTAGGATGTTTAAAACAACAAGACATAGAAAAAATGTCATTTTTTTTCCCAGTAGAAATAAAATCAAACAGGCAAAAAAAAAGTTAAAGCACATCAATTATGAAATTGCCCTCAAGTCCCCATTCCTTAGATTTTATAAATTCATAAAGGATTTTCCCCCAAGCACTACCCTTGTTGAGTGTCTTTAAGGTAAATGATCTTTAATATTGGGACATGAGTGGAAAAATACAGTAAGATCCTGGTATAGAAGAAATGTGCTCACCTATTTAATTTCTGTGGGATAAAATCCTCACAAATAAAAACCCAAAATATGAGAACAAGCTCTCACAATTCTTACCACTTATGTAAAGAAAATACATATCATCAAAAAAATTATTGGTCAAATAACAGAAATGTGTGGTTACTAGTGGTTTGGGACAATGTGTGCCTAATATATTCTATTTTATACTAGTATGTATTGTATATCTGAATTTTGAAGTTCCTTAAGATCCAGTAATCATTCTTACTTTTACACTTAGTTGCATAGGATTGATTGAAATGGGCTTAATGGACAGTTGAGCATTTTAGAGAAATGTAAAGTTGTTTTCCCCTTTTCTAGTGAAATAACTATTTAAAGAGAAATGGAATTCTTCATGTGTCTACAATAAGCAAAGCTTCTGGATGGGTGAAGAGGTGTCTCTAAGAAATCAAGAGCAGTAGTTTTGTGTGTGTGTGTGTGTGTGTGTGTTTGTTTGTTTTTTCACAGACAGAAAAGCAAAAGGGAGAAATTGTGGTTCCATCCAAGGTAAGTGCGGTTGGAAATGGGGGTAGGTTCCTAGGTCAGTGTTATCAGTGATACAGGGCATGAGAGGAATCACAGAGATGGGAAGAAAACACACACACACACACACACACACACACACAGTGATTTCCTCACTATTCTCCAACACCCCTTCCAGGCTTTTCCATTCTTTTGTGATTGCTTTCTATATTGGCATTGCCTCCTCCCTCATTTTTCTCTTTTGTCTGAAATACTTGTCTCTCATTCCTGAAATGCAAAACTTTCACCATTCCTTTAGCACTATTGTTACTTTGGCCCTAATGACTCTGTTCTGGGTGTGTTCTGTGCATTGTAGTACATTTTACCTAGTCCCTACTAACTAGAAACCAGTAATAAACACTCCCCCCATGTCATGGCAACCAAAAATGTCTGTAACCATTGCCATATGTCCCCTGTAGTTTGGGTGCAAATCATTCTGATTGAGAGAGATTATTCTATGTAACTTACTCCCTCTAGCATTACTTTGTAATTTAATATATACTGACTCCACTGAATTCTATAGACATTTATTGACTTAGTTGCAGGGACTGCAAAAGGGAATTAAAACTTGTTCTCAATATTGGAGTGGATTACTAAGTATCTTTGCATACGTATACCTTAAGGTTCTTAAAGGAAAATAATTAACGAAGAAAAAGGCATTTATTGAGCTTTGTGTATCCAGCTCTTCTCCAGGTGCTTTTACATGTGTTGATTCATTTAATTCCTATAAGAACCTGAGGGGGTTAAACCCATTGCTATCTTATATTCCTTACTCTTCATTCTTTCTTTCAGCAGATTGTATGGTATTTTGTTTATTACTCAATGAATATTTATTACTTGACTGATGGAAAATAAAGGCTCTACCTGGAAATTCACTGTCCTTTGACTTGTGTGCATTTCTCTAAAATATGTTTTTTCTAAGCATCCCTTCTCATTTCCTGAAAAGATGGTAGCATTTGAAAGCACCCCTATTAATGTAGGACAGGCTACTTGTAAACTAGTTTTAGGCTTTTGGAAAGAAAAGCACTTATCTAGAACACTTCATGCCTGTGTTTTGTCCAAGATGAGAAAGTTCTTCATTGGCAATAAAAAAGTTCCTGCAAGTTTGAGTAGTTATAATATCCTCTCCAGTTGCTTTCTTCTGTCACATCAAGTCAAATTCACTGCTTTTTCTATTATTCATATTTTCCAAAATAGGCATATCATAACTTTGAGATGAAGAATGAGGCACAAGTTTACAGATGTGCAGAGAATGTAGCCAAAATGTTAGAACTGAAAGAGATGCATAGACTGAGACTGAAGTTGAAGCAAGAGAGGTGGACTCAGCTCTATTGCCAGAAGACCTAGCAGAGGCTGGGCTGCTGCTGCCTCAGAGCCTCCATTATCTGCAATCTGCTGAGAGGTCAAACAGAAATAAGGGATGCAGCAGCTGTGCTAGGCGAGGGGGTGACTCATAAACAAAGTCAGCACTTTGACTCACCACTTTATTGGTGTTGTGAGACAGGGCAGTAGCTATGCAGTGCTCAAATGGATCCTAATTGTAATTGCCTTGACATTTGCCTAGTAGATACCCCCTCGAGATGTGGGAAGGTATTTCCTCCCTGCGCAAGACTGACCAATATGTTTTTCCAAAATGCATGCCTCATTGCACTGATTCTACTGCATGTTTTGAATTATACTGGGTCAATATTCAGGTGAGTGGGAGTAGATATATCTTTTAACTATGCAGTGGAAGATTTTCCCTCCAAATATGCTTATAAAAAGACAGACAGTCACTTGTTTGTCTGTAAAAATACAGATATCTGAAGATATCTGGGTTTCAATCCAGAACCTCAAAAACACAATTTTCAGGTAAGAAGCTTAATAGAACTATTATAAGCAAATACACAATCTTATTTATTTATGACATATCAAAATGATTCCTCTAAATATTTTTTAAATATTAATGGATGTAGACTGTATATAAAATCATATTAATATCTTTAGAGTGTTTTTCTCTCTGCTCTTACCTACTCATTACTTTGAATATTATCTCAGAGGTTAGCCTTGCTGTACACCAATGCTATAAAAAGATTATACTGTTACATGTGTTATACAAAATGCAATGCATTCTATATATTATATATAGCACCTATTATACATGTCTATAACATACATATTATATACAATTATATTTTTATTTATCATATATGAAAGAGAGAGGGATACAGTGGTAGCTTTCAACTTAATGCAAAATTAAGATTTTAATTATAAGAAACATCTGGAGATTCAAAGAGCCTTTGAACATAGGCCTTGAAATCATGAAGGCACAGGTTTAAATTCTGTTCTGTTCACATATAGACTAGCTAGTGTTGTTGTTATTTTGATTTGGTTCAATGAGACAATAATAAAGTGCTTTGAAAGTCTGTTCACATCTAATATCCTGACATCTAGGATATCTGAATAACCTCCATACCCTGCAACCTCATCTAGCAAATAGAGAGAGCAGGAAGGATGAAAGGGAAGAAGAGGGAAAATAAAGATAAAAATACCTATTTTATGTTGCTTTGATTTGACATAAAGGGACAGAATGCAATCCAAAGAAACCCACAAAATCTGGCACAGGCTATGACCACAGAATTCATAGAAGGCACCCAAGGGCAATGTATTTATGTAGAGGCTAGCGGCCCAGTGAACGAAGTCATGCACCAGTGAGGTCCCTCGGCCTGGCCTGCGGGGTGGGTCTAAACCAGCCCTCCGACATCCCCTGAGGGGCCCTGGATTGTGAGAAGGTGTGGGACAAGCTGAGGGACCTCACCAGGGCACAACTGGGGTGAGGAGAGACTTGGGAGGTTGGCCAGCCAGGGAGGGACCGCGAGAGGGCGTGTCCGGCCCGTCTTCCTCAGTCCTGATCAGCTGGACCCCAGCAACAAGCTAACCTACCAGTCAGAGCGTCTGCCCCCTGGATGTCAGTGCACATCATAGTGAGTGGTTGAGTGACCTTAGCATATCATTAGCATATTACGCTTTGATTGGTTGAACAGTGGACTGGGCTTTGTGTATTTGCTTATAATATATTAGGCTTTTATTATATAGGATGTTAAATCTCATTGGAAATGCAATTCAAAGCAATGATACCAACATTTCACATCCAGTTGACGGGCAAAAATTTTAAGTCTGACTTCTGGTAGGATTGCTTATTGATATAACCACTTTGGAGAGCAATTTGACAATATCTAATAAAGTTGAAGAAGTGTGTGTCTTCCCAGCAATTCCACTCCCTTTTATATGCCCTAAAGCAGTGATTCTTGAAGTCTATGAATCACTAGGGATATCGTTCCAAAGCAGAAATGCAGCTTCCATTTAAAAGATCTGAACTGGGGCCTAGATTCCACATTTCTAACTAGCTCCCAGTTGATCTAGTGCTGCTAGCATAAGTACAAGCAAGGTTAGAGGATCTCTTGCTCATGCAGAATGGGAGTTGTGTGAGAAAGTTTATTACAATATTAATTAGAACCACAAAAAATTATAATTACACATATGTAACAAAGGGTTGAGAACATGTATGTTAAATGTTAAACATGTATGGGAATGATATCCTCCAACTTCAGGACAATGGTTACCTTTGGAAAGTGAGAGAGAAAAAAATTAGGTGAAGAAAGATATGTAGGAGACTACAATTGTGTGCATGTATGTATGTGTGTGCAGTAAGTACATATGTATTTCATAGATATAATTTATATATTCACATACATACATGTATATATTATATATCCATCTAATATTATGTAAGAGTATATATTAGTATATATTTGTATTAAAATAATTATTAAATAAAGAAAATATTAGCTAGATAGAAAGTACATGGGGTTTTTATATGTGGAGTTTTATTCATAATTTTTATATGCCTTAAAATAGTATATAATTTAAACAAAAAATACAGAAAGCAGAAAGAGCTCAACTCATCCAAAACAGTGGCAATGATATTTTATTTTGATGTTAATTTTTTAAATATATACTCTATTTTTCAGCTTTCAAAGCTTTTGAATACCTATTTTATATAATCCCTGTTTATAATCTACTATTTAATGTAGGATGATGATAGCACCTTTTTAGAGTCCTTTCAAATGAAAAATCTGCAGTCTGTCCAAATTCACAAAGATAGTAAGTAAAGTCAGGATTTTAATCTAAATCTACTTATTTGCAGGTTTATTATATCACTCTACATTTTCTTTCTTACAAATGGTTGTCTTCCAACTGACAATAAATATTGCAAAGAAAATGAGTTATATATTACATAAACACATTTTCAGGTAAAGAAATGTGGGCCATTGTAAATCAAGTTCTCTCTTCCTACTTTCTCATACATGGTAAGCAGAGTGATAAGATTCTTCAGTGAGAAAATGTGTTGATAACTGGTTTATCAAAAAAGTGGCCCACTGTGGGAAAGTTGTAGCTTATCTCCATGACAAAAAGGCCAATGTACCCTATTCTGGATCCTTGAGGACCTAAAAATGTGCTTGAATATTGGTAAATATTGATATGAAGTTCTTTAATCTGAGAGATGGTGTGATATAATAGAGAGGGCTACAGAATGTGCCATTCTGATCTGGGCTCCAAAATCCAGGTTTAACATGTACTAGCTGCCTGGTCTTTAGAAAATCACCCAGACTTGCAAAGCTTAGGTTTCCTTACCTATAATTCAAAAATCAACATATCTATTATTTTGGTAACATGAGAGATACAATTGTAAAATTTCCTACCTTCAGTAAATATTTGGAAAAATGCAAAAACAAACAGACAAACAAACAAAAAAAAACCACTCTTGAAAAACAACAAAATGTTACAGAGGCAGAAGATAATTTTAAAGTAGTGAATAAAGGATAAGATACAAAATGCTTCTCTTGCCTACATAAGCATAGTTAGTGAGAAGAGACTAAACGCCCAGATAGCATTGCCAAATCCACCCTAACCCAAGGTTTTTATACAAATTATATGTAAAATCATGGCATTTTATAGAAGAGATACAGCCGACTTTCCCCCAATTTAAACAATCAGATAAACTGGATAAACCTCTACTAGGCAAGACATTGATGGGAGAGCAAATTAGAGCCAATGGGTGTCCAAGGCAAAGTAGGACTAGTTACAAGGGAAAGACAGCCTTTTTGTTTAACCACTATCCATAAGTTTGGATAGAGTCTTATTCATTCCTTGTTAATATGCTTAAGTGTTTGCAAAGTTTGGAGAGAGGGAAGAATGCTTGTACTGGAGAGAATTATCTGCTGAATATTTCCACTGTAAATCTATTTAAAATGTATTTCTATGTGTGGATACAAAGTGAGGTCAAGGTGATGGAAATTCTTTCTCCCTCTCTTTTATATCATAGCCATTAAAAGCAACAAAAGCAAACTTAGAAAGAAAATAGAGTAATAGGTACACTCCTATGTTTATTGCAGCATTATTTACAATAGCCAAAATTTGTAATTAGTCCTTAGTGCCCATGAGTAGATGAGTGGATGTACTACACTTATACACAATGGAATACTACTCCTTCATGAAAAAGAAGGCGATCTCACCTTTTGAGGCATCATGGATGAGTCTGGAGAGTAGTATGCGAAGTGTAATAAGCAAGCCAGAGGAAGACAAATGCCATATGATTTCACTCATATGTGGAATATAATGAACATAATAAACTAATAAACACAATAGAAACAGACTCATAGACACTCATTAATAGCTTTCAAAGGGGAAGGGGGTTGGAGGGCTGGGTAAAAGATGTGAAGTGGGAAAACAACACACCAAAAAATCTCATAGACACAGGCAACATATGGTGATTACCAGAGGGATAGGGGAGTGGGGTTGGTGGTAGAGGGTAAAGGGGGGATAAATGATAACAAAGGAGACTTTACGTGGGGTGGTGAACATACAATACAAGATACAGATGATATATTTATAGCATTGTACACCTGAAACCTATATAATTTTATTAACCAATGTCACCAAATAAGTTCAATAAAATAAAAACAAATAAATATAAAAGAAAACAGAATAATAGGGATGGAAGCAGAGGAATAATTTAAGATGTGAGCCCCGGCCCCCCCCCCCCAAAAAAAAAAGTATTAGAGTTTTTATTGACTGTCAAAAGTCTCCCATGAAGAAAATCTCTTCTGCTTTTCCTTTCTTCCACACAGTGCATACTTACGGTGAACCAGCAGAACCAGACTTGGCTAGTGTAATGCTACTTAAAAGAAGGCACATATGTGAAATCCATCACAGCATTCTCTGACCCATGGGGATAGTATAATAGTTGAGTTTATTCCCCAGTCTATCTTCTTTCCAGAATGCTTTACCAGGTTCATGGACTTCCCCTGTATGCTTGACTTCACGGGCAGGACCACACTTCACCATGTAGGACTCCATGGACCCTCAGTGGGCCTATGTCTTTAGGAACTTGCACTAAGAACAGGGAGAATAAATGCAAAGGCTCCGATCCCTCTTCCCCTTTGCCACATTGTTTCTACAAAATTTACAGTATGATCAGAACAGATTCAGCTAGTAAATGAATATTTCTTTACCAAAAAAGAGTTTAATTTCAGAATGCATTGTGGCTCAAAGGGCAACGATATCCAAGTTTGAGCCAATTTGGCTTTTCTTAAATTGTCTATGAGGAAGGAATCTATAGATTGACATTTATGAGGAAAGGGATCCCACATGGAATCTTCCCTTTGTGTTAACTCCAGTCTCTTATTTTCAGCTTACCATAGATTCTCCAAGAATCCTCTGCTTCCAGTTTTTCTTTCTGACAATTCTGCCTTCCCACCACAAAAATTTTACCTGATTCCCAAGTAGATATAATGATTTTTGCAACCTTTCTGCAGCTCACATACAATTTAAAAGTGTGAGTCAAGTAGCATCAGGCTCCAACTGAAGTGAAAACAGTGGGGAATGATATATTCTAATTTCCTTTTTGATTTCCCACTTGTGAGATCTATGGACTTGTAATTGTTTTAACCCTAGGGTTCTTAAACTTGTGTGGAACCAGTTACATTGAAGACTTGCTATAAATACATTGCTATGCTCAAACCAGAGTTCTGATTCAGTAGATCTGGGGTGAAGCTCAAGAACTTTTGTTTCTGACTAGTTCACAGGTGGTGTTGATAGTGCTATATGCTTATAGAACTGCTGCTTTAATAAATATACACACCAAGGGAAGTTTATACACTGTTGGAGAGCTCAGATAGCCTGGTTTAAATTCTAGTGCCCTTATTAACTTATTAGCTATGGTACTGGCCAAGTTCCTGACCTCTCTGTATTTCTAAAAAGGAGAAATAATAGTGTCTACCACAGAGATTGTTATAAAAGATTAAATGAGGTAATAGGTGTAAAGTACTTAGAACAATATTGTCCCAACCAATGCTGAAGTAAGATTCCATTTTCAAGAAGCAGGACACTTCTCCTGCCCTTTGAAATCTGTGCGTTCCTATTTTGTAAATTTTCACATACTCCACCACTGGAACTTCCATTTTCATGAAGGTGCAATATTGATTTTTTGTTGTTGTTTGTTTGTTTGTTTAATCCTCACCCAGGGATATGCTTATTGATTTTAGAGAGAGGGAGGGAAAAACAGAGAGAGAGAGAATATTGATTGGTTGCGTTCTATACATGCCCAGACCAGGAATAGAACCCACAGTCTTTCAGAATATGGGAGGATGCTCCAACCAATTGAGCTACACTGGCCAGGGCAATACTTCTTTTATTTTAGAAAAAAAAAAATCAAGCTTACAGAGTACTGCAAAGACTAATGTGTTAAACTCATAAATATAGGTGTCATGCAGCTTTGCCAATCTTAGCATTTGGCCATATTTACCCAAAGATAAATATTTTAGTGTTTATTATTATGATGGATGCTATTAAACTATATATATATATATATATATATATATATCCAATTTTGTTATTCTCAAAAAATTATGTTTTTGATATTTATCCATGCCATTAGATATAATTGTAATTTATTATACTTTATAAAAGTGAAACAATTCTTCCATCTATTTCCTTTAATTTATGGTATTTTATTTTTCCAAATTCTTGGAAAATTTCAAACAACATTCTTTATACCCCCCTCTCCCTCTCCTTCTCCCTCTCTCTTTTTCCTATATATAGAATTTGTATGTATAGGTTATAACTGCTGAATTGAAGAGAACACAGGTACTAGCCTACTAGATTATGCCAGATTGGTCTTCAAAGTAGTTACTTCTATTTTCACTCATACTAGCAGTGTATGAATCTTCATTACTCACATTCTTGCCAATATTTGTTTCATTTTTTATTACTAGATGACTTTATCAATCAAATTGGTGTAAAGGCAGTCTTGCTATTATTACTCTTATATTTAATGAAACCTTTCTAGGTGAATGTAGTAAGAGTATATCAAGTTATATAATGCATGTAATTGCTCCTGGATTTAGAATCTATATTAATTATATTAATGTTTATTTTCTAATTGAGGGTAAAGACACCTATTTAGATTAAATGCATTTCATTTAAAGAGTCTTTAAAGGAGTGGGTGGTATTTTTTCTGATTGCTCCATATACTAGTATATGATTCTCATAGCACTCACATTAAAAAGAGATGAGAGAATTTCTAACAAACTAAAAGTTGAGGGACTCATCAGAAGATACTGATTAAATTGAGCAAACTAGCCAGTTAAGAAATTATTTATTTCTTGAGCACCAACTATGACTAGGAACTAAGTTTTTTCCTTTGTCTAGAGGGCACTGGTCCCAGATATTCACCTCACTCAATCACTCACTGCCTTCAAATCTTTGCTCAAATGTTCTCTTCTTGGGAACCTTCCCTAACAGCACTCTCTCCTGGGTATGTGTTTGTGTGCACATGCACTTGACAATGTACTTAATGCTCTCATAAAAAAACATTAGATTTCAATCTGTAATTGCAAATATCATCAGAACAAATGATGTTAAGAAGTTTCTTAAAGAAATTATACACTAAATCACTTTACATTTTGTGTAAGTGGCTTTCAGTTTGAAAGTTCTTTATAAGTAATAATTCTCTGGATAATGAAAAAATATCCAACCTTCTTATATGACTTTACAATATTCTTTCAAAAAAATAAACATTAACCTTGATAATATATTTTCTTCATGTGGTAGAGTCTATCTTACCTAATAATAGACAAACATGTGAATTGACCGTCCTTCCAATACATTCACCAGCCAATCAGGAGAGTATGCAAATTAACCTAATAAAGATGGCGGTTAATTTGCATACGTACGCGCCCAGAAGCCTGGGTCCCAGGAACATCATCGGCACCCAGGTCACTCCAAGGTAGGCCCTGTGTGGGCCCTGAGCAGCATAGGAAGGGCCTGAGCCAGGGAGCTCCTGGGCAGGGGCGGAGCCGGCCATCAGAGCTGCAGGGTGGGTGGGGGGGCCCTGCCTAAGGCTAAAGCCTCAGCCAGAGGTGTTAGGCCTGGGTGAGGGGGTGGAGCTGGAGATTGGATGGGTCTGGGGTTCCCCTGTCCCGGACTGATGCCTCTGGCCGAGGCGTCAGGCCTGGGCCAGGGGCCGATCCAGCATTTGGAGGGTGGTGGGGGTCGACACCGCTGGCTGAGGCGTCAGGCTTGAGCGGGGGGTAGAGCCAGTGATCAGAGGAGCCTGGGGGTCCCCTGCCCAGGCCTGAAGCCTTAACCAGAGGTTTCAGGCCTGGGAAGGGGGCTGAGCCGGTGATCGGAGGGAGATGGGGGTCCCCTGCCTAGGCCTGACGCCTTGGTCAGAGGTGTCAGGCGTGGGCGACAGGCTGATCTGGCAATTGGAGGGTGATGGGGTTCATCACCTCTGGCTGAGGTGTCAGGCCTGGGCGGGGGGCCAAGCTGGCGATCAGTGTGAACTGCAGAGGAAGCACCTGTTCTGACCGCTCATTGGCTAAGCTCCCTCTATGCCACTGGTAATATTCTTAGTAACTTGGGTAATAAGAATCCAAAAAGGTGATCTAGGGTTTTTCACCACACTCCTGGCAAAAATAAAAAACGAAGGCCCACTGCTGGAGGACTTAGAAATGTCATATCCTGCCCTAGCCGGTTTGGCTCAGTGGATAATGCCTCAGCCTGCCGACCGCAGGGTCTAGGCTCAATTCTGACCAAGGGCTTGTACCTAGGTTGCAGGCTCCTCCCTGGCCGGGGCCCAGGTCAGGGCTCATGCAGGAGGCAACCTCTCACATTGATGTTTCTCTCTGTCTTTCCTTTTCTCTTCCACATTCACTAAAAATCAATAGAAACATATCCTCAGGTGAGAATGAAACAAATAATAAAGAAATGTCATATCATATGAAAGACACATCTTGAAAATGCCTAAAGAAAGTTGTCATTTTTTCATGGTGAAGGGACTGGAGTCCGTGTTGATGAAAAAACCTTAGTGGATGCAGTGACTGGCAGTGGCTGCAGCAGTAGGGTGATGGGGCTGGTGCCTTCCCCTGATCAGCCTGGTCACCTCCCACAAAGGGAGGCCAGACTGTGGCTTAGGCCCTATCCCCAAGGGGAGCAGTCAGCAGGCCTAAGCCGTCACTAGGACATCCCCTGAGGGCTCCCAGTATGTGAGAGGGGGCAGGCTGGGCTGAGGGACACCCCCCCTTTGCACGAATTTTGTGCACCAGGCCCCTAATATATATATATATATATATATATATATATATATATATATATATATATATATATATATATATATAAAAACCCTAATATGCAAATAGACCAAACGGCAGAACAACTGAAAAACCAAACAACCAGTTGCTACAGTTGCTATGATGTGCGCTGACCACCAGGGGGTGCATGCATAACATGGCGAGTATCGGCAGCACGCAGCAGAGCATGAAACATGGCAGGCATTGGCTACAGTGGGATGGTTGAGCAGGTGAGCTGGGGTGCCAGACCAAGACAGGACGCTGGTCATTGTCATTGGGGCGAGCCTCTGGTGGTTACTGAAAATTCTTTACTCCCCGCGCACTGCTCCTGAGGGGTGATTTGTGCCAGCAGATGCCTCTTGCACTGCTGGCCCCAATCACTCCACGCCACCAGTGGGTGTGAGCAGGGCCAGCACCATCAGTGTGTGGGAGCGGCGGTGGTGGGAGTGGTGCTGCTGGCAGACAGGGGACCAGAGACTGAGGAGGGAGGGGCCAGGTGGGGACAAGGAGCATGGGAGGAGACCTGCCCCTGTTCCCACTGCAGCCTCGTGAGCCACAGTTCCTTTCAAGGTGCACAAATTTATGCACTGGGCCACTAGTTATATTAATAAAAGCATCAAAGGGTAGTTAGCTGTGCACACCGATATAATATCTTGTCAATCAGAATTGTTGACAAAACAGAAAAACAAAAAATATAACAAAATGAGTATAGTGATATATGAACAAAACTACTAAGCCTGAACTGTGTATGTAAAAATGGTTCTGTAAAAGAACTCATCTATGCAGAATTCTGGAGTACTCACAAATTATATATGTTCAAAGAGTACTTAAATTAAGACTAGCTGGTGCTTTCTGGAATTATTTCTATGTGAGGGAGGTCTTGGGCAAAACAGCTGACTTCCACAGTATGTCTAGGTCAGTGGTTCTCAACCTTGGCTGCACACTAGAATCACCTGGGAGTCTTTTTCAAATCCTGATTTCTGGGCCTCATCCTCCGGAAATTCTGTTTCTTTGTTACTAATGTTGTGGCCTCACCACATTAGTCCATCCTCATGTTTTCCCATCCTCTGCAGTGGTCGCCAAACTCATTAGTCAACAGAGCCAAATATCAACAGTACAGTGATTGAATTTTCTTTTGAGAGCCAAATTTTTTAAACTTAAACTATATAGGTAGGTATATTGTTATTAACTTAATTAGGGTACTCCTAAGGCTTAAGAAGAGCCACACTCAAGGGGCCAAAGAGCTGCATGTGACTTGTGAGCCGCAGTTTGCTGACCACAGGCTAGGTTAACTAAATACTTGTAAAAAGGAAAAACCTCAGAAGCAGAATGAGATCTTTCAAGTCATTGCAGAATATAACTAACAGGTGGACTCAAGAAAATTTATTCATTGTGGGAGGCCCCCTGCCAGGGAAGGCGCCATGACTTTCCTTTAAGTCATGTTGACTGAACCCAAGGCTTGGGCATAGCCCTTCCTTGGGGGCATTTCTGGCCAAAAGGTGAGAATGCCTTCAGCTCAACTCTTCAAAGCCCAGGTGTGGGGTGGGGTGGGGGTGGGGGAATGGGTTTTTATTATGTAAAGCCAGTCAAGCACCGGGAATACCTCCCTGATCTTGAGTTTTGGTGAAACCTCCTGATATTTTGGGGAATTGGGACTATACAATAAACATGCTGCTTTGGTACTGGGTCTCTCTGCCTCTCCCAGAAGAGGACAGAGCCCACCCAGACCCAGCTTTCCTTTCTATTTCTGCGTCTGTCTTTCATTTCTCAATCCCAAAGGCCTCTACTTGAAAGAGCTGGTTAGGCTCGGACGCGGAGAAGGGAGCCCCACGCCCCGACACAATTCATTGCCTTTTTTTGTTTTTGCCTCATTGGTGCTAAAATACACTTTAATTCTCTCATCACAGTTCAGAATGTTTATGTTTTGGTTAGGAATCATTTAATCTAACATAATTTTCAATGTTTTTCTCCCTGGCTGTTATTTACATTGGTGGTCTTCAAGAACCTGGGTCCTGTTTTCTATCCCTTGATGTAGTGCCCCTCTTGAGTAAAAGTCCTCTCAGGTAGTGAAAGAAAGTGGTTAGAAATGGATGACGCAATCTTCTTTCTTGTCATCGATTTGTCAATCAGAGAAAAATACACTCTGTCTTTTCTTCTCTTTTCACAGATGTCCTGCAGCTACCTTTTCACACCACCTTAATGAACTCAGGTACACACCTGGGTAATGCTATGCCCCATCACCTGCACTGTGACTCTTTTATGTGCTGCTGGAAATTTTTCTCCTTAATTTCACAGTTCAGTGATACTCTGGATTTAGTGCTTTGACAATTTCTCTCCATTTTATTTTCTGAAATGCTCTTTTACTTCCCACCCACAATAGCTTCATAGAACTGCCAGTATCTCTAAAATCTGTCTTTAGCTCTTAAATGCACCTCTTCTGACACTGTCTTATGATGTACTAAGCATTTAAATTGGTTTTCTCTGCTTAATAATTTCATACGTATGTTTAAGCAAGTTCTATGGAGGGTGTAGGCTGTGTGCTACCTATTAGGTTAATATTCAGTTTTGTATCTCAACTTTTTAGTTTTGATGAACAAAGTAACAGGTTTTCTTAAAATTAAAAAAATATATATCTGTCTCTTATTATTATTTTTTTATTGAATTTTAGAGGGAGAGGAAGGGAAAGGGAGAGGGAGAGAGAAAAATCCATGTGAGAGCAAAACATTAATTGGTTGCCTCCTGCACACCCCCTCCTGGGGATCAAGCCACAACATGGGCATGAGTCCTGACAGGGAATTGCACCAGCAACCTTTCAGGGCACTGGGCACTGCCCAACTGAGGGCTGTTTATTATTGTTAATAAATATAATAATTCTTAGAAAAATTAATTTATTTAAATCATGTGTCAGGACAGTAACAGGGAAGGTGAGTCCAGGCACTCGGGATTCTTGTCCTCACTTCAGACTACTCCAGATTCCGCTGTTATTTAGTGTTATGGGCAAGTCTGTCAACATGTGAGAGTCTCATTTGTCAATCAGAATGCTCAAATTTCTTCTTAGAGAGCATGTATGGTATCAAGTAAATCTGTGGTATTTTCAAAGTTCATTATTAGGGGTCATTACTGTGATTAAAAATAATGTGGCAGATTGAAAATTTTAACTCACAACTCCTCAGATGCACACACACACAAAATGAGCTTTTTAATTTTTGTAATTGATCTGAGCTTCCTCAAGAGCCATTATCCTGTTGGAAAGTGATTGGAAGTAGAGGGGGCTGCAGTATAGAGCAAAAAAGAGATAAATCCTAAACAAGGGTAACTGGCATTTCTTTTTTTGAGAAAGTCTATGTTATATTATCTTTTATTTTTCCTGTTTTGTTCCAAGATGGTGTCTGGATAGGCAGGTTGGTTTAAAGTTTTTGATTTTTTTTAATAGTCTTAGCTCCACAGTAGGCAAATAATAATAAGGTCCCCAAAATACCTATACACTAATACCCAGAACCTGTGAATGTGTTAACTTTAAATGCAAGAGGGAATTAATATTGCAGGTGGGTCCTGGCCAGTGTGGCTCAGTTGGTTGGGTGGTGTCCCATGCACCAGGATATTGCCAGTTTGATTCTTTGTCAAGGCACATCCCTGTGTTGTGGGCTTGATCTCTGGTAGGAGGTATGCAGGAGGCACTCTCCCATCCCTGTTTCTCTCTCCCTTTCTGTCTCTCTAAAAACTAATAAACTATTTTTTTAAAAAGATTGAAGATGTAATTAAGCTTGCTAATCATCTGATTATTGAAATGATTATTCAGAATTATCAGGATGGGCCCATTGTAATCACAAGTGAAGAAGACAGAAGAGTCAGTGTCAGAGTGAAGTGGGGTGAAAAAGGCTGAAGATGGAAGGGAACCATGAGCCAAAGAGTATAGGCAGTTTCTGGAATCTAGAAAAGGAAACGTAATGGGTTCTCATTTGAAGTTCTTAAAATAATGAGGCCCGCTAATACTTTGATGTTAGTCCAGTGAGACCCATGTTAGACATGTGGCCTCCAGAACCATCCTATCTAATATTAGACAAACATGGTAATTGACCGCACCTTCGCTACACCTCTCATTGGCTAACCAGCACGATATGCAAATTAACCACCAACAAAGATGGCTGCTAATTTGCATACCCAGGACCCCTGACCCGGCGAGGTGGGGCCGGCAGCGCCCGATGCTGCCCGGGGGCTCCGGGCCTTGGATCAGTGACCTGGCAAGGGAGCAAAGCGGCGGAGAAGGGAGAGAGCCCAGGTGGCAGAGAAGGGAGGGAGCCGAGGGCTAAGCGGCAAAGGGAGGGAGCGAGGCAGCGGAGAAGGGAGCGAAGCCTACCTCGGTGGGCTTCGCTCCCTTCTCTGCTTCACTGAGGTCTCAGGAAGCCTTATTCTTTTTTTTTTTTTTTTATGTATGTATATTTTTTTTTTTTTTTTTTTTTATTGCTTAAAGTATTACAAAGGGTATTACATATGTATCCATTTTATCCCCCCGCCCTAGACAGTCCCCTAGCCTCCCCTATCACCCAGTGTCTTATGTCCATTGGTTATGCTTATATGCATGCATACAAGTCCTTTAGTTGATCTCTTACCCCCCTACCTCCTGCCCCCCAACCCTCCCCGGCCTTCCTGCTGCAGCTCGACAATCTGTTTGAGGCAGCTCTGCCTCTGTATCTATTATTGTTCAAAAGTTTATAATGGTCTCTATTGTCCACGAATGAGTGAGATCATGTGGTATTTTTCCTTTATTGACTGGCTTATTTCACTTAGCATAATGCTCTCCAGTTCCATCCATGACGTTGCAAATGGTAAGAGTTCCTTCCTTTTTATAGCAGCATAGTATTCCATCGTGTAGATGTACCACAGTTTTCTAATCCATTCATCTACTGATGGGCACTTAGGCTGTTTCCAGATCTTAGCTATGGTGAATTGTGCTGCTATGAACATAGGGGTGCATATATCCTTTCTGATTGGTGTTTCTGGTTTCTTGGGATTTCTATACACCAATAGTGAACTTTCAGAAAGAGAGATTATAAAAACAATCCCGTTTACCATTGCACCGAAAAAACTAAGCTACCTAGGAATAAACTTAACTAAAGAGGTAAAAGACCTCTACTCAGAAAACTACAGGACGTTGAAAAAAGACATAGAGGAAGACATAAACAGATGGAAGAACATACCGTGTTCATGGATTGGTAGAATCAACATCATCAAAATGTCCATACTACCCAAAACAATCTATAAATTCAACGCACTTCCCATTGAAGTACCAACAGCATACTTCAGAGATCTAGAACGAACTTTCCAAAAATTCATCTGGAATAAAAAAAGACCCCGAATAGCTGCAGCAATCCTGAAAAAGAACAAAGTAGGTGGGATCTCAATACCAGATATCAAGTTGTATTACAAAGCCACTGTTCTCAAAACTGCCTGGTACTGGCACAAGAATAGGCATATAGATCAATGGAATAGAATAGAGAGCCCAGAAATCGGCCCGAACCAATATGCTCAATTAATATTTGACAAAGGAGGCAAGAACATACAATGGAGACAAGATAGTCTC
The DNA here is from genome assembly GCF_963259705.1 of Myotis daubentonii. NCBI lineage: Eukaryota > Metazoa > Chordata > Mammalia > Chiroptera > Vespertilionidae > Myotis > Myotis daubentonii. Next base: position 88,146,529 of record NC_081841.1, read on the forward strand.
TTCAATAAATGGTGTTGGGAAAATTGGACAGATATATGCAAGAAAATGAAACTAGACCACCAACTTACACCATACACAAAAATAAACTCAAAATGGATAAAGGACTTAAATGTACGACAGGATACCATAAAAATTCTAGAAGAATCCAAAGGCAAGAAAATCTCAGACATATGCCGAAGCAATTTCTTCACTGATACAGCTCCTAGGGCACTTGAAACTAAAGAAAAAATGAACAAATGGGACTACATCAAAATAAAAAGCTTCTGCACAGCAAAAGAAACCATCAACAAAACAACGAGAAAACCCACTGTGTGGGAAAACATATTTGCCAATGACATATCTGATAAGGGCCTAATCTCCAAAATTTATAGGGAACTCATACAACTTAACAAAAGAAAGATAAACAATCCAATCAAAAAATGGGCAAAGGACCTAAATAGACACCTTTCAAAAGAGGACATTCAGAAAGCCAAGAGACATATGAAAACATGCTCAAAGTCACTAATCATCCGAGAGATGCAAATCAAAACAGCAATGAGGTACCATCTCACACCTGTCAGAATGGCTATCATCAACAAATCAACAAACGACAAGTGCTGGAGAGGATGTGGAGAAAAAGGAACACTTGTGCACTGCTGGTGGGAATGCAGACTGGTGCAGCCACTATGGAAGACAGTATGGAGTTTCCTTAAAAAACTGAAAATGGAACTCCCATTTGACCCTGTGATCCCACTTCTAGGAATATATCCCAGGAAGCCTTATTCTTGCAGGAATAGGCCCGAGGAAGCCCCATTCTTACAGGAATCTCCCTGCAAAGGGCCTCTAGTCCTATATAATAAAAGCAATCAGGGATTGGCCTAAACTGACAGTTGGACATCCCTCGAGGGGTCTCAGATTGTGAGAGTGCCCAGGCCAGGCTGAGGGAATGCCCCTGTGCACAAATTTCATGCACCAGGCTTCTAGTGAGATAATAAATTTGTGATGTTTACAAGTAAGCCATTACATTTATGATCATTTGTTTCAGTAGCAATTGGGTACTAATACAGGGTCTATGTCATATCTTCATGATCTTTGCCACTCCCTGAAGTGAAAAATCTACTTTGACTGATTTTCACTTAGGTATACATCCAGTTCTGTCTGGCTTCCCCAGATATCATGCTGGTTTTTATCACTAAAGTCTGTGCTTGCCACTGATTGTCTAAGACACAACAGTCCCTGTATTTTTGCCTCTGTGTCCTGATCTTCTGGCCATCCTAAGACCTCTACCTTGTCTTACTGAAGCCTGACATTTCTATGCTACATGCAGGCTATGGAGATGCAGGGAAGTGCTTCACACTCATCTATCTAAATACCTCTCTTGGCTGTGCTGGGTCATTATCCCCCAGGCTTAGGTTGGACCAACCTACATGATAGTTATCTCCCAAGGTGTCAAGTGGAAAGCTAGGCAGACAGTATTTTTGTTCTAGGTTTCCCATTAAACTATAGAACATGCACAGGAAGCTCAGGCACACAGTTCTGTCTGCTTCCTGTATCGCTGCCTCCTTTCTCATTCACACAATGTCCTACACTTGAAAAAAAAAGTGCTTCCCTAGCCAACCTTTCTTTTTGCCTAGTTTATAGATAGTAAAATCCATAAAATATTTGGCAAACTTAAAAGACAGTTAAAATAATTTATTAATTTTTGCTTGACATAGCCTCATTTTCAAAATTATTGTTTTGATATGCATTAAAAAAAAATTACTGCAGATGCCAAAACCAAACTTAACACCCTCTTTCTCTATGTTTGTATGTTGTACAATTCTGATCCTTCATGAGGAAAATAAATGTACACCCCTAGAATATGACTGATGAGGATAGCCAAATACACACAAAGTGAAAGGGGGAAACACTTTAACTTATTCCCACTACATCAAAAACTGTTGGACTTATTACAATGCATATATTTGAATAAAGTAGAGACAATATAAATGTGAGAAATAGTGGTGAGGGCTATCATATAAAATATTTTCATACTTAAATTTTATATTGGTTATTATGCTTATTATTAATATTTAACTAAATTAAATTACATGCTTCAGTTTTAAATTGGTATATTCAAAAAAAGCTTATTAAAATGTGAACTCTAAATATGGTATTTCTTATGCCACACCTGTGACATATTCCTTAGGGTCCTTGATTAAGTTGGATTTATGGAATGATGGGGCTAGTGCAGACCATAAGAAATTACGTAATACATTCCCTTGATTCCTCAGAGTACCATTTGCAAGCATGCTCAATTCTATAGACATCACTATCATGCCCTCTATGTTATGAAACTTGCTCCATCACTTGTATTTCTCCTATTGACTATTAGAGATCATTTCATCTTTGATTCTAATCATCTCTATTTTCTTCTTCTATAGAATAAATTTATTTTTATCCTTGAAAATTAAGTCAAAGCCAAATACATCTAATCTTGCAGAAAGACTGTATGACAACAATAATCTCTCAGTTTCAGTAATATTAAATGGTCTCTTCATTGTCAGCCATTACTTAGATTATCAATATGCTAGAAGCAAAATTAAGCAGAACTATTGACCTGTCTCAGAATGGTCCTAACTTTTGTGATACTTTCTCCATGAATGATACTAACCTATGCCTTTTATTTTTATTCTTAACTTCCATGCTCCCTGTTTCTAGCCATTTTCAAATTCATGCAACCTCCAATATTTAACTTCCGGTGAGATAATCTCTATCTTACTTCAAGTTCTACATATCCCAATCATCATTAAGGTTTTCACTTATTTTACCTTTAGAATTTGCTCCTTTCTCCTATTTTCAATAACTTAATCAATGGTTGCTATCTCTCTAGTCATTGAAAGTAGAAACCTCAAAGTAGAAAGCTGGTAGATCCATGCTAAGGGCCTAGATATGTGAGAAATCCCAGTGGAGTTGAGCAAAATTAACTCACAGCAGCCTGCCAGGTGAATGTAGACACACGCACAAAGCCATTTTAGAATGGCCATCTCCCAGTGACCATGCAGAACTGAGAGCTAAATAATTGCTCTTGTTGGAAACCAGTAGTATTTGGGTGTTTGTGATGCAATAGTAGATAACTAACACAACCATTTTAAAAGAGAAAGCTCTTTTCTTTACCCTCCATAACTAATAGGTTATTAAGTCCTCCTCAGTTAACTTCTGTTGGTTATTTGAATGTGTACTCTTTTCACTATTCACTGCCCTGCCTTAATTCAAAGTCTCATATTTCCCCCTAAACGATTGTGAGATAATAATTACTGACATCTTTGCTTTGGTACTTTTCATTCTGTTGGATACTCTATGATAATGTAAGTGGCAGTAGAAAGCAGTGGTTATGCCCTAAAATTCTGTATTTGAATCTCAACTCTGTTAACTTAGTAGCTCTATGATTCTGGGCATTGTGTAAACCCTTATGTCTCAGGCTAGTTTAATAGCCATTTTAAATCTGTGAAAAGATAATATCTGCCTCATAGAATAGTTTTGAGCATTTTTTAAATTAGAACAATTTCTGCCAATAACAGGCACTCAGTGAATATCATTATTAAACATACATAAATTGATCATGTTGTCGAAAGTAAGTATGTTTCATGGATTGTGTTTGAATAAAATATGCCCCCAGAGGGTTCCATAATCAAATGAGTTCACACACCATTTTAAAATACCACTTCCTGAGGAAAGTTTTAATGCTGAACTGTTTACTACTGGTTGGTGTTGGAAAAATAGCAAACGGGATTCAAGTGCTGCTACTGAAAAGAAATGAGCCTGCTGAGGTGAAAAACAAGCCTGACAGGAATGGAAACACAGCAGAGAGAAAGGGATAAAACAGGAAGAAGTAAGTCCCTTCCTTCCCCTCTATCTGGCATTCTCCCTCTAGCACAACCTTGTGGGGAGAAGGAAGGTGCTTGCATTACGAAGCAGAGTATAGAATGGCTCCGTTAGAGTTGAGAGGCAGCAGAAAAGTAATTTGCACAGTCACATCCTATAAAGAGTACATCTTAATAGGATCATCTGTAATCATAAGTATGAAATTAAGATATATAAAACATTAGTGAAAACCTCAAAAAGTGCTAAAAGACATATTGAGATTGACAAAGAAGTCACAAAATGTTTTGAAAAATTACTATGCTTTATAATATCCTTAGGCAATGAAGAATATTGAATACATTCAGTATCAGAAATTAAATATCCCCTTTAAAGCAGTGGTTCTCAAGCTTCTGGCCCTTTAAATACAGTTCCTCATGTTGTGACCCAACCATAAAATTATTTTCGTTGCTACTTCATAACTGTAATGTTGCTACTGTTATGAATCGTAATGTAAATATCTGATATGCAGGATGGTCTTAGGCGACCCCTGTGAAAGGGTCGTTCGACCGCCAAAGGGGTCACGACCTACAGGTTGAGAACCGCTGCTTTAAAACAATTAAAACTATTTCCAGTAAATCAGTAATTAGAAGTTCAGAAAATTGATTATTCAATAAAACAAGTTTTAGAAAATGGGTTTCTGTGAATTGACCTAGTCTTTAATAAATGTGTACCATAATCATCATTTTTATTACTATCATTATCATTCTTAGCTACTGAAGACAGTCTAAGTGTATTGGGATTTTTTAAAAGCAACAATGTCTTATTTTTTTTCTTTACCTACTGGCAGAGTAGAAACTCAATAAATGTTTATTTTTTAAAAAGCTAGTTTAGTAACCTAAAGCAGTCTTCAAAGTTACTTAAATAGTTGTCACAATGCAATGTGCAATCTATACAGGAGTCCACAAACTGGACCTCACATAGGCCAATGCAGCTGCCTCCTGTTTTTGTAAATAAAGTTTCACTGAAACATAGCCACACTTGACTCACTATTGTATTGTCCATGCTGGCTGTTAAGCTAAAATGGCTGAATTTGATAGTAACAGAAATTTTTATGGCCCACAAAGCCTAAAACATTTATTAGTTAGTCTATTACAGGAAAAGTTTGCCTCCATAAATCTATGATTATAATGGTATTAGTAACATAAGATTTTTTTCTTCCCAGAACAGTGGAACTTACTTGAAATTAGTAATTTTGGGAAACCAAGATTGACTCTTTGAAATCTAATTATCATTTGAAGAACAAGTGATTCCCACATCTTCATAGACTGTCTCCCTCATTAACTTAAATTATCTCCATTAATGTTTTCCTTTCTACATATTTCCATAAAGAAGTGCTTTTATTTTTATTTTATATGCTATTAATATGACCCAATTCTCTAGCTCACAGATAATTGTTACTACTCAGATCAAAATTAATTTAACCCCCCTTTCTCCTCTCCTCCAGTGGATCAGCACTCCTATCATTATCTGAAATCTCCAGGATGTTTGCTAACATTATAACATCATCACTAAGCTTCATGAATGGAGCTAGAACTCACACAGAAGCTAGGCTATGCCACAAGTCTTTGGTTACTCCAGAATCAGCTGCCACCCTGTTATGTTCCCTAAAATAATGTAAGCAGCAGTTATCTGGTCAGTTCAAAGTGATTCTGTATTCACTGCTATCTTCCTAATTGCCATTGCCAATGAAGTATGACGTACAGTGGGGCCTTGACTTACGAGTTTAATTTGTTCTGAGACCGAGCTCGTTAAGGAGCTCGTTAACTCAAATTACTCTATCAACTCAGTGCAAAAAAAAAAATCGCCCTGAGAGACAGCTGGTATCTCAAAAAACTCATTAGGCGGGACACTTGTAAGTCAAGGCCCCACTGTAAATGGAAAAACAAACAACACTGAGAATTAGCCATATATATGTTACACCTTGCCTCTTTCCCCATAACTTCATCAAACCTTCTAATGGTGAGGACTCCTCCCCTGAGCTCCACGAAACAGCACTCCTATCTAAAACACTTGTTCAGCCCAAAATGTGGTTCTAATGCCAAGCACCTGTTACAGAGAAAACATTGGAAAACAAATATTTGCCACAAAATAAAACAAGGTCCAATGCTGTTTCATGTATTGCTTCAATGATATGTCATTGCAACCATGCGCATCAAGCCTTATATTTTAAGGATAATGAAAAGAAGGCCTATCCTCTAACTCAGGGGTGGGCAAACTTTTTGACTCGAGGGCCACAATGGGTTCTTAAACTGGACCGGAGGGCCGGAACAAAAGCATGGATGGAGTGTTTGTGTGAACTAATATAAATTCAAAGTAAACATCATTACATAAAAGGGTACGGTCTTTTTTTTTTTTTTTCAGTTTTATTCATTTTAAACGGGCTGGATCCGACCCGCGGGCTGTAGTTTGCCCACAGCTGCACTCATTCCAGCCAATCAATACAGGCTTGGATTTGCAAGGTCATGGCTCTTTATTTAGAGTAACATAGAATTTTTTTGCTCAGAAAATTCATAGTATTATGATGGTTGTGTCAGTAAAAGTGTTCAGATTTAGCCATGCACTTGCTCAATATTTATCTGCCCTCATAAAAATTTAGTCTTTGGCCAAAACCGGTTTGGCTCAGTGGATAGAGCGTCGGCTTGCAGACTGAGGGGTCCCGGGTTCGATTCCGGTCAAGGGCATGTACCTGGGTTGCGGGCACATCCCCAGTAGGAGATGTACAGGAGGCAGCTGATCGATGTTTCTCTCTCATCGACGTTTCTAACTCTCTATCTCTCTCCCTTCCTCTCTGCAAACAATCAATAAAATATATTTTTTAAAAAATTTAATCTTTGATGGCCATAAATCTAGGCTCTGTACTTCCTTGATTGACTTGTCTTTTGGGGGATTCTTGGTTTCATTTTTTCCCAGATAACTTGATTCAAGACCAATCTCAATCCATCAGAAATATTCTAACTACCTAACTCCCAAAAAGAAGAATTTTTTTCTTTTCTATTTTTTAAAGATCTTTCTTTATCCATTTGCATTTTTAAAAAATATTTTATTGATTTTTTTACAGAGAGGAAGGGAGAGAGATAGAGAGCCAGAAACATTGATGAGTGAGAAACATCGATCAGCTGCCTCCCTCACACCCCCCACTGGGGATGTGCCCGCAACCAAGGCACATGCCCCGGACCGGAACCGAACCCAGGACCCCTCAGTCCGCAGGTGGACGCTCCATCCACCAAGCCAAACCGGCCAGAGCCCATTTGCATTTTTGCTAAGACTCTTCAACAGCTTTAGAGCCTTGCATACCATTTGGTAAAAGATGGGAATCTCATTATTAAGCGAAAACACTGCTTTATTATAGTCTTTTCGTAGGACAGGAATACTAATTTTGTATGCTTGAATCAATGGAGTAATTTCTCTCTTAAAAAAAGAAACTGCTCTGAATTAATTTCTTCTCTTGACCTCTTGGTATGGAGAAACTGCAAATTTAAAATGATAATTCTCTCTAACAACAATCACAAACATAATATATATTTATATACCATTTCAGGAATACTACTATATAAAGAAACTGAAGCAAAATTCAGCAAAAAAATGTTCCAAAGACTACATGAAATGTTTCTCTATGTGAAAACATATTTAAAATTAACTTACTGCTTTGGACAAATATTTAGTAATTGGTCTGGAGCACAAATTTTCCTAATCCAATAATCCTATGAGCCTTGGCTTTATTCAGCCTCCCAATCTTTGGAATTCTTTACTTCTATGAGATGTTTGTTAAATTATTCTACAAGTTTTTGACTCAATATTGCAAAAGTGTGATTTTTAAAAAATCTTATTTATTTTATTTTTAAAAACTTACTTTGTGGGTGTTTTAGTGAATTTAGGATTTTTAACTGCTGAATTGTTCTCATCAATATTTAGTTTGTTATAGGCTCAAAGAAAAGTATTTGGGAATGATGGGCAAAATAAGACAGTTTTTTTTTTTTGGGGGGGGGTGGGCTAGCAATCTGAATCTGTGCCAGTAACCTGCCTTCTAATGCTCTTGCTAGCCAATAATTAACTCCATTTGTGAAAGAATGTAGGAGGCTAGCAGCCTGACTCTGTACCTAGTTAATCAGTATCCCTAATGCACATTTGTTAGGCTATAATCAAGTTACTGCCCCTTCCTTATTTACCTGGTCTTGCAAGACCTATTTACCTAAATACTCCCATTTTACAGAGGCCAGTTCAGGCCTTTGGGTGTGGTCTTAGGTCCCCCATCCCAACACATGGGGGTTTTTGCAAAGCCCGCGAAAGGTCTGGAAGTCTGATCCATATTTGTGGGATAAAGAAACCAAAGGGTATGAAAGGAAAGCTTTCTCCATATTCAGGGGCTCAGGAATTTGGAGAGCTGACCCCCTGAGTCACTGTACTAGTATGTCTGAAACATCTGAAAATAAATGGGTTTACCCTGAATCTCTGAGTACTCCTGTGTATTTTTCAGTCTCCTGGTAAATTCTGTAACAGGAATAGGGAAAAGAAAATCCAAATGGCAGTGTGCATTTTGTCTGGTGGATTCTGCCAGTGGAAATTGTTTGGGTGAATAAAGAGCTGTTGCTGACTAGAAATGGATTGCAATTACAGAACAAAAGGAATTCAGATTTTATGTTTTTCAATACACGTTTTCCCCCATACTAGCTCTTAGAAATAAAGCACATTGTATTATCCAAGAAAGTCATGTGTTTTTTTTAAATATCCATGTAGAAATGTTTCAAAATGCATTAGACTCTTCTCCAAGATTTTAGATTTTATTACTAGTCCAACCTATGTAGATTAGGATGAGTTGTTCTTTGTCCTTTCACATTTTGACATCCTTCTTATTTAGCCTTCAGTTCATGTGACAGGCCACTTATCTCTATGATGTTTGACATATCACATAATCATTTTGGATTTGTTTCCTTATCAATTGATTAAAGGGATATAGTGACCAATAATTATTTGTGGAATAGATTGCCACATAAAGTTCAGTGTACCTCTAAAATTATTCTGTAAAAGTTAGAATATGTGAGAACTCCTTATTCATCACTGAAGATATTAAAGTTGTAGACCACCTAAAACATTTATAGCAGAAATGATAATGCCTAGAGAATTTAACCTTACCACTACTTGGAAGGGAATGTAATAGCAAGGGAAAAATGCAGATAGTCACTGGAAAGAAAGCACATTTGAACAAATACTGTATAAATATCATCAATCTCTGAAGGGATAAAGCAGAAAAATATGTGGAGCAAACAAAGCTGTATAGTGCGAAACTGGAGGAAAAAGGATAGAAAATAAAATAAATTAAATAGTAATATTAAGAAAAACTAATGAAGAATATGTAAATGGTACTGGAAATATCACAAACTATTAGGATATAATGCAAAGGTGTTGATGAAATATTAGCCCAAAAGCAAGTAGCCAGGTCAGTTGGGTCCTCCTCTATATTCCTTTTTAATCACTAAGTCATTCTGTAATTCTGACCTCTGCTCTGCATCTCATTTTAGCTCTCAGATGACAGAAAGGAATGCATATCCACAGCACACTATTTAAAACCTATGAATTGTTTATTTCTGAAATTTTCCATGTAATATTTTCAGACTGCAGTTGGCCCTGGGTAACTAAAACTGTGAAAAGAAAGGGGGAACTATTGTACATAAATATTTTTGCATCACTTTTCCAATTGTATCAATTGATTCTGTGAATCCACCTGGACATGTGAAATGGTAAGTCTATTAGCCATCTATTTCTGTGGCTTGCAACAATAATATGGGGCTGCACATCAAATGAAGTTCAGTAGAGCTTGGATGAAACGTGGCTGGGCTTTGTTTAGTTCTGGCCAACATGCCTTACATTCTGGGATCCAAGCTAAAGAGCAACCACTATTTGGGTATGTGCTTTTATGCTGGATGATGGGAGCAAGTAACTAACCAGCAGAAACAAATGATGTTTATTACTGACTCTGAATGGAAATGGCATATGGGCACTTCTTTTCATATGTCCAAGCCCAAAGGCAATGGTGAAGAGTGGTATGCATCACCCATAGTAAAACAGAGCAAGGTTGGGGAAGTAAGGAAGAACCATGAATACATACTATACTCCACCTCAGGCAATTTAATCACTGAAGAGCTTTCACTAATATCTCTTTGATATTTCCCAGAAGCCAATAAAATGCTATTAATTTAGTTTTCTCCCAAATTATAAAATTTTTTAAGCCAAGAAATCAAGATCCCTTGTGTTTTATTTCCATCTCAGAATTTACTTGCTTTTTAATGCCTCTGTGTCCCAATAATGGGATCAATTTAGTAAAGTCCATACATAGCCAGATATTAAAAATACCTCATTGGAGCACCTGAAAGGTCAATACTACATATCAATTTATTCAAAGACTTTTCAGGTCTTTCTTTCTCAGCAGGTAAACTTTATTTTTAAACAAAATGTATTTGCTCTCACTTGTTCCAAATGTACATTTTCATATAGACACTTGGAAGATAAGGTAGTTTCGATTTATAGAGGCTAGGAAGCTAAATTTTTCTGATTCCCAGTTTTCCTCCTGAAAAAGTTTTGGCCAATAAAATGTAAGTGACATCTACTGGGAAGGGACTTTTATGATAGATGTTTTATTTTTTTTATTTTTATTGGTAAAAGTATTAAAAAGGGTATTATATATATGTGTCCTTTTTTTTCCCCCCGCCCTTGACAATCCCCTGGCTTCCCCTACCCCCCCAGTGTCTTATGTCCATTGGTTATGCTTATATGCATGTATACAATTCCTTCGGTTGATATCTTACCCCCCTCCCTCCTGCCCCCCCAACCCTCCCCAGCCTTCCTGCTGCAGTTTGACAATCTGTTTGAGGCAGCTCTGCCTCTGTATCTATTATTGTTCAAAAGTTTATAAAGGTCTCTATTATCCATGAATGAGTGAGATCATGTGGTATTTATCCTTCATTGACTGGCTTATTTCACTTAGCATAATGCCCTCCAGGTCCATCCATGACGTTGCAAATGGTAAGAGTTCCTTTCTTTTTAGAGCAGCATAGTATTCCATCGTGTAGATGTACCACAGTTTTCTAATCCATTCGTCTACTGATGGGCACTTAGGCTGTTTCCAGATCTTAGATATGGTGGATTGTGCTGCTATGAGCATATGGGTGCATATATTCTTTCTGATTGGTGTTTCTGGTTTCTTGGGATATATTCCTAGAAGTGGGATCACAGGGTCAAATGGGAGTTCCATTTTTAGTTTTTTGAGGAAATTCCATACTGTTTTCCATAGTGGCTGCACCAGTCTGCATTCCCACCAGCAGTGCACGAGTGTTCCTTTTTCTCCACATCCTCTCCAGCACTTATTGTTTGTTGATTTGTTGATGATATCCAGTCTGACAGGTGTGAGATGGTACCTCATTGTTGTTTTGATTTGCATCTCTTGGGATGATTAGTCACTATGAGCATGTTTTCATATGTCTCTTGGCTTTCTGAATGTCCTCTTTTGAAAGGTGTCTATTTAGGTCCTTTGCTCATTTTTTGATTGGATTGTTTATCTTCCTTTTGTTAAGTTGTATGAGTTCCCTATAAATTTTGGAGATTAGGCCCTTATCAGATATGACATTGGCAAATATGTTTTCCCACTCAGTGGGTTTTCTCCTTGTTTTGTTGATGGTTTCTTTTGCTGTGCAGAAGCTTTTTATTTTGATATAGTCCCATTTGTTCATTTTCTCCTTAGTTTCAAGTGCCCTAGGAGCTGTATCAGTGAAGAAATTGCTTCGGCATATGTCTGAGATTTTGTTGCCTTTGGATTCTTCTAGAATTTTTATGGTTTCCTGTCGTAAAAATGAAAACTCAGCTGACATCCTCTTTGGTCCATATTCCTGCTTGTCATATGGTACAATGCCTAGAATTAAAGGATGGGAAAGCAGGAAGATAGAGGGGCCTTGTTCTTGATAACATTGGAAAGTCAACACTCCCGTCACCCACAGCTACCTCAAGATTTCATTTTGCATGTCCTCTTATGCTATAGTTAGACCCAGACAAAGAAATATCATCACTTCCTAGACGGAACCTGGGTTTGTTCATGAGCTCCAACCAGAGGAATCTTTTTATTGCATCTTATGTTGCTATTTTAGCACCTCCAAGAATCCTGTACCACTTTTCTGTAATTCGATGTGACTATCACGACCCATAAGATATCAGAAGTTCCAGCTGCACAACAGGGAAATTTAGAATTCTAACTAAACCCTCAACTGCACATGACCACTGCAACCGATTCCAAATACCCTTGCCCTTTCTTTTTTCCCCCTTGGCAAGGAAAACCTTGACTGCTATATTAATTAGGACTCTAGTTGCTAATGTGTTATTTCCCATTTTGCTCCTTTCTGCACATATGGCCAGACTATACCGCCTGGACTTTTGTGTTTGGTTGGGGTCATGTTACCCGTTCTGGACAAAGAGTTAAGAATGAAAATGATGTATCTGATTTTCTGGATTGAATTTAAAACATTTAATCGCTAGTGTGAGACCCTCTAAAGCTCTCTGTCTTCCCTCTGGCATGACAACTGGCCATATCATTTACTTGAGCTCCCAAATGGCTGTGATAAGCAGGGCTTTCCCCGCCAATCCCTAATTTCATGTAAAATGAGAGACAAGTAAATCTTGTTGTTATTGTTGTTAGGGGTTGTTTGTTACCAGATCAGGATATAACCTATTTGCAATGATCCAAGCTCAATCAAGAGGACTTCTGCATAAAGCAATTCAGATCAGTTCATTGCTTCTAAGGAGGTTTTGAATGTTCAAACCCAGGAAAGAACAGTGATGCATCTCAGTCTCAGGAAGAGTTGGCACCAAGAATTAAATGCTGCAGAAATCTTTTTCTTTCCCTTTCCTTCTTGACTATACTTTCATTGGTCTATTTAGCATTATTTTCTCTCATAGCAAACTTACATTCTTCACATGAAGAAAAAGTTGATTTTTGGCGGTCTCTGAGTCTTATAGTGCAACTTCAGTGAGTACGGGAAAAATCACTGATTCTCTGGTCTCAAATTCAAAAACCTTAGGATATTTACTCCAAACTGGCCCACTCTACGTAATCTTTAATTAGCTATGTTCAGAGAAAATGGGTCATAGAAGAACATGACACAGAACTGGGCGATGGAGTAGGAAAAAAAAATTCCTGGGAAAAAAGAGGGGTGTCAGGTGAATAGCTCATAAGTGTTAAAAATGTATGTATGCATATGTTGTTAACCTTAATAATAAAATATCCACTCATTTTATTAGCAAAAAAATGTTTGTTCAAGAATGGCAGAGGAATTACAATTCCAGATATGCAAGCTGTGGTAAATGATTAGCAAGTACAGAGAGCACAAGAGAGGAACGTTATTTTATAGAGAAAAAAGAGAGTGTGAGAGTGGCTTTTATAAGCAATATGCTCATTAGAGGAAATTGGGAGTTTGAATTGTAGTGGCTTCTCATTGGCTGAGTCATGGTGGTTTCTAATTGGCTGAGCCTGTTGCTAGTGAGGAGAAATATTTCTTCTCCTGCTGGAGTAGTAAAGTAAAGGTACACTTTTCCTGCTGGAGTCTGCAAGGTATGGTGAGTGATAGTAAGATACAGTTCCCTCTTCAGGGTTTTCTCACTATGATTTTAAAAGAGGTTTTCTTCATTCATTTTTACTATATCTATATATATGTAAATATAAATTTATATGTATATACATGTTGCATCTGTATATACACATACATATATTCAAATAAATTTGTTCAGCAAGAATTTATATATAGTTCCAATAGACTATATAAAATTGTCAGATTCTTTAATGTTAAATATGATATCAACACTAATAAAAGAGAAAAATGGTAATTGGCCTACGAGCTACCCTTTTCATTGGCTAATCAGGGCTATATGCAAATTAATTGCCAACTAAGATTGGCAGTTAACTGCCAACAAGATGGCGGTTAACTGCCAACAAGATGGCGGTTAATTTGCATATGTAGGCACAATGCAGGGAGGCGAAAGGGAAAGCAGGAAGAAGCCCCCTGCCACTGACAGTGATCGGAAACCCAGGGGGGAGCTAAGAGCTGGGGGGCAGGGCAAAGGCAGCCCCAGGGCCGCCTTTGCCCTGCCCCCCAGCCATGATCGGAGAATCAGGTGCCTTTTCCGCCCTGGCCAGTGATAGCAGGAAGTAGGGGTGGAGCCAGCGGTGGGAGCTGGGCACGGTCGAAGCTGGCAGTCCCAGGAGCTAGGGGTCCCTTGCCTGGGCCTAAAGCGAAACCCACGATCGTGGGGCCACTGCGACTGCGGGTCCCCGCTGCCCGGGCCGGACGCCTAGGCCAGAGGAGTCAGGCCTGGGCAAGGGGCCGACCCTGCGATTGGAGGGTGATGGGGGTCAACACCTGAGGGCTCCCAGTATGTGAGAGGGGGCAGGCTGGGCTGAGGGACACTCCCCCCCACACACACCCAGTGCACGAATTTCGTGCACCGGGCCCCTAGTATCAAATAATGAATGAGCAACAGAAATTAAAAATGAATGAATTGTACTAGAGGCAATTCTACATTAGTAGGCAAGGCTGGAAATTTGTATACAACTTGTAAAATACATGAAATATAAATTTGTTATGTTTCTAACTGCTATATTTGCTAATATATCCTTAACTCAATCTGTGCTAGTTCATTATTTACTAACATATATTTAGTTCAGTTTCTCCTAGCACTTATCACACTGCATTGTAAGTGATTGTTTCTATTTGCTGTTTTCCCTAAGGCTGTGTGGTTTTTAAGTGTAATGATTATGCCTTATATCTTATGATATTTCAATATATAAATTAAAAACCTAGAAAAAAAATCTTACCGTAGGGATATGTTAATCTTCGCTATCAATCAGAAAATACCCACTTTCAAAGCTGAAATCATGTTCATATTGCAGATAAGTTTTTTTAGAGTTTAAGGTTCTTGATGAATCTTAGATGGCTGCTCATACTGACATTTTGTCTTTTCCTGAAACTTAGCTGTTCATGCACATAAAAATATATAAAATCTCCTTTAAATGTAGACAGAATTAGAGAAGCAAAATCAAGTTTTAATTAGTTTTGCTAATGAAAGCAGGGAGCTGCATAACTAATCTTTAAAAAATGCAACAACGTGGCTTGGGAATTTACACATCAACCACACAAATTAAAAATTTTAATAATAAGTTTGGTGGTGAGATACAGAAAAAACAAAAAACAACAACAAAACAGTGTCTTAAATAAGATGAAAGTTAACTTTTCTCTCATGACACAGTCTGGAGGTAGGTGGTCACAAAACAGATGGTATGGCCCTCCATCGTGTCAGCACCCACGCTCTTTTGTTTGTCTATTGTATGTAGCCTCGACTCCTAAGTTCATTTCATCTTCCATCGTGGTCACTCTTGGTCATGCCATTGCCATTCATTTGCATTTTGCCAAACAGAAAAAAGAAGGATAAGGATGCTCTGTTTCCCATTAAGAACACTGCCCGGAATTTGCACACACAGTTTCCATTTATATGTCACTGGTGACAACTTAGTGTTATAGCCAAAATGTCATGCAAAGGAGTCTAGATAATGCAGAATTTGCTTCATTTGGTCATTCACTCAAGTAAAATTAAAGGTTCTATCACATAGAAAAGGGAGTGGGGAAAAACCTTGAGACAACTAGCAATCTCTGCACACTTAGTATATACAAATTGACAAGTTGATTTCTGCCTATTCCAAAAATGAACTCACACCTAGTGTACCTATAGTTACAACTTGACTCCTGCTTGTACTCATGATGATTTTGACTCTGTGCCAGTGATATTATGTTATACTCTTCAAAAGAGGAACCGAGGGCAAATGTTCTTTCAGAGGCATTCCCATTTCAGTAAAAAGCAAGTTTACTCTGCTTTTAAAAACAGGGCCATTGTGGACAGTTGTACACAACCTGGAAATAGTGAGGGGCTAAAATCCTGGTGGGAAGAGTATCTTTTTGTAATTCAAATGCTTAGAAAAGCCAATATTATTACAATTTTTATTTTTATTACCCAACTAAGTGGAAAGCCATTTTATAATTTATACAATTGGGAAAAATGTGCTTGCTTTAAGCTTAGTTGATGAGATTATACATATACGTATTAGGAACAAAAGGATTTTCCAAAACGCTGATTTGAAAACACTAATTTTTTAGTGTTAATTTCTCAGAAATATTAGGAGATGGTCAGATAAGAAAATGTGTTTCACAATAAAATGATAGGTCAAACCAGGCTGGATTTGACTCACTGGCCATACTGTGCCAACCTTTGTCATTCCCATTCCCATGAGCTACATATGAAAGTCTGCATGTGCCCACACCATTGGCAACATAAGACATTAGCAAATTTTGATTATTTGCCAATTTAACAGTTGACATTGTATCTTAGTTTAGCGTTATTTTGCATTTCTCTTTTTATGAGTTTTGGGGTGCAGTCATTTCCCTCTAACTTCTAGGCTCTTTTAGCTGCTCCAATAATTAAATCAACATGAGGCAGATTAACAAGAGAACATAACCACATTTAATTGCTTGTGCACAGATGGGAAGCTCTAATGAAAAAAAGATAGGTTAAACAATGTTAAGAATCTTCTTTGCTACCAGCAAGACTTCTAAGAACCTTTATTATGCTAATCCGTGTTTGGAAATCCTCAAGGAGAGGATTCTCATAAGCAGTGATGGACAAGACAATCATTTCCTTGCACTGTTTCTTATAAGACACGGTAGTCAAATACTGATTTAGTACAATGTTTCCAAAAAGTGTCTCAAGAGAAAAATTCCCCTTCCACACCCCCAAATTTACTTAATTTAGATTCTCCAGATGAAGAAAGGTCCTGTTATCCTGTGTATTTAACAGGCAACCCAGACCTCTCTTATTGCTAAGCAAGTTTTGGAAACACTGATTTATAGAAATGCTTTTTCAGTAGGGGCACACCAGAGTCACCTGGGAAATCTTTCAAATAGACATTTACTGGGTTCTTCCCAAGTGTATGAATCAGAGGGAGGTGTGGCTCCTCTACAGCCATTTCTTACACTAACTCCCAGTTAAGAACATTAGACCTAATTTTCTTATTCTTTATATGTTGCTATTCACTTATATACCAATGCATGACCACATGGATGTTTTCTTCATTGGGCTATTCCTTACCATTTACCAGGTCCTTCTTGACATTAAACTGTTTCTTTCATGGCAAACGAGAAGAGGACATCTAGCTGTGCTTTATCTCAGAGCTAAGTTGATAGTAGAGAAAGGAAGGGCCTTGGCTGTAGAGTATGATCCAGACAGCACATAAAATATTTGTGAATAAATGAAAAGCTGATTGCTTAAGCATGAAGCATTTTTATAGCTCATATGCTTTAAATGCATACAGTTGGCATGAATAGGGTGGCCCATTTTTAAAAAAGAGTGACTGAATTAAACAGATCCCCTTGTGTAAAATGCTGTCTAAGTGATCTGTTTTCCAGATGTTTCCATGGCAAATGTTTCCTTAATGTAAAGCCCAACCATAAAAAGCACCTGGGTAGTGCACAGCTCTTCCAGACACAAATCATCTTTCTTTTATTTTTTTGAAATCCAGAGACTTATAGAGAAGAAACTGCATTTATTTTAAGCACAAGCAAGGATGATCTTACTTCATATTTATATGGAAATATAAAGTGACAAAATTGTTTACTTAAAGAATAATCTTAACATATAAAGAACTTCATTAATGTCTGCAAACAACATAACAGTACATACTTTCTATACAGATCTGTTCGGCAGCTGTATTTAAAGCATTTATTTTCAATATGATTTTTTCTTCTGCATTGATTCTGGCTAAGAGCACAGGGGTAGAAGGTAATATAGTGTAGCAGTCAACACCTGAGTTTTTGAGACAGAAATTCTGGTTTGAATACTTCTCTACCACTTAGCAGCTATGCAAACAAACTTGGGCATTCTTTGCTTTATTATCCTTACCTGCAAAATGAGGGTTAAAACGGTACTTCCATCAGAACATTGTGATGAAGATTACCTGTGTTTGTACACATAAACACATGAAATAGTTTTTTGGACCATAGTAAACACACAATGAAATTTAAGGTTAATAAACTAGATGTTTCAAATGGATATTTTCTTTAAGATTAAAAAAAGAAGAAGAAAGCTATGATGAATTTTAGCCTGACATATTTCTTACTTAGAGAACAAAAAAAAATTGGTTCACAAAGACTTTCTTGGACAAAAGCAATAGCTAGGAAATGAAGCAATAAATCGTAAACTCTCACCCACCTTAAATGTGCTACTTGATTCACTAATGGGAATACTCATTAATTTATAATTTACTGGAATATATTAGAGGAAAATAGCTGATATCTATTCTATAATTTAATCACAAAAGTCACCAGAGAGATTGGGTGCTAAGAATGTAATTCGGCCCAAAAAGTGAGATAAGTACAAGGTAAAACACAGGAGGGAAATGAAGGTGGAAGAGTAAAGAGAAAAGGGATGTTGAGTGAGAGAAGCAAGAGAGGTTTGCAGAGATGTTAGTAGAGAAAGAAAAATGCTACCAATTGGATACCACTTTGTGCTGGCTGTACACAGTGCCAGAGTTATTTTTCATAAAAATGAAATAAGAACTTTCCCCCAATTATCAGCTAGTCATTAATGTGTTATTTACTTTATGAAAAAGTACCATATTTCAAAGGTTTTGCTCATTTTTACCTTGAGATGAGCAAGTCACTCTAAAAGTCATTTAAGTATCCATTAATGGCTCTTGAGAGCTCTGTGGATACCTCATATTTGGGCTAAAAGTTATTTTCCTTCAAAGAAGACTGGTCTCTCTGTTACTTGTCATTCTGTCAATTAAAGGAAAGAGGTCAGAAACACATGGCTACAAGTTGAATTTCTCCCACTCACCTTTGCTTTTTCTTCAAATAAACTTTTAGTTTTATGATGGCTATGGATGTCTTTATTAATTTTTATATCCAACATGAAATAGAAGTTCATACTTGCTCTTACATCATTTTCTTCAAAAGGGCAACATTCTTTCTGTTCTAAGTGTAAAAGAAAAAAAATGTCATATAAAGATTTTTACAAGTGATTATTAACACTTTGAAGTTAAAATATTCAGATCAACCCTTGATTTAAATTTAAATTGTAGGCAGCTTCCTAATAACACTGTGGAAGTGAGAAAGCTAGTTTATATTTAATTGCTATCAAAATCAAGGTCCCTGTAAAGCACAATTTTATCTTATTTTAAATTATTCAAGAAATCTTTAAAGTAGCAGATCTCAGTATAATATCTTGAAGAGAGCCAAATCTTGAATGTAGTCCAGAAGCATTTCCTTTAATATGGCAGGAGCTCTTTCTCAAAAGCTGCCTAGACAATCTGGAGAGAAGCATTCCAGCAAAGTTGCAATCATTTATCACATGAAATGTATCACAATTCCTACTGGCGCAGGTATAAAAGAAAAGGGACCTCCTTGTGGCAGAAAGAAAGGAAAGGAAAGGAAGGAAGGAAGGAAGGAAGGAAGGAAGGAAGGAAGGAAGGAAGGAAGGAAGGAAGGAAGGAAGGAAGGAAATATTTGAGAAGAAAAAAAAAATTAAAGTTGTAGCCTTTCCCCTGTGGTTTTGAAACATTTATTTTCCACATTGCTCCTCAGTTGTTGATGACTTCAACTTGTCTGAGTAATAAAATTTCTAAGTCATGGGAAGGTTTTATTTCCTTTCTCCTCTTTTTATCTTCAGTATTTGTCATTGTGAACAGTACTGGATATTTTGTCAATAGGTGATTTCAGTCCAGCTGTTGTGGCTCAGTTGGTTGAGCACATCTTTTCATGCACCGAAAGGTCACCAGTTAGATTCCTGGTCAGGGCACAAGCCGGGGTTGTGGGCTTGATCCCCAGTAGGGGTCATGCAGGAGGCAGCCGATTGATGTTTCTCTTTCATTGATAGTTCTCTCTCTTCCTCTCTCTGAAATCAATAAAAACATATTTTAAAATAAATAAATTAAATAAATGAATGAATAAATAAAATAGGTGATTTCAACTAATACATGATGTACTTTGATGTGAAAATTCCCCTAACAATTCATGGCCATTAACGTAATTTAGCATCCTATTTTATTTATTTGGGAATTTGTATATTAAATTTATGTTAAGTGAATTGGAGAAACATATTTACTAACCCTAGATGCCTTTCAAGTCTGCACAAAATATGCCCAAGGCTTTATTCCTGGACTTTCTGAGGACCTTCCTTGGGAATAATACAGAGTGTCCATTTGGGGAAACATGAAATTAGTGCAACCAGTACCCCTCCTCCTTGTGCCCTGGAGTCTGTCTGCCTGGGTTAAAAGCCTGGCTTTGCTTCTTACTTTAGTTGTGTAACCCGGGCAATTTGTCTTTTCTGTGTCTCCATTTTTCATTTATAAAATGAGATAACAACTGTGCCTGCCTCATAAATAGCAAGGAGAGAATAAAATGTGTTAATAGAGATAAAATTCTATAAAGCTTGGCAAGTAAGTACGGAATAAAAGAGTTTGTATTATTATCATAACTATTATTAAAATAAAATCTTCATTGAGAAGTAATGGCATATACTTGACTCTCTTCTCCTCATTTCCATGGGTTCATCAGATGTCAATTCTCTATCCAATTAGCCCTTTTCCTAGGGTCTGTCTAGCTTGTTTGTTTTGCTGTCTCCTTTGTGAAATTCTCTTTTCTTATGTATTCCAACTTCTGTTACAACACCGTTGACTTTTACCTGGGATTCTCATGTTTATACATCAATTTACTCTTGGGTTTAACTTTAAAAATATAGATACTGACCTAAGTCTAACCTGGATTTGCCACACCCTTTACTGGGACTTGACTTACTTGGGCTGGACATACTCAAACTATTCTATTCCAACATTTGTATTTTTCCCTAAATTTAGGGCAAACAACTTTTTTCCTGAGATCTTCTCTCTTTTACTCCTAGCATTATATGAGGTAAGGATAAAGAAGCATCACAGAGCAACCTATTCTTTTGACCTATCTTTCTTTGTTTTGAAACATAAACTTTATATGCCTCCTCAAATACTCTGAGATTTCTAATTTCTCTGTCATTTTGGGACACTATTTGTATTGCTCTTCTCTTGGTCTTGAATAAAACACTTCAATGAATGGTGTAGTTTCTGGCTTCTTAGCCACAAAGAAGCTGGAAATGCAACCCAGTTGTTTAGGAGTTGAATCTTGAATCGTGAGAGCTGAAAGATAAAAGGAAGTTGAGGGAACACATTTCTCAACTTTATTTGGTGGACTAGTCTGAGTGGAGAAGTCCCACATGCTGAACAGGCTGCTGATAGATCCTTTCTGTATTTCCCAGCTGGTCATGAAGCCATGGCTGGAACAATGACACATCACTTGCATTGCTCTGCATGTTTGCTTTTTTACTTCCATTTATTTTTTCTTAGCTTTACCTCCCTGGGCTGGTGCTTCCAAAATATACTGGCACCAGCGTAATCTTTATCTCTGCTTTCTAAAGGAGCAAGCTAAGACATTCTAGATGGCTTTCAAAAGTATATGTTTATTTTATTACAGATAAGCTTATCATTGTAATTCTTTCCATTTAATTTGTGAGGTCACTAGGCAATGGAAAGTTTTCAGTTCATTATATTCTTACTAGAGGCCTGATGCACAAAATTTGTGCAAGATTAGGCTTGCCTTCCCACAGCTGCTGGCACCCAGGACCAGGACCAGGGCTTTCCTCCAGCACCTTGGACCGGGGCTTTCCTTGCAGCCCCAGCTTCATCAGGAAGGTTGTCCAGAAGGACATCTGGTCTAATTAGCATATTATGCTTCTATTATTATAGATGGGAGCACTGTTATATATGAGTTCTGTCTTTGACTGAAATGTCATTATGAGGCACTTCGCTATAACTGGATTTATCATAACTATTATTAAAATAAAAACTTCATTGAGAAGTCACGCCATATATGAGAATGATACACATTCTCATAAATCACATCCAATTATCAGAAAAAATTATGTTGTTTCTACCTCAGAATTTATTCAGAATCAGATTCCTCTTAGCTACCATAGTCACCTGGTTCCAGGCCACCAACACTTGGTGCAGGTCTGGTTGCCCCCAACTGCCTTCCCCTTCTGGCCTGATCTCACCCCCAACTACCCTCTCCTGTCATCCTGATTACCCCTAACTGCCTCTGCCTTGGCCCCTACCAACATGGCCTTGTCCAGAAGGAAGTCAGATGTCTGGAAGACGGCCGGTAGACTTGGTCTAATTAGCATATTACCCTTTTATTAGTATAGATAGATTATATAGGATAGGATTGCTTAAATGTGGGGGGGGGAGGGGGCTTTTGCAGCAGGAGGAGATGCTTTTTGCAGACAAAAATACATAATCCCTATATCTGGACTGATAGCCAGCCATATGCACTATACTGCCAAACTGGTTATTAAAAAAATTGAACCACTTTCTTACACCTTACACCAAGTAGGCTGTTGCCCTTAAAACCCCTCCTCAACCCCCAGATTAGGTTCTGATTGGTCAGTTTCTCAGCCAGTCAGTGTCTTTGGCACTATCTTTGGGCCTTTCTCCGGGCCTGATCTGCAGCCTCCGGGGCATCTGCTGATCAGGCCTTACCTCTCTCTCTCCTGGCCTCGCCAGCAGCCTCAGTGGCTGTGGATCAGGCCCTGCCTCTTTCTCCGAGCCTCTCTCTGCGCCTGATCCGCAGCCTCTGCAGCAGCAGTGAGGTCATTAGGCTTCTGACCAAGCCCCAGGCTGGAGGCTAACGACCTCATCATGCCCACCTTGCCCTGCCCACCCCAACTCCCACTTCCCCACCCATCCACTGACTTCCAGCCTTGCTGTGATAGGAGCCTGTGGGCCACGGGGGAGGGATCTAGAGCTGCTCCATGCACTTTCTGGTGACCGGTTGTCCATCTGGCCGTTTATAATGTAGATTATTATTCGTGACAGCCTCTGGCCTTTTATAATGGAGATTTATTAATGTCTTGCAGGGAAGCAAATTGTAAACATTAGGACTATCTATTGCATTGAACAGAAATTATTTGATCTCTTCTGGACCAAAGTTTACAAATCAACCTCTGCTCCAAAAGTTTTGTGAAATGGCCCAATTGATAGTAAGTCAATGCCAGGACAGCATTGAAAGGATACTTAGTAATAATTTTTCCTATTTACAAGCTGCAAATAATGTTTCTGATACAAGGAAAGATATTTAAAAAAATTTTGGGATGTAATGAGCAGGTGGTATTCTTTTATCTTACTTCAAAAAGCAGATATTGAGGCAAGGATTTAAATGCCAGTAAATTAAGAAGTGATTCAGGAAAAATGCTAGGGAAGAGAAAAAGTGAGAGTGAACAAAAGAAAGCCAAAACGAATGTGGCATCAGTCAATTTAGAAAATGGGAATTCAGTCCCATGGTGCAACATCAGATAGTACAGAACAAGCCTCACAATTATTCCAACCAAACAATCAAGAAACCAGGGTATTTTTTCACCAACTCTGATTATCATTTGTTGAGGACTGCTTCCAGGAAAATTAACTCTATTTAATGCCTAGTTTGCCCTGTGTGCAAGCTGTATATACTCCTTAGGCAAAACAAAAACAGAAATAAAACAAAAACCAATCAAACAAACAAAACAAAAATTTCTGGTCCAATTGACAACCTGTTTCTCAAATGGGGAAGATTACATTCTACTATTTTTGATGAGTAATATTTTCAAATATAATCCAACTTCTTTGGTTTGACAAAAAAAACTCAGTAATTATATTTCTGATGATAATTATCTTCCAATATAAATACATATCTAGTGAAAAACTATGATTGCCATGTCAATAAGAGCAATTTACTCTTATAAAAATTATGCTTTTTATGTTCATAATTTTAAAAACTGAAATTTTGATTTGTTCTTTAGTTTCTGTGGGTCAGTGAGACTTATCATTATACAATGCTGAGGATAAGAGCTGTACTTTGTTAAATGTCATCCTTCAAGAGGTTTTAGACAATAACCAACCACTTTTGCTTTCTGTCCTCATTTAAAACTTCAACTATAAGTATATGCGGTACCCAAGAAATAAAGCATGCTCCTAATTTAGAAAGGAATGGATAGAGGTATGTTTATACTGAGGAAAAGTAATGAGGTACTATTTATTCTGAGAGCACCCAGAATCTTAGTTGCAGATTCTCCTCCAAGAGGGAAATGAATCTGGGTGCAAGTTATTATTCCAATATAAGGATAATGTATATATATTCACAAATATTCAAGAGTTCATAGCATAATAAGCCCTGAGCTCTTCTTGACAAAAATAAAAATAAATAAATAAATAATAAATAAATAAACTTCAGATTGACTATAGCCATGGTATAATAGACCAATGGTGATCACTGAATCTACTCACACAGAGCACTAATTCAAAATACAGGTGAAAACAGACAAAACAATACAGAAAAGACTGATGATTGCCAGAAGAGAGAGGGCTCGGGGGATGGGGTGAAAAAGGTGAAGGGATTAAGAAGTACAAATTGGTAGTGACAAAATATTCAGAAGGATGCAGAGTATAGCATAGGGAATATAGTCAATAATATTATGATAAAGAAAAATGGTGGTCAAATAGACGGCAGTGTCATGTACCTCCTCATAGGAGGCCAGAAAAGCAGTTAAATGTGAGAACACCCACCCTGAATTAACAAATTAGACACAGCTGAGGAGACAATTTTCAATAAGGAAGGACATATGACCCTTAGAGAACGCTGCTTGCCAGCCATAACCCATGTGGAACCACCACCATGTTCTGGCAATGAGGTGCACAGTACCTCCTGGCAGGCTTCAAGACATCTGCAGGGAGTGTGTGGCTGCCGGGGTGAGCACCCACACCAGGCCTCCTCACCAGCCTGCTGGGTTCAAGCATCCTAGGATCTGACTCCAAGACCTTGCAGCGAGTGCACACCAGGGGGGACCCTGTGTCCCACTCCCACCCCAGACCCTAGAACCATGCTGCTAGCCTGATCTAAAGCCACCTGGAACTGGCACCTGCTCCACCTTAAGCACCGGGAACTGCTGCTGGGGCAACCCAGAGAAACCCAGAGCACACCACAGGGGAGCCCTGACTGTGTGACCCAGAGAAACCTGTGCCTGCTCCACTCCAGCCCTCATTACAGCCCTGCTGGGGCCATCTGGAGCAACCCAATGCACACCTCACTCTGGGTGACAGAGGAACGTGGACTGAGCAACCCAAGGCAACCACCCCTGCTCTACACTGTGGAGGGGTGAACTGGAGCAACCCAGCATGTGTCCCACTCCACATCACTTTGTTCTACAAGAAAGCAGGAACTGTGAAACACAGAATAACCTTCACCCACTTATCCCCAGCCCTTGGGACAATCCTGCAGGGGCTACCCAGAGCAACCTAGCACACGCCTTACTCTGGGCCATAGGAAAGCATTGATGGGGCAACCTGGACCAAGCCAGCGTGCCCAG
The DNA here is from genome assembly GCF_963259705.1 of Myotis daubentonii. Lineage (NCBI taxonomy): Eukaryota > Metazoa > Chordata > Mammalia > Chiroptera > Vespertilionidae > Myotis > Myotis daubentonii. The sequence goes on from NC_081841.1 coordinate 88,171,912, forward strand.
CCAGTGGCCATAGGACTGCACAGCAGGTGCACTGCCAGAGGGACCTAGGGTGCCACCTTGCCACAGTGCTGGGCTGCTCAGCAAACTGCATGCCAGAGGCCACTGGATCCACACAGGGAGTTGCACATCAGAGGAACTGTACCCTCACTTCCACTACCCTGAGCATCTGAAGTAGACAACTGAGGACCAGATCAGTGGGAGAAGGGGATATAATTCAGAGTAGAGACAATAAAGGCATGAGAGTCAAGGCAGACACAGCTCCTGGGCTAATGATCTCTAGACCATTGCCCAGATAGGGTCTTCAACCTCTCAAACCCCAAGTAGGGTGCCCAGGGCCAGACTGAGACAGCAAAAATGGGGAGACAAAAGACAACCCCCCAAGGAAAGAAAAGGGAGATGGTCAGTAAAAGAACTAAATGAAACAGGGGCATACAATATACCAGAAAAAAAGAATTCAGAGTAAGTGTCATACAATTCATAAATCAGATGCATGAGAAAATCAACAACTAACATAAGAATCAAGAGGAAATTAAAAATTATATAGCTATAATAAAAAATAAGATGGAAGGTTTCAATAATAGACTGGAAGAGGTGGAGGACTGAATTAGTGAGTTAGAAGATAGGGCAGAGAAACACACCCAATGTGAACAGCTATTGAAGAAAAAATAATTAGAAACCTGGAAGAGAGGTTAAGGGAGCTTTGGGACAACATGAAACAAAGTAAAATGCATATAATAGGGGTAACCAGAAGGACAAAAAGAGGACCAAGGATTAGAAAACCTATTTGAAGAAATAATAACAGAAAACTTCCCTGATTTGGAGGAGAAAACGTCACACAAGCACAGAGAGTTCCAAACAAGATGAACCCAAAAAAACCCATACCAAGACACATCATAATTACAATGGCAAATATTAACAACAAAGAGAGATTCTTAAAGGCTGCAAGAGAGACAGAGAGCTAACTACAAAGGATCTCCCATTAGATTATCAAATGATTTCTCAGAAGAAACCTATCAGGCCAGAAGGGAATGGAATTAAGTATACAAAGTGATGCAAAGCAAGGTACTGAATCCAAGAATATTCTATCCAGCAAGGCTATCATTCAAAATTGAAGGGGAAATCAGGAACTTTACAGACAAGAAAACAAACAAACAAACAACACGATATAAAGACACTAATAAGAAAGAGAATTACAGGTCAATATCTCTGGTGAACATAGATTTTAAAATCCGCAACAAAATTCTAACAATTCAGTTCCAGCATTACATTAGAAAGATCATACACCATGACCAAGTAGGATTTATTCCAGTGATGCCAAGATGGTACAATATCTGCAAATAAATTAATGTGATATATCACATAAATAAATTGAGAGACAAAAATTGCATGATCATATCAATTGATGCAGAAAAAGCATTTGACAAAATCCAACACCATTTTTTGATAAACATTATCAGCAAAGTGGGAATAAAGGGATCATACCTCAACATAATGAAAGCCTTATATGACAAACTTACAGAGAACATCACACTCAATGGGCAAAAACTAAAACCATTTCCCCTAAGAACAGGTACAAGACAGGGATGCCCACTCTCACCACTTCTGTTTGACCTACTAGTAATACTGGAAGTGCTGGCCATAGCAGTCAAACAAAAAGAAGAAATGAAAGGCATCCAAATTGAAAATAACAAAGTAAAACTGTAATTATTCGTAGAAGACACGATTTTGTACATAGAAAACCATAAAGACTCCATGAAAAAACTACTAGACTTAATAAATGACTTTGGAAATGTAACAGGATACAAAATTAACACCCAGAAATCTATGGCTTTTTTTTATACACCAATAATGTACTCACAGAAAGAGAAACTAAAAAAATACCAATTGAACCCTAACCGGTTTGGCTCAGTGGATAGAGCATCAGCCTGTGGACTCAAGGGTCCCAGGTTCGACTCCGGTCAAGGGCATGTACCTTGGTTGCGGGCACATCCCCAGTAGGGTGTGCGCAGGAGGCAGCCGATCGATGTTTCTCTCTCATCGATGTTTCTAACTCTCTATCTCTCTCCCTTCCTCTCTGTAAAAAAATCAATAAAATATTTAAAAAAAACAATCCCATTTACCATTGCAACTAAAATTTAAGATACCTAAAAATAAACTTAAATTAAGGAGGTAAAAAAAACAAAAACAAAAACCCTATACTAAGAAAACTACATGATACTGAAAAAAGTGATAGAGGAAGACATAAACATATGGAATAATATACCATGTTCATGGATTGGTAGAATTAACATCATGATAATGTCCATACTTCCCAAAGCAATCTATAGATTTAATGCAATCCCCATTAAAATACCAATGGCATATTTCAAAGACCTAGAAAAAACTGCAACAATTCATATGGAATGAAATATGACCCCAAATATCCACAGCAACCTTGATAAAGAAGAAAAAAGTTGTAGGGATCACAATACCAGATATCAAGCTATATTACAAAACTACTGTTCACAAAACTGTCTGGTACTGGCTACTGGCACAAGAACAGACAAATAGACCAATGGAACAGAACAGAGATCCCAGAAATCAACTGAAGACATTATGCTCAATTAATATTTGACAAAGGTTTCAAGAGCATACAATTGAGTCAAGAAAATCTCTTCAATAAATGGTTTTGGGAAAATTGGACAGATACATGCATACAAATGAAACTAGACCACCAACTTACCCCATACACAAAAAATAAACTCAAAATGTATAAAGGACTTGAACGTAAGATAGGAAACCATAAAAATCTTAGAAGAATCTAAAGGTAGAAAAATATCTGACATTTGGTATAGCAATATCTTTACCAATACAGCTCCTAGGGCAATAGAAACTAAGGGGAACATAAACAAATGGGAACACATCAAAATAAAAAGCTTCTGCACAGCAAAAGATACCATCAACAAAACAAAACAAAAAAAAACCCACTGCATGGGAGAACATATTTGCCAATATTATATCCAATAAGGGCCTAATGTCCAAAATGTATAGGGAACTCATACATCTTAACAAAGGGAAGATAAACAATCTAATCACAAAATGGGCAAAGAACTTAAATAGACACTTTTTGAAAGAGAACATACAGAAGGCCAAGAGACATATGAAAACATGCTCAAAGTCACTAATCTTCTGAGGGATGCAAATCAAAATGACAATGAGTTACCATCTCACACCTGTCAGAATGCCTATCATCAACAGATCAGCAAACAAACCTTGAGGTGTGGAGAAAAAGAAATCCTCAGGCACTGCTGGTGCAGCCACTGTGGAAAATAGTATGGAAGTTTCTCAAAAAATTAAAAATGGAGCCCCATGTGACCCAGTGATCCCACTTTTAGGAATATATCCCAAGAAATCAGAAACACCAATCAGAAACGGTATATGCACTCCTATGTTCATAGCAGCACAATTTACAATAGCTAAGATTTGGAAACAGCCTAAGTGCCCATCAGCAGATGAGTGTATTAAAAACTGCAGTACATCTACACCATGGAATACTACGTTGATGTAAAAAAGAAAGAACTCTTAGCATTCGCAACAGCATAAATGGACATGGAGAGCATTATGCTAAGTGAAATAAGACAGTTGGAGAAAGATAAATATCACTTGATCTCACTATTTTGTGGAATATAATTAACAACATAAACTAATGTAAAAAATAGATACGAAAAGCATTGAACAGATCATCAAACTTAGGAGGAAAGGCAGCGGGGGTGGGTAAGAGATCAACCAAAGAACTTGTATGCATGCATATAAGCATAACCAATACACATAGACACTAAGGGGGTGAGGGCATGTGAGTGGGGATGGAGGTGACTGGGGAAAGGTCAGTGGGGGGAAAAGACGACATATGTAATATTATATGTAATACTTTAAACAATAAATAATTTTAAAAAATATCTCTATATATAAAAGGCTACATGTGTCCCTCTGAAACCAGTCGCTATGACGCGCACTGACCACCATGGGGCAGGTGCTCAATGCAGGAATGCCAAGACGTGCATTGGCCATTTACAAAGAAATGGCACCATGGACCTGGTGTCCATAAAGGAGCACTCAGTTTCCCCCAAGTGGGACACAGGCCCCACCACCACCCTGGAGTGATAGCCCACCAAATTGCAGCGAATGCTGCTGAGACACCATGGCACAAAATGTGGCCCACAGCCCAGCCCAGCCTGGAAACAGTGGTATTGGGCACTGGGTAATGATGTATTGTAGCAACACACAATTTCCTCTCCCTAGCGACAGGCTACTTAACAATAAGTGACACTGTGGACCTGGCACCCACAGAGAACCTCTTGACTATCCCCAAGTGTGACACAGGCCCCACTACCACCTCAGAGCCACACCACACCAATCTCAGCCAATGCTGCCAAAATGGAGTGGCACAAAATGCAGCCCCCAGCCCAGCCCAGCCCAGAAACATTGGCTATGGGCGTCATGTAGTAATGTCCAGCTTACTCTCCCTAGCAACTAGCCTCCTTGGAGTTTTTTCAGCCCAGGAACACGACTTTCTTTATAGCCAGGTGCAAACATTTTACACTTTAACCAAATGTCTATGGAGCATTTTCACGTGCCTCATTTCATTTGATCCTCACAGAAATCCTGGAGTAGGAGACTTGGCAGAATCCTATGTTCTTTTTCATTAGCTGGAAAATGGAGATTTAGAAAGTTTCAAAACTTGACCTGACTGAAAAGAAGTAAGAAATGGTGGAACTTAAAATGACTCCAGGTTTTCTCACTGTGCAGAATATAGTCAAACACTGCTGCAGTTAAATATTTCACCCTTTGTTCTCCCTGAGTGATCTACAATAATAATCGGCTTTGTGTTGATATTTACTGCTGTGTTGCTGACAATTACCTGAAAGGGAAGTTGGGGTGTGTCACTGGGCTGGAAAAAGTTTAGCTAAATCAGAAAGCAAGTCAATTTAACCAAGTTTATATATATATATCGCTGGTGCCAATCACACACATGTGTTTACATCCGTCATTGTCAATCATGAATTTGGTTGACACATATTATAGAGAAAGGGTGAATAGTGATATTAAAATATTTCTTCTAGTTAATTTCCTTTCAGTGTGCACGAATTCATGCACTGGGCCTCTATTATTGTGATAATTATGTACTAGTATAGTGCCAGGTGGGTACTGGAAATATTTGGGGAGTACATTGTGAAGTATATGATTGTCTATTATTATTCTATACACCTGGAACTGATACAAAATAATATTTTAAAAACTAAAATATAGGTAAATATGTACAAAAGTGTACAAAAATAAATGTATACATTTTGACAACTTAAAACTTGCAAAATTAAAGTGAAACTCAGTATCTGAGGGAATGAAAGCAGAAGGAGAGTTAGGACAATATGTTTATATTCTGACTTAGCAGAACATAGCTGTTACCTAAAGTGGAAGAGTTAAGAAATATAGGCTAAGTTTGCTATTGTAAACCATCAACAACAAAAAAGTGAATTTAAAGCTCTCTCTCCTGGGGTTATGGGGCTCATATTATCTAAAAAGAAAATAAATTAAGAAATAGACTTTTACAAAGGGTACATAAAATTTTAAAGATTACTACTATAAAGTGGAAAATATATATATATATATGTAGCCAGCAACTGGAATGCTAGAAAGACCAGAACAACCAGAATGACCGGTCACTATGATATCCACTGTGGCCGGCCAACCTCCTGCAGTCCCACCCCAGGCTGGCCCTGCCCCTGATCGGTCTCCTCTACCCTGATCAGGCTGTGGCTGGCCTGCCAACTGCCCGTGGCACTTCTCCCCAGCCACCCCTGCCCCCGTTCAGCCCCTCCACTCTGATTGGGCGCGGAGCCAAGCAGTCAACTGCCCGTGGCCCCTCCCTCCTGCTGGCCCAGCCCCAATCGGCCCCCATCTTGGCAGGCTGGCTGAACCCCACCTGTGCACGAATTCGTGCACCCAGGCCTCTAGTCTATACTAATAAAAGGGTAATATGCTAATTAGACTGGACAAAGCCACGGTGGCAGGGGCCAAGGCAGAGGCAGTTAGGGGTGATCAGGCCAGCAGGGGAGGGCAGTTAGGGGCAATCAGGCCAGCAGGGGAGGAGATAGGGGCATGAGGCTGGCAGGCAGAGTGCTTAGGGGTGATCAGGCAGGCAGGCAGGCAAGCGGTTAGGAGCCAGTGGTCCAGGATTGCGAGAGGGCACTCAGACCTCCCCTGTGGGTTTCCGGATTGGAGAGGGTGCAGGCCGGACTGAAGGACCCTCCCCCTTACCCCCTGTGCATGAATTTCATGCACTGGGCCTCTAGTATTATGTAATATTCCACATTATCATTAGAAAAAGGGAACTTTTGTCTATTTGGTTCACTCTTGTTCCAGTTCCTAAAATAGCGCTGCCCACAAATAGCAGGCACTTATTAAATATTTAATAAATACATAAATAAACCAAACAAGACAGGGTCAATTCAGTTAGCAAAATATAGAAACCAAAGTATTAAAATAAGAAAATATAAAATAACTTTTTAAAAGTAGAAGTCAAGAAAATTCTTTCTGGGACAAAGTAAGCAAAGTTAAAAAAAAAAAAAAAGAAAAAAGAAACTTCTTTCATAACAAGATAAGTAAATAGCAAAAATCCACCTCCTAAACTTATTCTCTGTTTGAGTCAAAAGCAAAAACCTAAGGATATCCTGCATCATTAAGAAGGTATCTAAAGAAAAAAAAATATCTAAAAAGTTGAAATAAGGTCATAGTTTGAAATGAGGAGGGGCGGGTGAGGAAAAGAAAGAAAATTAAGGATCACACAAGTTGTTGTTGTGGTTTTGGCTTCCAGCTTTGTCAACTGGGAAGATTGTAATACATATTTAGTTGGAAAGATAACCTACCTTGATGTTCTAGAATTATCAGCATTTTATTTTCCACTAATGAGTAATCTTGGCTAAAATTATTTGGTCTGGAGTATGTTTCCATGAAATAATTGCTTCTCAAGGAAAGCTTTTTTAAATTTCACAAAATCATTTCATCTCTCTCTGCTTGCATGACATATCTAAAATTGCAAATTCCCCAGTGTCTTATTCTGTACCAAAGAACAAGTGTAGTATTTACAGGAATTACTAAAGGAATTACATTTTTAGTTCAGTAAGCAGAAACTGAGTATTAAGAGGCACGCATTCTGCAAAACACAGGTAATAAAAACACAAACACTGCCCTATAACTGAAGAACTCATAAACTACTATAAGAATTTGACACACACATAGATCTGTTCTCCAGTACAATCAAATAAATGCAGGGTGGCAGTGGGCACAGAGTTCTGGGGGCATAGAAAGGAGGGAGCTTATTACAGCATAGGCAGGTTGGAGACCAAGAAATGTATTCCTCCAGAGGTGCTGAAAGCTAGAAGGAGAAAGAGAAAAAGATAGATTGAAACAGAGGGTGAGAAGGAGAAACAGAGGAAGAGGGGAGAATGGAGAGTGAGAGAGATGAACTCTCTGAAGAGAAACTGGGATATTATAAGCCAACTAGGACTTTTGGGACATTATAGGTCATGCAATTTAAATTATCAAAAGCAGTAATTGTTATTACTATTTTTACTAACAGACACACACACACACACACACACACACACACAAATACACAAAACACAGATTATGTAATTCACTTGAGGGTTTTCAAAATCTGGGAAAACATACAGAAGAAGCCGCAAAATGAAGTGTTAAGACAATGAAAACCTGCCTCACTTGTTTTCTCCCCATGCAGTGTTCAGAAGCATGTATGTTTACAAAATAGAAAAAGAAAGATTGTACAGTAGAAAGAAGAAAGGCTTAATAAAACTAGGATTTTTAATATTGTGCCCTGATTTTAACTTTTTAAGTTTATAACTATTTTATTTAACCTTGATCCATTTTACTCCTCTGTCCTGATGTATTTGCTCTGAATAAATATAACCAACAATCTCTACTCTCCTATTGGTTTCCTGTTTCCTGGGAGAAACAGGAAAAACAAAGCTTTATCTTAACAATTTATACTGTTAAGTATTTAACTCTTTAAAACATTGTTAAGTATTACAATACAGAGAAAATATAAAAAAAATTCAATTGTCTTTGCTTTTCTAGATTTTTTGATTTTTTCACATGAATTTTAAGATTAGCTTTCCAATTTCTACAAAAAGCTTACGGTGATTTTGATTGGAATTATGTTGAATATATTGATCAGTTTAGGAAAAACTGACATATTAATAACAAAGCATATTTCTTTATTTATTAGATTTTTTTTTTTTACTTTCAGCAATGATTTGTGGTTTTCAGTGTAGAAGTCTTACATGCATTTTTTAAAATTATCCCTAAACATTCAATTCATTTGGTATATTGTGAATGGTATTAATTATTTAATTTCAATTTCTGATTGCTTATTTCTGATAAATAGAAATAAAATGATTGGTATATGTTAACTAGAGGCTCGATGAACGAAATTTGTGCAAGAGTAGGCCTTCCTTCCCCCAACTGCTGACACCGGCTTCCCTCTGGAACCTGGGACCTGGGCTTCCCTCACAGCCCCAGCTTGGTCCTGAAGGTCAACTGGTCTAATTAGCATATTACGCTTTTATTATTATAGATCCTATACCTGCAAACTTATTAATATCACTTATAAGTTCTAGTAGCTTTTATAAATTTCATCAAAATTTAAACATAGATTATCACATTGTATATGAATAAAGACAGTTTTACTTATGTCTTCTTTATGTGGATGCCATTCATTTTTTCTTGCTTTCTTGCAAAGGCTAAGGCTACCCTTTCAATGTTGAATGCAAGTGGTGGGAGTCAACATGATTGTCTTGTTTTGGATCTTAAGGCAAAGGCTTTCAAGTTTTTACTGTTATGTCTGATATTAGCTGTAGGTTAAAAATAGATACCCATTGCCAGATTGAGATTGAGAAAGTTTCCTTCTATTCCTAATTTGCTGAGAATTTAAAAATCAGAAATAGATGTTGGATTTTGTTAAGCATTTTTGTGTGTCTATAGATGAAATTGTTAATGTGATTAATTATGTTGGTTAATTTTCAAATGTTTAATTAATATTACATGCTGAGATGAACACTTGATCATGGTATAATATAAATTTTATACATTGTTGAAATTTTTTATTTTTTATTTTTTCAATTATAGTTTACATCAACATTATTTTATACTAGAGGCCCGATGCATGAAATTTGTGCAAGGGGCTCGGCCTTCACCACCCCCGCTACCTTGGCCAGCCCTCTCATCGCTGGCATCGACCAGAAGGTCATCTAGAAGGACATCTGGAAGGTAATTTGGCTGTTTGGTCTAATTAGCATATTAGCTCTTTATTATATAGGACTAGAGACCCAGTGCACGAAATTTATGCACAGGAAGGGTCCCTCAGCCTGGCCTGAAACCTCTCCAATACAGGACTCCTTGGGGGATGCCTGACTGCCCTCTCACAATCTGGGACCACTGGCTCCTAACCGCTCACCTGCTTCCCTGAAAGCCCCTAACTGCCTCTGCTTACTGGCCTGATCATCCCCTAACTGGTTCCCTGCCGGCCTGGTTGCCCCATAACTGCCCCCCTACCAGCCTAGCTGCACCCTAACTGCTCCCCTTCCAGCCTGGCTGCCCCCTAACTGGAACCCTGCTGTCCTTGCTATTCCTTAAGTGCCCCCATGACAGCCTGGTCACCCCCTAACTGCTCTCCTACAAGCCTGATTGCCCCTAACCACCTCTGTCTTGGCCACTGCCACCATGGCTCTGTCCAGACGGAAGTTCAACGTCTGGAATATGTCCATTTGACCCAGTCTAATTAGCTTATTACCCTTTTATTAGTATACATTAGCTTCAACTGTATAACATAATGGTTAGACAATTATAACTTATAAAGTGATCCCCCTGATAATTCTAGTACCCACCTGGCACCATACATCTACACTAATAAAAGAGAAACATGGTAATTGGCGTACGACGATACTCTTTTCATTGGCTAATCAGGGCTATATGCAAATTAACTGCCAACTAAGAAGGCGGTTAATTTGCATATGTAGGCACAATGCAGGGAGGCGAAAGGGAAAGCAGGAAGAAGCCCCCTGCCACTGACAGTGATCGGAAACCCAGGGGGGAACTAAGAGTCGGGGGGCAGGGCAAAGGCGGCCCTGGGGGCTGCCTTTGCCCTTCCCCCCAGCCATGATTGGAGAATCGGGCGCCTTTGCCGCCCTGGCCAGTGATAGCAGGAAGTAGGGGTGGACCCAGCGATGGGAGTTGGGCACGGTTGAAGCTGGCAGTCCCGGGAGCTAGGGGTCCCTTGCCTGGGCCTAAAGCGGAGCCAGCGATCATGGGCAGCTGCATCTGCGGGTCCCCGCTGCCCGGGCCGGACGCCTCGGCCAGAGGTGTTAGGCCTGGGCAGGGGCAGAGTGGGAGATCGCGGCGCCACTGCCGTTGCGGGTCCCCGCTGCCTCGGCTGGATGCCTCGGCCGGCCAGAGGCGTTAGGCCTGGGCAGGGGCGGAGCCTGCAACCGCGGGGAGCAGGGGCAGAGCTGGAGATCGCGGGGAGCTAGTGGTCCCCGCTGCCCAGGCCTAATGCCTTGGCCAGAGGCGTTAGACCTGGGCAGGGGCGGAGCCTGCAACTGGGGGGAGCTGGCGGTTCCCTGCCCAGGGCTAACGCCTCTGCCAGAGGCCTCAGGCCTGGGCAAGGGGCCAATCCAGTGATCGGTGATCGGAGAGTGATAAGGGTCAACTCCTCTGGCGGAGGCATCAGGCCTGGGTGGGCCGAGGCATCAGGCCTGGGTGGGAGGCAGAGCCGGGGATTGGGGGGGATATGATGGTCCCCTTGCCCAGGACTGAAGCCTGAGTCAGAGGCGTCAGGCTTGGGCGGGGGGTGGAGCAAGCGATCAGAGGGAGATGGGGGTCCCCTGCCCAGGCATGATTCCTGGGCCAGAGGCCTCAGGCCTGGGTGGGGGCCAGAGCCAGTGATGGGGGGAGATGGGGGTCCCCTGTCCAAGCATGACACCTCTGGCGGAGGCGTCAGACCTGGGCAAGGGGCCGATCAGGCGATCAGAGGGTGATGGGGGTCGACGCCTCTGGCCAAGGCATCAGGCCTGGGCACGGGGCCGATCCTGCGATTGGAGGGTGATGGGGGTCAACGCCTGAGGGCTCCCAGTATGTGAGAGGGGGCAGGCTGGGCTGAGGGACACTCCCCCCCCACCCACCCAGTGCACGAATTTCGTGCACTGGGCTCCTAGCAGTTATTATAATACAGAAAGGGACAAAAGTAGCTTTACAGTTGTTCATATGGAAACAAAAACAATCCTATATAATAAATAGGTAATATGCAAATTAACCCTCACACCATCACAATATGGCTGCCTACGACCAGGCTGACAAGGGGGTTAGTGAGGGATGACCAAATGACTGAACAAGCAGGCTGCGTGGGGCAACCAGGCCAGCAGGGGAGGCAGTTGGGAGTGACCTGGCCAACAAGGGGGGCAGTAAGAGGCAACCAGGCCAGCGGGGGGGGGGGGGGCAATTAGGCTGGAAGGGAGAGCAGTGAGGGGCAACTAGACAGGCAGGTGGGGGCAGTGAGGGGCGACTAGGCTGGCAGGGGGCCAGTTTGGGGTGACCAGGACAGCAGGGGCAGTAGTTGGGGGTGACCAAGCCACAGGGAGGAGCAGTTGGGGCAACCAGGCCGGCAGAGGGTGCAGTTGGAGACAACCAGGCCAGCAGGGGGAGGTACAGTTGGAGGTGACCGGGCCATCAGGGAGGGCAGTAAGAGGCAACCAGGCCAGTGGAGGGGGCAGTTGGGGGCAATTAGGCTGGCAGGGATCAGTGAGGGGCAACTAGGCAGGCAGGAGGGGCGCAGTTAGGGGCGACCAGGCAGGCAGGCAGGTGAGTGATTAGGAGTCAGCAGTCCAGGATTGTGAGAGGAATGTCTGACTGCTGGTTTAGGCCTGATCCCAGGGATCAGGTCCAACCTGGCAGTTGGACATCCCCTGAGGGGTCCTGGATTGGAGAGGGTGCAGGCTGGGCTGAGGGGACCCCCCCACCATGCATGAGTTTTGTGCACCGGGCCTCTAGTAATTAATAAAGAACAATACATACTCAATTGCATACTCACAATTGTAAACCTACTGTTGCCACACCCTGTATTATTGACTATATTTCCTATACTGTACTTTACATCATCATGACTATTTTGTAGGTAACAATTTTCACTTCTTAATCCCTTCACCTTGTCACCCAGCCTCCCATCCCCCTCCCACCTGCAAACTCTTAGTCTGTTCTCCATACCTCTGAGTCTGTTTCTATGTTTGCTTGTTTATTTTATTCTTTACATTACACATGCAAGTGAAATTATGTGGTAATTTTCTTTCTCTGTATGATTTATTTCACTTAGTATATTACCCTCTAGGTCCATCCATGTTATCACACATGTTAAGATTTTATTCTTTTTTTATTACCAAGTAATATTCCATTGTATATATGAACTGTTGATGGGTACTTGGATTGCTTATATAGCTTGGTTATTGTAAAAACACTGCAATGAACATAGGGGTACATATATCTTTTTGAATTGGTATTTTGGACTTCTTTTAATATATATACAAAAGTGGAATTGCTGAGTTGTAAAGTATTTTTATTTTATTTTTTATGAACCTCCACTGTTTTTCCTAGTGGTGGCTTCATCAATTTGCAATCCTACCCACAGTGCAGAAGGGTTCTCTTTTCTCCGCATCCTCACCAGCACTTGTTTTTTGTTGATTTATTGATGATAGCCTTTCTAATAGGTGTGAGATGATATGTTTTAATTTGCATTTCTCTGATTATTAGTGACAGTAAGCATTTTTTCATATGTCTATTGGCCATCCGGATGTCCTCTTTGGAGAAGTGTTTATTTTTATGCCAGTATCATAGTGTCTTCATTACTATAGTCCTGTAATATAGTTTGATATCAGGTTGCATGATACCTCCAACTTTGTTCTTCTTTCTCAATATTGCTGTGGCTCTTTAAAGTCTTTTATGATTCCATGCAAATTTTTTATTATTTTTTCAAGTTCTGTAAAAAATGCCATTGGTACCTTCATAGGGATTGCATTGGATCTATAGATGGCTTGGGGTAGTATGAACATTTTAACAATGTTAATTTTTCCTTTCCATGAGCATGGTTTATGCTTCCATTTATTTTTATCTTCTTTAAGTTTTTTTTCAGTGTCTTTTAATTTTGTTTAAATATATTTTTATTGATTTCAGAGAGGAAGGGAGAGGGAGAGAGAGATAGAAACATCAATGATGAAAGAGAATCATTGATCGGCTGCCTCCCGCACGTCCCCAACTGGGGACCGAGCCCACAACCTAGGCATGTGCCCCGACCAGAATCAAACCTAGGACCCTTCAGTCCGCAGTTCAATGCTCTATCCACTGAGCCAAACCAGCTAGGACTTATAATAATTTTTTTTAATATAGGTCTTTTACCTCCTTGGTTAAATTTCTTCTAGAAATTTTATTTTTTGATGCAATTATAAATGGGATGGGTTTTTTATTTCTCTTTCTGATACCTCATTACTGGTGTATAAAAATGCAATGGGGAAAAAAGGGACATATGTAATACTTTCAACAATAAAGATCTATAAAAAATGCAACCAATTTCTGAATACTAATTTTGTATCCTGCTACATTACTGAATTTATTTATCAATTCCAGTAGATTTTTTGGTGAAATATTTAAGGTTCTCTGTTATATAGTATCATGTCATCTGCAAATAATGACAGTTTTATTCTCCCTTTCCAATTTGTGTTATCTTCTTTCTTCTTTCTTATTGCTGTGGATAGGACTTACAATATTATGCTGAATAAAAGTGGTGGAAGTAGGCATTCTTGTATTGTTTCTGATCTTAAGGAAAACATTTTTAGGTTTTATCTGTTGAGTCTGATGGAAGTTATGATATGTCTTTTTGGCTTTTATTATGTTGAGGTATGTTCCCTCTATTCCCATTTTGCTGAGAGTTTTTATCATAAATATCTAGTGGATTTTGTAAAATACTTCTTTCTGCATCTATTGATATGATCACATTTTAATTTTTCATTTTGTTTATGTGGTGTATCATATTAATTGATTTGCAGATATTGAAACAAACCTATATCCCAGGAATAAATCCCATTTGTTCATGATGCATCATCTTTTTCATGTGCTACTGAATTGCTTTTCTAATATTACGTTGAGGACTTTTCCATCTATGCTAATCAGGAATACTGGCCTATAATTTTCTTTTTAAAAAATGTCTTTAAAATTTAATTTAATTCAATTCCATCATCATTCATCTCCATTATGCCCTCTTCCACCTCTATGCCCTTCTTCACTCCCCCACAATCACCACGCTATTGTCCATGTCCATGAATTCTCTCTTTTTTTCTTTTTTGCTCAATCCCTCTGCAGCACGCAACACTCCCCTCCCAAACAGACCTGTCTGCCTGCTTTCTACCTATGAATCTGTTTTTATTGTTCTTGATATTTCCTTTTGTTCATTAAATTCTACATATGAGTGAAACCATGTGGTGCTTGTCTTTTTCTGAGTGGCTTATTTTACTTAGCATAATGTTCTCCATGCTGTCGTCAAAAAGGGTAAAATTTTCTTCCTTTTTCTTGACAGAGTAGTATACCATTTTGCAAATGTACCACAGTTTTTTATCCACTCATCTACTGATGGATACTTGGGCTGCTTCCAAATCTTGGTTATTATAAATAATGCTGCAATGAACATAGGGATACATATAATCTTTCAAATTAGTGTTTCAGGTTTCTTCAGGTAAATTCCCAGAAGTAGAATTACTGGGTCATAAGCAATTCAATATTTAATTTTTTAGGTAACTTCATACTGCTTTCCACAGTGGCTACACCAATCTGCATTCCCACCAACAGTGCACAAGGGTTCACTTTTCGCCCCATCCTGGCCAACACTTGTTTGTTGATTTATTGATGATAGCCATTCTGACAGGTATGAGGTGTTATCTTATTGTGGTTTTAATTTGCATTTATCTGATGATTAGTATCATTGAGCATCTTTTTATCTGTCCATTGGCCATCTGTATGCCCTCTTTGGAGAAATGTCTATTCAGACCTTTTGCCCATTTTTAATTGGATGGTTTGGGGTTCGTGTGTGTGTGTGTGTGTGTGTGTGTGTGTGTGTGTGTGTGTGTGTTGAGTTTGGTTTTGAAATCATGATAATGTTGGCCCAGTAAAATGAGGCTGGGAGTCTTCCCTGCTCTTGAATATTTTGGAATAGTTTGAGAAGGAAAGGTGTTAATTTGTCTTTGAATGTTTGGTAAAATTTACCTGTGAAGCCATCTAATTCACAACTTTTGTTTGTTGGGAGTTTTTTAATTACTGTTTTAAATTTCTTGGCAATACTAGATCTGTTTTGGTTTTCTGCTTTTTCTAGATTTAGTCTTGGAAGATTGTATGTTTCTTGGAATTTACCCATTTCTTCCAGATTGTCCAACTTATTGATATTTAATTGTTTGTAGTATTTTTTAAATAATTCTTTGTATTTATGTGGTTAAATTATCACTAATATTCTTTCATTTGTGATTTTATTTATTTGGGCCCTCTCTAATTTTTTCTTGATTTGTTTGGTTAAAGGTTTATCAATCTTATCTCTTTAATAAACTAGCTCTTATTTTCACCGATCTTTTGCATTGTATTTTTTTAGACTCTATTTTGTTTATTTCTTCTCTGATCTTTAGTATTTTCTTCCTTATACTCCCTTTGGGCTTTGCTGTTCTTTTTCAAGTTCTTTTAAGTGTAAGGTTAGATCATTTATTTGAGATTTGTCTTATTTCTTGAGGTAGGCCTGTATCACTATTAATTTTCTACTTAGTACTGCTTTTGCTGTGTCCCATAGATTTTGTATAAATGTATTTTTATTTGTTTCAAGGTATGTTTTGATTTATTCCTTGATCTAATTTTTACCAATTCATCATTTAGTAATATGTTGTTTAGCCTTCATATGTTTGTGAGTTTTTCATTTTTTTCTTGTAACTGATTTCTAGTTTCATACCACTGTGATTGGAGAAGACGTTTAATATGATTTCAATCTTCTTTAATTGATTGAAACTTGTTTTGTGGCCTAATGTGTGGTTACCCTGGAATATGTTCCATGTACACTTGAAAAAAATGTATATTCTGCTGTTTCGGGGTGAAATGCTCTCAAAATATCAACTAAATCCATCTGATCTAATGTGTCATTTAAGGCTGCTGTTTCCTTATTGATTTTCTGTTCTGTAAGACCTAACCATTGATATCAATGGGGTGTTAAAGTGTTCTACTATAACTGTATTATTCTTGATTTCTCACTTTATGTTTATTAAGAACTAGAGGCCCGGTGCACAAAAATTTGTGCACTCAGGAGGGTCCCTCAGCCCAGCCTGTGCCCTCTCGCAGTCTGGGACCCCTTGGGGGATGACCACCTGCTGGCTTAGGCCCACTCCCTGGGGGATTTGGCCTAATCCGGCAGTCAGACATCCCTCTGGCAGCCCGGGAGCACTTGGGGGATGTCCACTTGCCAGCAGGGAGCAGGCCTAGCTGCAGTCGGACATCCTTAGCACTGCTAAGGAGGCAGGAGAGGCTCCCACCACCACCGCTGTACTGGCACCCGCCAGCCTGGCTTGTGGCTGAGCAGAGCTCCCCCTGTGGGAGCTCAGTGACCACTGGGGGGCAGCTCCTGCACTGAGCGTCTGCTGGCTGGTGGTCAATGTGTGTCATAGTGACCAGTGATTCCCAGTCGCTCTGCTGTTAGGGTCAATTTGCATATTACCCTTTTATTATATAGGATAGAGGCCTGGTGCATGGGTGGGGGGTCAGTGGTTTTCCCTGAAGGGTGTCCTGGATCAGTGTGGCGGTCCCACTGGGGTGCCTGGCCAGCCTGGGTGAGGGGCTGATGGCTGTTTGCAGGCTGGCCACTGCCTCTTCAGGGTGGGGGTCCTCACTGGGGTTCCTGGCCAGTTGGGTGATTAGCTGAGGGCCATTTTCAGGTTGGCCACACCCCCTTCATGGTGGAGGGTCCTGCTGGGGTCCCTGGCCAGTCTGGGTGAGGGGCTGATGGCTGTTTGCAGGCTGGCCAAGCCCCCCAGTGGGGACCCTCACCCCATGAGGGTGTGGCCATCCTGAGTGAGGGGCTGATGGCTGTTTACAGGCTGGCCACACCCCCTTCAGGGTAGGGGTTCCCGTGGGGGTGCCTGGCCAGCCTGGGTGAGGGTCTGATGGCTGTTTTCAGGCTGGCCAAGCCCCCCAGCAGGGACCCTCACCCCTTGAGGGTGTGGCCATTCTGGGTGAGGGGCTGATGGCTGTTTGCAGGCTGGCCACAGCCCCCAGCCACCCAAGCTCCCAGTGGAGGCTGGCTGGAAGCAGGTATCTGGGATCTATTTATCTTCTTTAATTGAAACTTTGTTGCTTCTTACAGAGGCCACAGCCAGCCAGGGCTGACGGGAAGCTTGGCTTCCTCCATCGCCAGAGCAACCAAGCCTCCTGCTTGCTCCAGCTCCATGGCTGCTGGCCGCCATCTTGGTTGGGTTAATTTGCATATAGTCGCTCTGATTGGCTGGTGGGCGTGGCTTGGGTATAGTGAAGGTACGGTCAATTAGCATCTTTGTCTTTTATTAGTGTAGATTGCTTTATACATTTAGGTGCCCTTATGTTAGTTGCATAAATGTTTCCAAGGATTATAATCTATTGTTGGATTGATCCTTTTACCACTGTTTACTATTCTTCTTTGTCTCTTATTATAGCCTTTGTTTGATATAAGTATTCCCACCCCAGCTTTTTTCATTTCCATTGCATGCAATATCTTTTTTCATCCATTTACTTTTATTCTGTGTGTGTCTTTTGATTTGAAGTGGGTCTCATATATAGAATCTATATGGGTTTTTTTTCTTATTCATTCAGCTACCCTATGTCTTTTGATTGGAGCATTGCCAAAACTTGGAAGAAATAAGATGTCCTTCAGTAGATAATTAATAGACTGTGGTACATCAGACAATGAAAGAAGAAATAAACTATCAAGCCATGAAATGACATGGAGAAACCTTAAATGTGTAAGATGACACTCTTTAAAAGGCAAAATTATGAGATAGTAAAAAGATCAATGGTTTTCAGGGGTTAGCAGGGAGGAGGTATGAGTAAGTGGAGCACAGAGGGTTTTTTGGGCAGTGAAATTTTTCACTGGGCAGTGAAAATATTCTGAATGATGCTGTCATGGTAGATACAGACTATTATACATTTATCCAAACCCATAGAATGTATGAAACCAATAGTAAACACATGTAAACTATGGACATGGGGTGACAGTGATATATCAGTGTAGGTTCATCTATTGAAATAAGTGTACCACTCTAGTGAGGATGTTAATAATGGCCATACATTTAGGGAGGGGGTATGAAGTATGTGGGATGCTTCTGTACTTTCAATTTTGTTATGAATCAAAAACTGCTTTAAAAAATAAAGTCTTGTAATATAGTTTAATATTTATTTAAAACTAGAGTCCTGGTGCATGAAATTCATGCATGGGTGGGGTCCCTAGGCCTGGCTGGTGATCAGGGCTGATCGGGGCTTTCCGGCTGCCAGCTGGGGTCTTCCTTCTGGCTGCCAGCTGGGGTCTTCCTTCTGGCTGCCAGCTGGGGCCTTCCTTCCTGCCAGCTGCTGGCTGTTGGCCAAGGCCTTCCTGCTGGCTTCCAGCTGCTGGCTGGGGCCTGCTGGATAGGGGGAGGGACCAGGGGAGGTTGGCTGGTCATGGGAGGTTGGCTGTGGGAGCGCACTGACCACCAGGGGACAGCTCCTGCATTGAGCATCTGACCTCTGGTGGTCAGTGCACATCATAGTGACTGGTCGTTTTGGTTGTTCTGGCATTCCAGTCACTTAGACTTTTATATATATAGATTAAAATGTAACTGTGTGTCCTTTTTCCCCTCTGTTGTAAAACTGACAGTCTCACCTAAATATGGTTTACCTTGGTAAATGTTCTATCTGTAGTACTTTAAAAATAAATGTATATTCATTTGTTGAGTGTATTGTTCCCTAAAATTAATTAAGTTAGGTTGATAGTGATTTTCATTCTACCCTGTCTTTGCTGATTATCTGCTTATTTGTTCTATTAATAATTAAAAGAGAGGTATTTAAACTTATTATATTTGTGTATTTCTCCTTATAGTTCTATCAGTTTTTGTTTCAAGAATTTGAAACTCTGTTATAAGTGAATAAGTGCTTAAAATTGTTGATTCCTCTTGATGAATTAACCCCTTTATTATTATGAAATGAGATTATCCTGAGTAAATATTATTTGCTCTAAAATATGTGTTTGGTGGGACTAGAACAGCATTTAATCTAGGGCTAATTATACCTAATTTCTGAAGCAAACCCCTTTTGAGTATTCTAACAAATGGCTATGAATTATGAAGTTTTCCCTTATGAGTTTTTGGAAGGTTCACTGTTCCTAGCATTAAATGAGCACTGGGTACTGGTCCCTTTAATTTTTTTAGATGGTGCTTTCCTCTACGTAAGGTAATATTCTCAAATGCATGCACTGGCCAGTATTCTGCTGAGTTCTTGCGGGAACCTTCTATTGTTCTCCAGAGCTATCTGTCTATTAAGCTCTTTGCTATCCAGCACTCTCTCCTATGAACTCTAGCTTCCTAGATTTCCCTGGATGCTTAGCTCTCTTTCTTTCAACTCAGTCAAATCTGCCTGGTGTTGAACTCCCTCTCTCTTAGCTATTACTTGGTAACTCTCAAAGCAGTAATCTGGGCAACCCTGGGGCTTACTTCACTTGTCTTGTTTTATATGTCTTCTGATATAATGGTGTCATCTAACTTATGTCACTCAGTAATTTGCTCTTTTTTACTCAATAATACAACTCCTAGTTCTTTCCATGCTGTTATATATGGAACTAATTAATAATTTTTAGTCACCATATCATATTCCATAATTTGAATATAATAGTTTTTTTTTTCATTCTTCTTTTTGATGAACATTTTGATTTTTCCAATATTTTGTTATTGTAAGCTAGATAATAATCAGTTGCATTCTACTTTTACAGAGTCAAATTATCTTTCATGGTTACATGCCAATGACACTCTCCCAACAAATTATAGAAGTACAATTTCTTTACAATTTCATCCCCAATTTACATGTTAAAGGATTAAAACTTAAAATACCATGCGTATTTCCTGTCAATGAAACATATGTTCACCTATTTGCCCATTTTCAATTAGTATGTTTGTTTCATTATAGTTTTTAAAGAAGATATATCCTACATGTTTCTATATCTTTAAATATATCACTGTGAAAATTGTTATATATTGCAAGTATTTTCATGTAGTGTTTCATTTTTTGTCTGGTTTAAGAAAGTTTTTCTTGAAGTTTATAAAAATATATTAAAGTATCTTCTGGTACATTATGGTTAAGATATATACATTTAAGTTTTGGTGAACCTCTAATTATTATTTAAAAGGTTTAACTAACGCACTAAATTCTTTTTTTTTCTCCAAATACATAGGCAACTATTTCAATGAAATTAACTGACTAATGCATCTTTTCTTCACTAATGTGAAATGTCCCCTTTATTTATATAATATCCTCATAACTATAGTTTATGAAGGTTTTCATTTATGTTCTCTCAGATTCTTCTAGCTGTGGCACTGTGAAGCAAGCTCAGTAGAGAGTATTGGTGCTTCTTTTTTCTATGTGCAGAAACTGAGGCTCACAATTGTTTGCTTAAGGTGAAGCAGCTCTCACGAACCTGAGTAAGTATTCCGGTTTTATAACTCCAAATCCCGTGCTCTATTTCATGCCAGTCTGTTTCTGTGATCTCGCAGCTCAGTGTGATTTTTAACCAGCTTAGAGCTCTAGACACAATCATCCTGCTTCTTCTCTTGAGAGTAGCTTCAGATAACTTTTGATCTCAGATAACTGAGGCACTTGTGATAACATGCCAAAAACTTCACATTTCTCTTTATTTTGTATATTTTTTGTTATTTACTATTTTGATTATTTTTAATGCTCACTTGAGGATATGCTTTTCATTGATCTTTAGAGAGAGAGGAGGAGGAGAGAGAGAAACGTCAATGTGAGAGAGAAACTTTGATTGGTTGCCTCCCAAACATGCCCCACTGGGCATGGAACCCACAGCATAGGAATGTGCCCTGGTGCATAATCAAACCCACAACCTTTTGGAGCACAGGATGAGGCTCTAACCAATGGAGTCCCCTCCCCCCACTCCAGCCAGGCTTCACATTTCTCTTTAGCTTCCACCCAATTTTTAGGGCACGGAGGCACAGGCACAGGCACAAATCAATATGCTAAGTTCCCAGGCCTATAGATACACATTAAATAATAATAACTCAGGGGTTTCCTATTTTATGCGATTGTGAACTTTCCTTTTCTGTGAGGGTTTATAAAGCTTAAGGATACAGCTGAAAGAAGTTGACAGAAAGAATGAAGTCGTTTAACTGCCTCTAAAGACCACAATCCCAGAAGCTTTTTAGCTTTAATAAAAGTACACCAGTAAATGATCGTGTCTCACCATCCATTTTCACCCACATATGGCTGTTGAGCAAGTAAAATGGGGTTCATTAAAAACGAAAGCAAAGCAACTAGAAGAACTGCAAAACAAAGATTAGCACCCATTATCAGACAGAGGAAATGGTGTGCCTAAAGAAGTATTTGCTTTATAACTAGTTTCAGTCTACTGCAGGCTATGAAATGATAATCTCTGCTTATTTTTTTCTTCAGTAAATGTCTGCAATGACATTTCTGTTTACAGATGAATAGGTTTCAATCTTGAAATTTTTATTCTCTGCTTCTACTATAAAAGAAAAAAAAGATTTTTTTCCTTACTTGCCTCTGGGAAAGCAATATTGTGTACATTTGTATTCTGAACTAGTCTAAAGGAAGAAGCATTGAAACAGGGAATTATTCTGCGTGTCTGATTGGATTGCAGCTTTGGGAGCTGCAAAGCTGGTTTCATGCTAATAAAAAGAGTAAGGAAGCGAAAGAGAGTATATACTTCTCCACTGTGGGAGAAAGGTAATCTAGGACATGAAATGAATAGATGAATAGTTGTCACTACTGCTTGGTGCCTTCTTATCTCAACTACCATTCTAATATATTGAGTTGAATGTCCAAGCTTTGGATCCAGATATGGAAATATTTATTATTGTGAATTTTTTATGTCTAGATTTTTAAAGTCTACCTATTAAATATCCAATACTATATATCTATTTTTTAGGAAGAAAATTGATTACAATTATATTACTGCAATGAATTTTACTATTGTGAAGATTTTTTCCCCTCCTTATAGGTAACATATACAAGCTCATGATAGTAGCCATAATGATAAGCATCTTGATATTGATAAAAGAATAAAAATTCTCGCAATAAATGGAGATACATTTTACCTAATGTTTTCTAGTTTGTTTCAACCTAGAGGTCAATAGTTTTAAGATTGTCAGAGTTAGACAGATTCTTTCACTTAAATGTCTTCTATGGATGGTTTTTGGGTGATAGTATGGAATGCCCAGTTGCAGAAGGAAACAATGTTAACAGTTTATGTTTTCCATTAAGAAGTAATTAATTTTGCTTTTTTAAAATATAAAAAAGTAAAATATGTTTAAATTTCAGAAGAAAATAAAATAAATGTATTTGTGATACTATCTTTGAGAAATGAATATTGTGTGTTTATAGTAAAATTACTTTAAGTCAATTATCGTTTTGAATGTGTTGGTATATATTATTTATGCAGGAAAAACTATTTCCAATGATAAATCTTGTTGTTGTTGTTTTATTTGCTTTGTGATATAAGTATTTGCATGTCAATATAAACTTTTTGTAAACCACAAAATATTGCTTTTGTAAACATAAAACATTTGCATATCATTATAGTTACTATAAAGAAACTCTGCTATAATTTATTTTGGTCTTTATTTTGGACAGTGTGCTAAAGTAAATTTTTAAAATTATAAATGATGCTACAATAAACTTTTCTACTTATGAAAGTTTGAAAGACAATTTAGAGAAATAAAATCACTGGGCAAGAGGCCATTGGCATTGTTCAGTTTCTGATAAACAGTGACAATTCATTTCCCCTATATTTCCCACAAATGCTGGTGGTGTCCACTGTGGCCTTGCTCATGTGACAGGATGAAACTGAGAACCATTTTCCAGGTTATCTTTAAGGTTTCCTCCCATATATACTCAGAAACTTTTGTTGCTGGAGCTAGAGAATGACAGGAGAGTTGATTCATTGACCCCTCAAAATAACAGAAGAAAAGGCTAGCAGCAACAGTAGTGTTGAAAGGCAAAGCTTTTAATTTTCAAGAAGCATGCTTTTTAAGAGAAGAAAGGAACTCAACACATATGAAAACTCAGACACTGGAACTGCATTGCAGTTCCTACAGACAGTGTACAAACTGCATAGACACACATGCAAGCAGGGCCTAGGATGCATGCTATCTCACTCATGCCCCCTAAATTCTATGCCCGTTTCAAATTATTTTATTTCACATTCCAGAGGTTTTAATCCAATTTTTGTTTTTGTTTTTGTTTTAACCCAATTTTACCTTTAAGGAGGAATTTGAGTGACTCACAGGAACATTTTCCTTGGGCCATCCGCCTTCTCAAAGAGACCTTTATCCTCCCAAGAGTAACATAAACACTAATGAAGGAGAAAACATGGTATAAAGGACTTGCTCGTGGTAGTTATCTGACAATTGGCTTGTATATATTATTGAATTGAGTCATATTTTTGCCATAAATAACTGGTATCAAACAGTATGTATACATAGTCCAAAATTGAAGAAAGAGAATTGATTTAACAATAAATCCCATGAACAGTTCCCAGCAAATTGCTAGAGCTGTGGCAGAATCTCTAGTTGTGCTGCACAATTCTGCTATGTTGTGAGTGCTCAACCAGAAAAAAGCTCTAATTGTTAGGATAGAAACCTTCTTTGTCACAATAGTGTGGTACATTTATAAGTTTGGTGGCTTTAAAAAATGCTCACATTCACAAGACTTCTCATGTGTGTAAATATAACTCCATTTATTTTTTAAATGAAGATTTTATATTTCTATACAATTTTCTTTTTTTAAATCACATGCATCAGCATAAGCACTATATGATCTTCATTTCACGTACCCAAATTAAAAAAAAATAGACTTTAATATTGCCATGTATTGGGCCATAGGACACGACATATAGAAAGATTGTTTTTGTGAAGCTGTTTTAAACATAGTGGTTACTGATTGTAATACTTTTATTAAAAATGCATTTTGTTTGAAAATAAAAATCTAAAGTTCAAAGACTAGTACATTGAGGCATCACTTAACATTATTTGAACTATAATAAGAAAGCCAGGGTGGCATTTCTATGTTGAAATGCATAGAAATTGGAAAATTTAGCTCCCGACTTAGAAAATTTCCAGAGAACTGCATCTGTCTTATCATGAATTGACCTTTAGCAAACCCCTTTTGAAGTTTCTTTAACATAAATGGTTTGAGGATGAGCAGATTTTACAATCAATATGTCTCAAACTGAAATTTTTTTCCTCCTTATCCACCAAACATGTTTCTTTGCCATTGTTTATCATCTCAGCATTAGCATCACACATCTGATTGCTCCTGCCTGCAATTTGACAGGCATTCCAGGCAACTACATTTCCCTTCCTTCCACAGCCACCAGCCTTCCTGCTTTTCCTTCCACTTCTCTATAGCCTCCAAATCGCTCTGCCTGACTAGACCATCTGAATTCACAACAAGCCATCTGCCTCCAATATTGATTTTCCTCTCTCCTATTTGTAAAACATAATCAGAACTATTCTCCAACATGCAATCATGATCATATCCTCCAGCTTAAAACCATTTAGCAGCTAACTATTGCACTTAAAATAATACCCAACTTTATGGCATGGCTTATAAGATTTTTATTGTTGTTGCTAACACTACTATACATGTCCCCATGCCTCCCCCCTTGCCCATTTCACCCAGCCCCTACACCCCATTACCTCTGGCGATCACCATACTGTTGTCTGTTTTCTACCCTGAATTCAGTCTCATCCCTGGTGTTTCATTCAGCCACAAATCCCTAACTCTACCTCTTTCACATACCTCTGATCCCACCAACTCTTCCAGCTTTTGTGAACTTTCAGCTTCTGGAATTACACAAACTTTCAAGATTCTGGGCACTTTCACAGGCTTTTCTCTGCCAGAAAATTTCTTATTCTCCCAGCAAAATTGTAATTCCTCATTTTTTATAACCTTATCTTCATTCATCCATTAAGCTAGTGGGGTTGAATAAATCCTATCTAATAAAGATGGAATATGCTAATTGACCTTCATGCCATCACAAACATGGCAACACCCACAGCCAATAAGGTGGGAATATGCTAATTGACTGCGCCCTGCCCTCAAAGATGGCAGCACCCACAGCCAATAAGGAAGGAATATGCTAATTGACTGCCCTGCCCTCAAAGATGGCAGCACCCACAGTCACAAAAGTCCCCCAGTCCGCTCAGATCCCCAGCTGGTGGCTGGGCTGCCCCGAGGCTCAGGTAATCAGGGCCGGCTGAGGCTTGCTCTGCCGGCAGTGGCAGCAGCAGAGGTGTGATAGGGTGTTGCCTTCCCCTGATCGCCAGGTCGCTACCTGACCCTGAGGGCTCCTGCACTGTGAGAGGGGGCAGGCCTAGCTGAGTGACCCTCCCTCCAGTGCATGAATTTTCATGCACCAGGCCTTTAGTGTTTCATGAAACATTACTTACACATTTTATGTCCAATAAAATCTTTATTTTTATTTCTGGTATTTCTTTTTTTTATCATCATAATTTTTACATATGTATTCTTTTTCCCTGATTGACACCCCCCCACCAATCCCACCCCCAAGGGCAAGCCCACACTGCCCCAGTGTCTGTGTCCATTGGTTATGCTAATATGCATGCATACAAGTCCTTTGGTTGATCTCTAACCTCACCCCCCTACACCTCCCCTATCATTTGTCTCTGGATCTATTTTTGTTCATCAGTTTATGTTGAACATTATATACCACATATTAGTGAGATAATGTGATATTTATCTTTCTCCAACTGGATTATTTTGCTTAGCATAATGCTCTCCAGTTCCATACATGCTGTTGCAAATGGTTAAAGTTCCTTCTTTTTTATAGTAGCATAGTATTCCATTGTGTAGATGTAGCACAGTTTTTATTCCACTTATCTGCTGATGGGCACTTAGGTTGTTTCCAAATCTTAGCTATTATAAATTGTGCTGCTATGAACATAGGAGTGCATATATCCTTTCTGACTGGTGTTTCTGGTTTCTTGGGATATAGTCCTAGAAGTGGGATTACTAGGTCAAATGGGAGTTCCATTTTTAACTTTTTGAGGAAACTCCATACTGTCTTCTACAGTGGCTGCACCATGTGCAATGCAATCTTATAATTCCTATTCTCTTGTTCTCTATTTGATTTATTAAATTAATTTTACAACCTATAGTTTGAAAACATGCTTACAGATGATTTTCTTGGCACTTTTAAACTAGCTTGATGCTCCTGCTTCTATAATTATATTGCACTTTGTATTTCCTACATTATAGCCCTAGACATATTTGGGGTTATTTTCTGTCTTTCTAAAGAAGAACATATACACAGGGTAGACATGGTGTCTTCCTTGCTCTACATTCTGCATTCTGCATGGGAGCATTATGTATCATATTTTAAGTACTTTAAAAATATTAAGTTTTTTTTATCTTAAGTAAGAAACCGAGGGTAAATGATTTCAAACACAGTTTTAAAAAATAAGAAAGAAGTAGAAGAATATTTTAATTAAATATTTCAAAATTATAGTTATGAAAAGAGAAAATCATGCCTTTTTGGCAATTATAAGGGTGGCTATCGCCTCTTACTGTCGTGTATGGGTTATGAACTGCAAAATGCCAATCTGCACTGGGAGGATATCCTGAGAGCAATATATTATCTCCAGCTATTGTTCCACTGGAATGTGTCCCATGAGAAATAAGGCATGTTCTTTAAGATTTAAAAGTTAAAACAATTAGTCTTTCTTTTTATACAAACAGTTCCAAAAAGCTGCATTCCAAATTTATGAGTCAGAGGGTTATCATAAGTTTGTTTACTTTATATGGTGCAACTTGCAAAGATTTTTTATGCACATCTCTGACCTTGATTTTAGCTATTTAGAACTCTGCTTTAAATTTTAATAGCGAATTCACTGAGATCAGAAATAAAAAGTTGGGAATATCTTCAGTGACTTGGGAGTATCCTTTTTTGGTAAAAATAATATTCTGTAATCATTTTCATTAAATACTAACTTATGGAAAATTCAATCCATATGTTTATACTTAATATATCACCAAGACAGTTTGAAACAAACTCTACAACAAATGTTTGCTCTCCAAATAATACAGTAAAGCTTTGAATAACCAATTTGTTGTGTTAAGGTTTTTGCCTACACCAAGAGCATGGGCAAATGAATCAATGCAATGAAATTGATACAGTCCTACACTAGTTTTTTCTTAAGATCACCATACACTTATGTAGGCAATATTCATGCAAATCCATTTATTCATATAATGGAATTATTTGCTTAATAAGGCCAAATAAATATAAAAAAATGTTTAAGGAAAATCTCTTTAACTCTCAGCTAAATAATAATTATCCCATTTGTACCACTTGGGATAATCTTGCCAAAAATGAAAACTTTATTAAAACCTGTTTAAACAACAGGGAAATATATTATCTCACATAATAGAAATCCAGAGATAAGTTGAGATATATATAGGTTTTCTAATTAAGAATTTCAGTTATAATGTAAAATGTGTGTGTGTGTTTTTCAGTCTCTTAGATCTGCTTTCCTCTTCAGGCTGGTAGCAAGATGACTTCAGCATTTTATTATATGATAATTCCCAGAAAAAGAAAAGACTCCCATCACTTGTTACACGTTTAATATTAAAAAGAATTCTAAATATCCTGTATGCCCTAGCAATATTTTTTTGTCAAATATCTCATTGGTGAAAATTGGACCACATGCTTTTCGGTGAACCAAGAGTTGGCAAGGGGCATGAGATTGCCTTTTGACCAATGAGATAATGTAGGCATTCTCTATACCTCATGGCCAATTCATGAAGAGCAGTTGTCTGAACAAAACTGGAGATTTGGGGTAATAAATATTAGAATAAATGCTAGAATAAATGCTTGGTAGGTTAAAGGAACAGAAAAAAAAAATAGGATGCTGCAACAGTTCCTTGTATACATATGTTAAGTGCAGATGATGTCACTAAAGCTTCAAGCAATTAGTATTAACAGCACTTAGACTATTTTTTGTAAAATGCCATAAGTTTCATTAAGTTAAATAAATTATTATTTTTAAGAAAGAAGTATCCCTGATCACTGAGGCTCAGTTGGTTGAAGGTCATACTGTGCACCTAAAGGTCACTGGTTCGATTCTGGTCAAGGCACATGTCCAGGTTTTGGGCTTGATTCCCAGTCGAGGTGTGTGCTGGAGACAGCTGATCAATGTTTCTTTCTCACCTCTCTCTCTCTCTCTCTCTCTCTCTCTCTCTCTCTCTCTCTCTCTCTGTCTCTCTCTCTCTCTGTGTCTCTCTGTCTCTCTCTCTCTCTTTTCCTTCCTCTCTCTAAAATGAAGGAGTTAAGGAAATTATTATCTCCATGTGTATATGTGTTTTGGGGTGTTTTTTTTTTTGGCATACTCAAATCAGTATTTCTGGGCTGTGGGCAATCAGTTACTAGTGAGAAGGGAGAATAATTAGGTAAGGTGAGAAAATAATAAAGACACTTAATGTTCATGATAGAAGTTTAAACTTTATTGAAGAAATATTGTTATTTGAAGTGAGGATACAGCTATAAAATAAATAAATTTATGAACTAAATACCTAAGTAAGATGATTCTTGCTGCTCTTCGATAGAGCAATACTTATTTATTCCACACATCTGGATCAATGGTTGGCTACAATTGCTAAATTTCATCTTCTGATAAGAAAAAAAAACACGAACTTTCGAAAAAATGACCTCCAGATTCCATTTCCCCTTTTCCCATTCGCTTGGCTAAAAGGAAAATTGAAATTGCAGTTGACCCTAGAAAAATGTGGGAGTTAGGGGAACTGACCTCTATGCAGTTGAAAATATGCACATACATTTTGACACCCTCAAAACTTAGTTGTCCCTTGGTATGCATTGGAGATTGGTTCCAGGAACCTCATGACTACCAAAATCCACAGTGACTAGATCTGTGCAGTCAGCCCCCCTCATCCATGACTCATAACCACTGATCCACAGCATTACAGGTATTTATTTTTTATTTTATTTTTTAAAATATATTTTATTGATATTTTACAGAGAGGAAGGGAGAGGGACAGAGAGTTAGAAACATCGATGAGAGAGAAACATCGATCAGCTGCCTCCTGCACACCTCCTACTGGGGATGTGCTGGCAACCAAGGTACATGCCCTTGACTGGAATCGAACCTGGGAACCTTCATTCCGCAGGCCAACGCTCTATCCACTGAGCCAAACCGGTAAGGGCAGGTATTTATTTTTTAAAATCTGCCTGTAAGTGGACCCATGCAATTCAAACCACTATTGTTCCAGGGTTGACTGTTTAAATGAGAGGGTGACATTGGAACATTCTTTCTATCAAAATTTTTAGAATATTTTTATTGTTATAGAAATAATAATGTTTCTTTAAAATAAAAGATATACATGAGTTTCTTCTACATCATTCATTACTCCTTTGACGAAGACTAAGGTTCATAAGAGAATGATAATGAACAGGGAAAACAAGATTTTTAAAAATGGAATGACCACTCATTTGTAAAATGTGAAGATTTCTGGTCTCTTTCAGGTGTAAAATCTTATGATTACATCTATGTCTGTTTAAAGGCAAGAAATGATATTTGGTGTTTCATTTTTATCATTTTTATTCTGTGTAGAAAAGCTTGTCAAGTCAGTTTTGAAATTTACATTACTAGATGATTCATGCTTCACATGAAAAATAAATGGATTTTAGCCCTGTTAATTTCAGTGAATTAAAACTTAATCTAAAAAATAGGAAAAATACCTATGTTCAAATTTATAATGTTGTCCAAGTTTCCATAATAACTAAATATAAATAATAATGTAATACCTGACTAATCATACTTACAATGACATATAGAAAAGTGCATGTTTAATACAGATTAACATTATTGTAATTTAAAATAAAAAATACAAGTGCATAAAGTAAAAATTAATATCCATATTCATAATCTTATTGTTCTGGCATGTGTGTGTCTATTAAACTGGGCATTAAAAGGAGTATACATAAACTAGAGGCTCGGTGTTCAGATTTGTGCACCAGTGTAGTCCCTAGGCCTGGCCTGCACCCTCTTGCAATCCAGGACCCTCAGGGGATGTTGGATAACAAGTTTCAGCCCCATCCCCATAGGCCCAATCCAGATAGGAGGGAGCCCAATCCCCACAGGCCTGATCCCTGCAGGCCCAATCCCCACAGACCCAATCCAGACAGGAGGGAGCCCAATCCTGTGTGTTGAGCATCTGTCCTCATCTGACCAGTCGACCGGTCGTTTGGGATTTCGGTTGTTCAGTTGCTTTGGCATATATATATATATATATTTACTTTTTAGTCTTTTGATTCTTCACTGTTAATGGCAAATTCCAGTCAAAATGACGAAGGTAATTGCAAGGATATGCTCCTTTCTTCTTACTTCACCCAGGTAAATCCTTATCATACTCAAATTACTCATCTTGAATTTGTTTCCAAAGGTTTACTGTTACTTGCCTATCTTAACTGCCCCCAACAGAATATCTTACAGAACTATTTTATCTTTCCTAGTATTTACTTCTTTGCTTGTTTTATTATTTGAGTGGAATCTATTTTACCTACTGAACTGTAAACCTTTTGAATACAACCACTATGTCCATTGTGCTTATCATTGAATATGACCTAAGTGCTTCCCAAATATTGGGGAGTGAAACAATAAGAGTGAATGAAAGAGAAATTTTTCACTTTTTTAATTTAATAGTGGTTTGGGGCAGTTCTTCACAAAAATGATATGAAATAATAAAGCTATAATGGACAATTTTCTAACATTTAAAATTTTAATGTTTCAGCACCCTTAAAACAAAACAGTAATAAATGCTAGTATAAAATATATATTAATATTTTATAAATAAATAAAATGAGCTATTGATGTTACCCCTTCCTTTTCACCCTTTATTCATCTCTTCTTATTGAAGAGTAAGTGCAGATGATGTCACTAAAGCTTCAAACAATTAGTATTAACAGCACTTAGACTGTAATGTTTTCATTACATATGTATTTTAAAGCCAGATATTTATCTTTCTGATTTCACTGGATTTGTGAAGAGAAATACATATCACACACATATTTAACTTCTCATTATTTGAACACATAGCAGACATTTTAATGAATTCTTGTTCAATTAAAAACAATATTAAGCAATTTCTTTAATCAACATATCAATACGTATTGATACATGTCAAAATGAAAGTACTCACAATACTTTAATTGATAAATCCCAATTTCATTGACTGTAGGATCACTTTAGAATGTATTACTTACAAACACTTTTTGTGAGTTGCAAAGTTTTAGCATACTAAATAGAGATTCAACATTGTTTGTTCTCTGGATGTCAAATCTAAAATATTCAAAACCTTTTTAAAATATACTTTCCTAAATTCATTCATATATTATTTTTCTGAAAAACATACTCTTTCCAGAATAATATTCTATAATGTATTATTTGATTTCAGGAAATGGTATATTGCTTGACTTTATAGTTAATACAGTTTAATATAGTCTCCAACATAATGCAATATACCTTTCAATTTACAAACAATAGTGCCCAGGGGATTCTCTGTGCTCCAATGTAAGTGAAATTATAAAAGTAGCAATAACTATGATTGTTTTGAAAATTAGAAAGAGCAAAAACATCATAAACCTCAAGAAATGGCATGGAAAATGGTTGTTTCTTTTTCCATTTATGCCTTCAGGGGGCAAATCAAACACAAGTTCTAGGCTAATTTTACAAAGGATATAATCTATTATTTTAACTGCTAGGAAAAAGCCGTGATTACGTTTAGCTAAACATCTACAGCCATATTGGATATAATAATAATGATAATAAATGTTTCTGTCTGAATTGAAGATGTGCTAATTATTCAAGAGTGCTCTAGATTACAACCCTGATAATCTCCTGTATTGATATTTCTATAACATAAATTATTTTCTCTAACTTTTGTTTGGATATAAAGGCCTATATGATTTTAAGATCAATTATATTTATTCCAACATATGCCATTGTAGCTTACTATAGGGGATTACTAAATTGATCCACACCAGCACACCTACTTCCGTTGTATGGACTAGGCTTACAAATAGAGTCCAGGAAGTGCACAGGGAAGAGTAAAATAAAGGAAGAAACATATATTTTCTGACAAATGTTTCTGGTTGCAGTTTATTTTTTTAGTTCTGATGATTGCCTATCCTTGAGCTCCATTAGTCACTGCTGTATCCTTATACAAATGCCTCTACTTATCAAGTTGTTTTCTATTACTTGCAGGCAGTCTTAACTAATACATTCTCTGTGTAAGTATTTTAAAGGATTAAAGAACATATATTTTAATGTTTCAAGCAGTTCTTTGCACATAGTCAATATGCTTTCTTGCAATTGTAATTGCTTATATTTTATAATGTCTATTTGGTTATTATAAAACTATTTTGTGAAGATAATTAAAGCTAGACTAGAGTTCTGGCTGGATGTCTACCTTAAAATTGCCAGCAGTAAAACAGACTTGGTTGCTAGAGATTTATAATACCTTAGAATGGTATTGAAATGCTTGTAGGAAAGAAAATGGCAACATCTCTACCTAGTTTTCCTCAATAACCCTCCTCCTCATAGAGGTCATCTTCCAGTTTTATGTTGCTACTAAGGGACTTTATGAGACAAGAATGACCATGACTTTATTTTGTATATTCCCCTTATAGTGTATGGACTTGAAGAGGTATCTTGAGGATTGAGGATCCCAGGGTTCTAGCAATAATACAATGAAGGTACATGAATATGATGACTTTCCTGGTAGTGCTTAATGACTCTGAAATCTAAAGGATATATAGATACCAAAGAATCCAGTAAATAGCAAATAAGTACACAGTGTATACAAACCAGGTGGTATCAAAAATTACTAAAATTTGATTCAGTTAAACATTTGTTACAAATATACTACATGATAGATAGTCTCTTAGAAAATATAGTTTT
Organism: Myotis daubentonii; assembly: GCF_963259705.1. NCBI lineage: Eukaryota > Metazoa > Chordata > Mammalia > Chiroptera > Vespertilionidae > Myotis > Myotis daubentonii. The sequence goes on from NC_081841.1 coordinate 88,205,271, forward strand.
AAATATGAATATTAAGAACACTGTAAGGACCGCACAGTCTAAATGGAACGACAGGTAAAAATGACTAGAATGCAATGCATCAATCCTAAAATAGAGCTCTAGTCAATAGGTAGTAAACACACACACACACACACACACACACACACACACACACAAAATTCAATTTCTGGTAGTCAACAGTAAGCTGATTTTTAAATGGAAGAATTACACTTTCCTTGCTACTACTCCTTTTTGTATACTTATGGTCTAAAACTCCTGCCTGTTGGAAAAAAGTGGTGCTTTCAGCATAATATTGATGCTTTCAACTAATACATACCAAATAAATACCAAAAGTATACGCTAGAAGTATTGAAAGAACACAAGAGAGCCATAACTGGGTTGAGTATACCAGAGATACTATTTTTTAATATAAATATCTTATAAAATGTTTTGCCTTATTAAACTATGTGCATAAATAACTTTGATAAAAATATAATTTTTTTGAGTAGAGCCAATAACATGAGAATTGAGAGGTGAAAGGTAAACCTTTCCACCATCACCACCTAAAAAAGCGCTATTCTTGGTTAGTCTCAAAATGTTGACAATATTGATTTCCCATGTGAAATGAAAAGAAAAAACATTTTATCTGTTTCTCAAAGAAAGGTCATCTCATAAAGAGGTAGGACTCAGGTTGGATTTGCTCATAGTAGTAGTAGTACTGTTATGCCCAGATTTCAAGATCCCCAACAGACCACGCGAGGGAGCCAGCCGTGTCAGATGCAAAAGCAAAGAGTCCTTTATTTCAAACCTAGGTCTGGCTCCCCTGTCCTCCTTACTGGCACAGAAGCAGGTGGCAGAGAGAGACCTAGCCCGATGGAACGAGGAGTTTTATAGGGGGATGGAGTAAGGGCAGGAGAGGGGGCTGTGGGCCCCACTGATTGGCCAGGCGCAAGTCAGTGTCTCATTACACAGGATGTGGTCATATTGATGGCGAGCACTTCCCTTGATTATCATTGGTTAGTCCAGAGAAATCCTGGGTGTGGCTAGCAGAGGCTTGGGCTTCCGGGAAGAAGCCTTGCTGAGCATATGGCTCTGCCCCAAAATGGAGAACCTTGGGTAAGATGGAGGGCGTAGTCCTCGCCCTTTCAGTACATTTCTCTAATCAACATATATCAGGATTTTAATAGATATAAGTCATCAAAGTTAGATAATTAAAAGAATAATTGAAGTGATTTCTGACAATTCAGTCTAATTATACTGTTCATTGCTCATTTTAAAATAATCAAAACCAAGATATCTGGAAACTAGAAACCTTATGAATAGCAGATGATGTAAAAAATAAGTGGAAGTAAAAGAATTAGACGGATTGAGCCAGATTTTGTGATTATCTTTTTCTTAAGTGCTTTTTACTCCATTTAAAATTAGAGTAAGAATTATCTTTTGACCCTGGAATCTATTCAGATAAACCTAGTTTACCAAATTAGCCAAGTTTGAGCAATAAGGAAGAATCTACACAGTTAATTAATTCTGCTCAAAAAAGGGATATAAAATGCCAAAGTTATTAGAATAGTTTGTGTCTAAAATTTAATGTGGTATAAAAAGCATTAATTGGCATGTTAATATAAAATCATTGTAAGATCAACGTACTGTCGCTTAATAAAAATAATTTAAATAAACATCAAAGTTGATTTTTTATTTTATAAATAATATGTTTAGTTTCTTCTCATATATTAACTTTGTTTTTTATCCGGCCTCATAAAACATTCTGGAACTCTAATAAAACAAACCCTTTTATAGTAAATGGATGGGATTAGAAGTAAAATATGTATTAAAATGAGTAAAATAACTTTAACCTCTTTACTAGTTTTAAAAAAATTCCTTACATCTATTTTTTAAGAATCATTGCTTATTTCCTATCTATACACATCATAGGTAATCCACTGAAAGCTATATTTTAATCTAAGAGTTAAGACATTATTTCAATGCAACTTATGATTAGTCATCTAATCTAATAAAAGAAAAACATGCAAATTGACCATACCTTCGCTACACCTTAAGCCATAGCCACCAGCCAATCAGAGAGACTATATGCAAATTAAGCCAACCAAAATGGTGGCCAGCAGCCACGGAGCTGAAGCAAGCAGGAGGCTTGGTTGATCCAGTGATGGAGGAAGCCAAGCTTCCCGACTGGCTCTGAGCTCCAGTGACAGTAACAAAGTTTCAATTATAGAAGATAAATAAACCCTAGATACCTGCTTTCAGCTGGCCATGACCATGGAGCTGGAGTGAGCAGGAGCTGGCTCTGAGCTCCAGTGATGGTAACAAAGTTTCAATTATAGTAGGTAAATAAATCCCAGAAAAAAAAAAAAAAAAGAAAGAAAAGAAAAAAAGGAGAGGCTGAGAGCTTCTGTCGCCGGCGGGCTTGACCAGCCTGAAAACGGCCCTCAGCCCCTTACCCAGACTGGCCAGGCAACCCAGTGGGGAACCCCAACCCTAAAGGGGGTATGGACAGCCAGGAAACAGCCATCAGCCCCCACCCAGGCTTGCCAGGCACCCCAGTGGGGACCACCACCCTGAAGGGGGTGTGACCAGCCTGCAAACACCCATCAGCCCCTCACCCAGGCTGGCCAAGCACCCCAGCGGGAACCCACCCTGATCCAGGACACCCTTCAGGGCAAACCAGCCCGCCCCGACCTGTGCACCAGGCCTCTATCCTATATAGTAAAAGGGTAATATGCAAATTGACCCTAACAGCAGAAGGACTGGGAATGACTGGTCACTATGACACACACTGACCACCAGGGGGCAGATGCTCAATGTAGGAGCTGCCCCCTGGTGGTCAGTGCACTCCCACAGGGGGAGCTCTGCTCAGCCACAAGCCAGGCTGACAGCTGCCAGAACAGCGGTGGTGGTGGGAGCCTCTCCTGCTTCCTCAGCAGGGCTAAGGATGTCTGACTGCAGCTTAAGCCTGCTCCCCGCTGGCAAGTGGACATCCCCCGAGGGCTCCCAGGCTGCCAGAGGGATGTCTGACTGCCAGCTTAGGCCCAATCCCTTGGGGAGCGGGCCTAAGCCAGCAGGTGGTCATCCCCTGAGGGGTTCCAGACTGTGAGAGGGCACAGGCCGGGCTGAGGGATCTCCCCCCCCGCCCCCCCACTGAGTGCACAAATTTTTGTGCACTGGGCCTCTAGTTTATTTATAAATTACTATAAAGGCAATTTGTTTAGTAAATGAATGCTGACCAAACAGTTTTAACCACTTAACTGCCAAATGTCCAAAATGGAAACCATCTCCACAAGCCACAACATTGTGAATTTAATTTAAAAAATCAATTTACAAGGAATATTATAAAAATAAATATTTTACTCACAATTCAGGTGTTTTTGAATATCTTCAGATGAAAAGTCTCACAAAAAATGATTTTAAAGTTGGTCAGAACTGCCACTCAGGGAAAATATATATGTATTTTTTTATAGACGCGCATGGCATGTGGGGAGGGCTGCTGCTTGTGTCTACAGGCGTACAATGGGTTAATATTTTTTTTTTTATCTCTTTGTCTTAGTTGTGGTAAGGAAGATAAGAACTGAGCTATCAATTCATTCCTTTGGTAGATAGACCCGAGGGTTGTTTCCATGATTTTCAAAACCTAGTATTCACATTTTTGAACGTTGGTGGAAACTGATTTGCTTCTAACTGATTGAATATGGCAAGGATGATTGGATATCACACCTGTAATTATGTTAAATTATATTACAAAGATGACAGGATTTTTCAGATATAATTATGTACTTAACCAATTGACTTCGAGGTAATCAAAATGGAGATTATTCTAAGCAGCAGGTTACACCTCGTATGTAAAAGAGGGCCAAGGCCTTCCTTGAAGGCAGACACTACAGATGAGAGACTTTCCCTGTTTATGGTTTTGGAGAAGTAAGCGACTGGGTATTTTACCACCTACTCTAGAGCAGTGGTTCTCAACCTTCTGGCCCTTTAAATACAGTTCCTCATGTTGTGACCCAATCATAAAATTATTTTCGTTGCTACTTCATAACTGTAATGTTGCTACTGTTAGGGATCGTAATGTAAATATCTGATATGCAGGATGGTCTTAGGCAACCCGTGTGAAAGGGTCGTTCGACCGCCAAAGGGGTTGTGACCCACAGGTTGAGAACCGCTGCTCTAGAAGAATGAATTCTGCCCAAGCCTGGGAGAGCTTGGAAACTGATCCTGTCTTAGCCCAGCTGACGCCTCAGGAGACCCTGACAGAGGCCCCAGGTAAGCTGTGCCTGGACATCTGACCTACAGACACTGGGATAATAAAACGAGTGTTGTTTTAAGGTGTTAATTTTTTTGTAATTTGTTACACAGCATATAAAACTAATACAAAGCTTCTTAATAAAAACTTTTAAAACCAGACCAGATGTTCTTACATTTGTAAAGCAATCTTAAGCTTTTAAAATGAACTATTCAATGCTTCATTAATCCTTACTGTAATATCACAACAATATATTGTTGCTGCTAGGCAACCACTTTCCTTAGTAATGTCTGCTTAGAAATGTTGAATGTTGTTCTGCTCTTTTTCATTGTTTAACAGATGTTGGTCCAAAAATAAATAAATAAAAGACCATAAAAAAAGAAAAAGATAAAAGCTGTGGGGCAGCCAATCCATGGTTTCCATTCACATTTCTTTTCTCTTGTCTACATACATTAATTTATGGCTATTTTCTTGCTATTCACGTCAGATTTATAGCACATACCGCAGGCCATTTCATTTTTACCTTCACTTTGTTTCTGCCATGTCAGTTAGACTCTAATGGAAAAAGGCAGATAATACTATTTTACCACTTGTCAGCCTGAATGAATTCCCATCCAGTAATAAATGCTATGATACCCCAAACAGGTCTGTTCATGGGTTAATGATACTGACATGATTTTGAACACTATGTTGGTTTCTAATATGTGACCTTGAAAAAACTTTATATTTTATGAAACTCCATCTTATTATTTATTAAATGGGAATAATAATGTCTTGTGTCATACCAGTGTTGTGATTAAAATTCACAAAATATTTAGCAGTGGCTGGCATATATTGAGAGTTCAATATATAGTAACCATTTCTAAATACTTACTATTTATAAGTCACTGGATTTGGCTATCTCTCCTGCTCTCTCTGTAAAGATGCATTTTTAATTATACAGTAATTATCACAGTAAGGATGAAAGATGAACTTCCTTATTCCTATTACTTAGATGAGGAAAGTGAATCTAAGGAAATTAGATGCATTTTCAAGTTTACATAAATAGTGAAAAGCACAGCTATCAACCTAAGTCTTTTTAATTTCATTTTCATTACAATTGCTTCACCTATGTCCTCTCAACATCCTGAGGCTATACCACTGAAACAATCTATTTCCAAACAATATTAAATTCTAAAAAAAAAAAAAAAAAAGTAAGTACATATCCGAGGAATATTGTAAATCCCCAGGTAATGCTGAAACTAAAACAAATGTACTGTTAATTGAGAAAGATTTAATATATTGACAAGACTAATTCAGATTATGAAATTATCTAATGTTTATTTGCTATTACTAGCATAGTTTCATGCCACAGTTATATATTTAAGGGTGAACAAAAGCAGGTTTACAGTTTTTCTTATGAAAAATACAATAATTAATAAATGAGTTATAATACAAGACTAAACCATGTTTTGCATACTCACAATTATAAACCTACTTTTGCCCATCCCTGTATTTGAAATGACTCCTTTAAAAGACAGTCCTGAGGAAAAGAAAAATGTGACACAATAAAGAGAAGATTTGAAATTGGGATTGTTTTTTATATAATTTATTTTTTGAGCAGCTTTAGGTTCTCTGAAAATTGAGTGGAATGTACAGATATTTCCCGTATAACCCACGACCCCCAAAACCTCCTTCACTATCAACATACTCCCCAGAGTGGTACATGTGTTATAATTAATGAGCCTATGTTGGTACATCATTATCATCCAAATTCCATAGTTCTCATTAGGATTTACTCTTGATGTTATACATTCTATAAGTATTGACAAATCTATAATGACATGTATACACCTTTATAATATCATGCAGAATAGTTTTATGCTGTTGTAATTAACCTAGTTATTAATAACAGAAAAGGGTTGTCCTGGCTGGTGTGACTAAGTGTTTAGAACATTGGTCTACACACTGAAAGGTTGTGGGTTCAATTTATGGTCAAGGGCACATATCTTGGTTGCAGGTTCAATCCCCAGCCTTGGTTGTGTGGGTGAGGCAACCAACCAATGTGTGTCTCACACATATATTTGGGGTCATTAGTATCCACTTATTATTGGGTACCCACCCTCCCTCTCTTCCACTCTCTCTAAAAATCAATGAAAAAAATATTCTTAGATGTGAATAAATCAACCAACCAACCAACCAAACAAACAAACAAACAAACAAAAACAATGTGAAAGGAGCAAAGGGAAGATAGACACATGCCCAGTAAAGTTGGGGTGACATGCAAAGGTGGTTGTTGTCAGTCACACCTGGGAACAGGTCATTGGCCAGAATAAGCGTGGCCACTGCAAGGGCATGAAATTTGGGATATTTAATCCCCTAAACAAAGGACTTCACTCTCTTGGTGTGTTGCACTTGACTCCTAGCATGTAGGGCTCTCTCACTCCTGCTTCCACACACACAATGGACTAATGGACTGCAGTTAGCCTGATGCTATACTGGACCCGGCTCCAACATGGAAAGGAAACTCTGGACAGTGGCTCTGATTTTAGCTCTACTGAAATCTCAGTTGCACTTCCCCTATAACTGAACTAAGGGAAAAGGAGCTTTGGAAACCCAGGAATGTAATTCCATGCAAGTAAAAATCACACGTGAGTCTCAGAAAATTATTTTTCTCAAGAAATCGTAAGGACCTCACCCCTAACACGCAGTGGTAAAGGGGATACACCCATTTCTCTGATAATAGTTTCACTGTGCTAAAAGTCCTCTATACTGTTCTTTCAACCCCTAGAAACTACTGATCTTTTTACTGATTTTGAAGTTTTATTTTTTTCTAGATGTCACATAGTTGAAATTATACAGTATGTAACCTTTTCAGATTCTTTCACTTAGTAATATGCATATAAGTTTCCTCTACATCTTTTCATGGCTTAATAGCTCATTTCTGTTTAGTGCTGAAAAATATTCAATTATTTAGATGCTCTAGAGTTTATTTATGCATTCACCAACTAAAGGACATCTGGTTTACTGCCAAGTTTTGGCAATTATGAATAAAGTTGCTCTAAACATCCATGTGCAGTTATTTTGTGGACATAAGTTTTCAACTGTCTTGGATAGTTAATAAAAAGTACAATTGCTGAATCATATGGTAATTTAGTATTTTAAGAAACCATCAAGCTGTCTCTCAAAGTGACTGTACCTGTTGCATTCCCACCAGCAATGAATGACAGTTCCTCTTGCTCTACATCCTCACAGAATTTAATAGTGTTCTAGATTTTGGGTATTCTAATGGGTGTATAGTGGTATCTCCATATTTTAATCTGCAATTCTGTAATGACATAAGCTATGAACATCTTTTCACCTGAATGCCTTCTTTGCATATTTTCTTTGGTGAGATGTATATTTAGGTATTTTGGGCATTTTTAAATCAAGTTTTTTATTTTCTTATTATTGAGTTTAAGAGATTTTTGTGTATTTTGGGTTGTTATCATATGTCTTTAATCATATGTTTCTGTTGAAAATATTTTATTCCATTCTTTGGCTTGTCTTATTAGTCTCTTCACAATGTCTTTCACAGAAAAGCTGCTTTAAATTTCAATAAACTATAGCTTATCAATTATTTCTCTTATGGGTCATGCCTTTAGCATTGTATCACCATATCCAGGGTCCCTAGTTTTTTCCCCCCTGTTATCTTCTAGGAGGTTTATGGTTTTGTGTTTTGCTTTTAAGTCTATGATCCATTTAGAGTTCATGTTTTTGTGTGTAGGCCTGTATTTATATGGCCTGTATTTGGACTTAATTTATTTTTGCAAGTGAATATCCAATTATTCCAGCAACATTTGCTAAAAATACTATTGTATCTTCATTGTAGTGTCCTTCCTCCTATGTCAAATATCAAATATCTATTTCTGGACTCTCTATTCTGTTCCATTTATCTATATATCTAATCTCTCACCAATACCACTCTCGCTTACATTATGACTTAGAGTAAATCTTAAAGTTGCGTACTGCTGGTCCCCGACTTGTTCTCCATCAGTATTGAGGCAGCTGTTTTAGGTCTTTTGCCTCTCCACATAAACTTTAGAATCAGTTTATCAATATCCACAAAATTGCTTTCTGGAGTATGATTGGGATTGCATCGAGTCTATAGGTAAAGTTAGGAAGGACTAACATTGCAATATTGTCTTCCTATCCATGAGTATAGAGTAACTATTTAGGTCTTTGCTTTCTTTCATCAGAATTTTGTAGTTTTTAAATAAATCCTGTACATATATTGTTATATTTATACCTAAATATTTTATTTTAGGGAATGCTAATGTGTAAATGGTGATGTTTTTAACTTTAAATTCTACTTATTTTTTGCTCATATATAGAAAAATGATTGATTCTTGTATATTAACCTTGTATCCTACAACCTTATTATAATTGGTTTCAGAGGTAGAAGGTGGTTGCTGGTTAGCAGGGTCTGGGTTTTGGAATCCACTGCAGGTGAAGGAGGGGACGTGTATGAGGGTGGAGATCAGTATTCTGCTATGTCAAAAGTAGATTCAGAATCAGAAGTTTTGTGTGAAGGAGAAGGATCTGATAGGTAGAACAGTCCTGACAGAGAGAGGGTCAAGACCAGAGGGTGAAAAAGGCCTGGACATAGGAAATCTCTGACCATTTTTCATTGCGGTGACAGCAATTATCTAAATCACGCAATGTGTTAAAATCGAAAGTGGTGCTTTCAGGCCATTGAGACTTATTATCTAGTTTATATTATGGCCAAACAGTGTAACAAAAGAAAATGAGGTGCTTGGGTGTGATCTCCTCTTTGAGTCTAAGGCAGTTGAGATTTCTAAGGAGGCAGCCAAGAAGGGTCATTCTAGGGGGTGCAGAGGGAGTGTTCCCATGATAAGGAGAATAAGTGTAGCCCAAATCCAAAGGTGACTGTTTAGGGCAGGCATCACCATTGCAAAACAAATCACCATAAGAAACGAGGGGTGACCCTCTAGACTAGGTGTCCCCAGAAGGGCCCAAGGCCAAACAGCTGAGGAGTCTCCTGCCTAACGCTATGACTTTCAAAATGAGAGGACTTTCAAGAAGTCAGTGAGAGTAAGTGGACAGGAGACTGGAGATGAGGGAAACTGTGGAACATCACCCACCTGCAGAAGATTGGCCAGTGTGAATAGAGGGTCAGCAATGGAGAAGGACTGGTTCCAGATCCAACATCCTCCTCGACTGTTTTAGGAGGGTCTATAAGGGAGGGAGGCTGGCAATCCTGTCACCTGAGTAGGATTTGGAGGTAAGCCCAGAACTAGTTGGCGCTGCCTACTGCACTTTGAGTAGCAAACTCGGGGTGACCGAAGCTGGGGCAATGGCTTCCCTTCCCTACCGGTTTCAGCACCAAATGTTATTCACCAAAGGAGGAGTGCATGAGGCCAAAAGTGGTAAAGAATTATCAATTTCTTAGGTCATTTGTAAACTAGGTGGGTTGAACCCCAAAATGGTGCCACCACCATGGACAAGGATTCAGAGATTTTAAAGGACTTTAGGCGGGCTCTTTTGGTGAGGAATTCTCTGGGCAGGTCTGGACCCTGGGCAAGTCTGAAGGGGAAAGTTACTAGTATTAGCAAATGCAATCTTGTCTAAGCAAAAGGGAATGTTGGTTGCAAAACTATCTAAAAGTCAGTTTCCTAGGGGAAGGGATATTGATTCCATTATTTTATCAGACCTAGCATATACCTTATATTTCTTTTTTCTTATATTATTACATAAGCTAGAACTTTCAGTACAATGTTGAAAAGCAGTAGTAGGAGGGAACATCCTTGTTCTGTTCCTGAACTTAGCAGAAACACTTGGAGTTTCTGGCCATTAAGTATGATCTGAGGTATATAGTTTTAGTACATGTTTCTTTTTAAGTTGAGGAAGTTCCTCTATTTCTTTCACTCAGTTTTTATCATGAATGGCTGTTGGGTTTTAGAAAACACCTTTTCTGTATCTTTTACAGGATCATGTGATCTTTCTTCTTTATTCTGTTGATATAATAAATTATATTAGTTGGTTTTGAACTGGCTTGTATATCTGGGAAAAACATTACTTGGTCATGATACATAATTCTTTTTTATATATTGTTAGACTCAATTTGCTTATATTTTGTTGAGGATTTTTGCATCTGTCATGAGAGATATAGATCTGTAGTTTTATTTTTCTTGTAAAAACCTTTCTGTTTTAGTGCTAATGCAATGTGGGTCTCAGAGAACTAGTTAGGAAGTATTCCTTCTGCTTATATTTTTTAGAAGACATTGTAGAGAATTGGTATAATATTTTCCTCAAATGTTTGGTTGAATTCACCAGGGAACCCATCTGTGCTCAGCACTTCTGTTTTGCAAAGCTATTACCTCAGTTTCCTTAGGATATATAAGTCTATTCAGATTGTTTATGTCATTTTTTCTGAGTTTTATAATACATATTTACAATTAATCTAAGTCCACTTTCATGAAAACACTGTATCACTTTACAGGTAGTCTGCCTTATAATAACAAGATATTCCTAATTTGTCTCTCCCAACTCTTTTATCATTTCCCTGATTCATTGTACTTAGGCATAAACATGCATAAGTTCAAATAAATACATTGTTGCTATTATTTTGGACAAACTGTTTCCTATCACAAAAAGTAAGAATAAGAAAAATAAGTTTTTTTTTAATTTTACCTTCACTTACTCTTTCTTTGATTATCTTCCTTTTTTATATATAGACCCAAGTTTATGACATATTAATTTTCTTTTCCATGAAGAACTTACTAGTATTTTATCATTAGTTGCAAGGCAAGTCTACTGGCAACAAATCCCCTCAATTTTTGTTTGTCTGAGAAAATCTCTATTTCACCTTCATTTTTGGAAGAGAGTTTTATGTGGTTTGGAATTCTAGACTGTTTGAAAACTAAATCATTTTTTCCCATTAAAAATAATGTAAATTGAAATAACTCATTCCAGATCCCCAAATAATTCCCTGTTTCAACCTTTCTTATACACAGTGCATGTCTAATGTACTGTGTAATATAAAAACACACATAAATTTATTGAACGCCCACTATTAGCTTTAAAGGAATCACGTTCAGCACTCGGTCCAGGGCTGTTTTTCAGGAGGTCAGCATGCAGCATCTTTGCTTTTTCACATATCACTGCCTCTGAAATGCTGCCCCTGGCTAACTGCTTTTTGTTTATCCACATCAACAACACCTTTTCTACCTCTTCAGTGTCCTGTGATCATTGTTACTTTCACATCATTAGCAACATTAGCACCCTTGATGGCCTCTTTATGTTTTAAAATTGTGCTCATCAGCCATTTTGCCAACAACAAACGAAAAGAAATATTCACAGCACAATTTCCTGAGATGTTAACATTTTTGAGATTCTCTCTTTGTCTTTAACTTTTGGCATTTTAATTATGACATGTCTGGCTTGGGCCTTTTGAGGGTCATTTTGTTTGGGACTCCCTGCTCTTCCTGAACTTGTATGTCTATTTGCTTCTCCAGGTTAAAAATGTTTTTCATCATTATACCTTTAAACAGTTTTTCAATCCCTTGCTTTTTTCTATTTCTGGTATCCCCATTCTGTGAAAGTCTTTTAAAATTTTTATTTTTCAATTACAGTTTACATTAACATTTTTTTGTATTAGTTTCAGTTAGTTGTACAGCATAACACTTAGATAATCACATATTTTAGAAAATGTTCCTCTTAATATTTCAAGTACTCACCTGGCACTATACATAGTTATTACAATATTGTTGACTATATTCCAAATGCTTTACTTTATATCCCGTGACTATTTTGTAACTGCCAATCAGTACTTGTTAATTCCTTCAACTGTTTCATTCAGCTCCAAGGCCCCTTTCCTTTGGCATCTATTAGTTTGTTTTCTGTATTTATAAGTCTGTTTCTATTTCGTTTGTTTGTTTATTTTGTTATTTAGATAGTACATACAAGTGAAATCATATGGTATTTGTCTTTCTCTGTCTGGCTTATTTCACTTAGCATAATAAAAAAGTGTGGTACATAAGTACAATAAGATATTACTTGGTCATAAAAAAGGAATAAAATCATAGCATTTGCAACAGCTTGGGTGGACCTAGAGGTTACTATCCAAAATGTTTTTATTCAGATTGTGTATGTTCCACTACCTTGTCTTTTGATTTCTAATTTAGTCCTTGGCTTCATCTAATCTGCTGTAGATTCTTTTTAATATATTTCTCATTTCGGTGGTTGTCTTCTTCATTTCTGACATTTTTTAATGGTCTCTTTCTCCTTTCTTGTGTCTTCTCTTTTTTTTAAGCTCTCACTGAGCTCATCTATTTTTCCCCTAAGTTTACTGAGCATTCTAATAACCAGTGTTTTGTATCTGGTAGAATGCTTGCCTCCATTTCATTCAGTTATTTTTCTGGTGGTTTGTCTCATTCTTTCATTTGGCACATGTTTCTTTGTCTCCTCATTGTGTCTGACTCCCTGTGTTTCCATGTAGATCTCCTGGTCTTGGCAGAGTGGTCTTATGTAGTAGGTGTCCTGTAGGCTGAGTGGTGCAGTCTTCTGGCCACCTGAGCTGGATTCTCCAGGGATGTTCCTTGTGTGGGTTGTACGAGCCTTCCTATTGTAATTGAGCACTAATTGCTGTTGGCACATCAGTGGTGGGATTGACCGTCAAGGTGGCAGGCTGTGAGTACATTCTGTGACTGCAGTGGATGTGCTGTGATGTGTGGACTGACCCCATGAGGTGGCAGTTGCTTTAGCTTGCTCAGGTGCTTATGTCCACCCACCCTTTGTGTATGTCATTTGTGGCACTAATTGAGTGGTACTCTGGTGTGGTCTGAAGCTGGCCACCGGGTGTGTTGTTTCTGGAGCATCTTGAATGAGATTCCAGTTCAGGCTTAGGCCAGCCACTGCCTGTGTCTAGTTTGGGATCCCTTAGAGCTACAAAGTGATTTGCAGTTGGTAGCTGCCTGCGCAGAGCTTGGAGGCACCTAGGAGAGGCTATGCTGCAATCCGAGGCTGGCTTTCAGCATTGTCCATTGTGGAGACACTTATCAAGAGGTACAAGTGCCTGAGTCCAGTTGCTGCTCATTTTGAATTTGTGAATCTTTGAGAGACTTTAGGTAATTCCTCCATGCAGGCCGAGGCCAGCCACTTGTGAGGTACAGCCACTGAAAAAGGTTGGGGTTGATGTGTGAGTTGCGGGGAGGTAGGGGAGGCGACTCTCAGGGAATCATGGGAGGGGGGCATGCAGTGTTGAACAGGTGAATGGGACTCATATTTGGCACCTGCCTATGCCTATAAGCTGCGTGGGCATAGGACTCCCCAAAGAATCAAAGGCATCTTCTAGTAGTTCTACCTTAAAGGGAGCTATCCCTTAAGCCTTCACCATAAAGCCAATGAATTCAGTTCCTCCCCATATGTCTCTGAACAATTTTTGAGCTGCTGTCCTTTCACTGAAGATAAGGTTGAGTGTGAGTTAATCTGTGCTTGTGCCCTTTAAAAGGATACCTGGGTCTAAAGCAACGCTCCATCTAACCCAGATGAATGCCCACTGGTTTTCATAGCCAGATGTTTTGGTGAGTCCTCTTCTAACATTGATGCTCTAGGCTTGGGGACCCAGTGTGGAGGTAGGACCACACACTCATCAAGGTGGACCTGTGTAGCTGAGATATCCCTACCGATTGATTTTTAACTGCCACAGGTGGGTATGGGACTAGAGCAGGGGTCCTCAAACTGTTTAGACAGGGGGCCAGTTCACTGTCCCTCAGACCGCTGGAGGGCCAGACTATAGATTAAAAAAAAACTATGAACAAATTCCTATGCACACTGCACATATCTTATTTTGAAGTAAAAAAACAAACTGGTACAAATACAATATTTGTATTTGCACGTGGCCCGCAGGCCATAGTTTGAGGACCCCTGGACTAGAGTGTTTTGAGTCTCTGCCCCTCCTACCAGTATTGAATATCCTTAATCATAGTTCTGTTAAGCTAGTCTCCAGGTGATTCTAAAGGGTTGTTATTATAATTTTGTTGTAATTTTGATGTGTTGTGGGAGGAGGTGAGCACAGCATTTACCTATTCTGCCATCTTGACCAGAAGTCTCACATATCTTTTATTTCACTTCTTATATTATGTTTAATTATATGTTTATCAGATATTTTTTCTCAAACAATGTGAGCTTCTTCAGGCAGTAATTATGTCTTATTCTGACACTTTGCATAGAGACTTGTCCAGAGTGCATGATTAATAAGTGTTTATTAGACCCCATTAATAATAATCATCATGACATAATATAGCCACAAATCCAGTTTAATTTATTGAATCAAAAGATATACAGAATAATCTCCACTTTCTTTTTGAGTCTACTTACATTACCTTCTAGTTATATAAGATGAGTAATATTCATGAGTTGAGTTAGATATTCATATGTTTTCGGGTTAAGAAGGTAAGACAAATAAACTTTGTTTTAAATGCATTTACATACAGGGTTCAAATATTTTTGGCACCTTAGTTTTTCTCCTGAACCTGAAAAGTTTGGTGTCTTAAACTTCCAAAAGTCATTAAGCTATGAAAGTTAAGTAATTAAAATATTCCTTTACAAATTTTCAGAAATGGTTGGAACAGTTTTTAATTCAATTCAACAAACACATTTAAGCAGTTATTTTATATTAGACATAATATCTTGGTTGCTGAAAGAGGTTTTTGTGTTTATGAATTCTATAAATATATTGACAAATGTAAACTCAGAAAATGCCCTTAACGTAATGAAAACCATGGTGTAATCTAGTGCCCAAAAGCACTAATCTATAGTATACAATCTAGTACCCAAAGCTACAAATATCATGTTATAGGAGATCTAAGACATGAGTGATTATCATGGGATGGAGAAACCCAAAAGAATTTCTGAAGGTTAAAAAAAGAACAAATTATGTTAGGAGAATATTGATAGAGGGAAAAGACATACTTTAAGCAAACCTTTAGCAGTAGTAAGAGGAACAAACAAGGCATGGAAGTAGAAACAAGTGGGATATTTACAAAAGAAGTAAGGACATTGAACTTGTTAGACTAGAACATTATGTCAGAAGCCTAACTAAGACACCTTTGTAGAGAAGCCATGAGAGCAGTTTGTAGATATCCTGAGAAGCTGGCTGAGGCTTTCAGTTGAAATCCTTGACCACCTGATTGCAAGCACAGCTCATGGGCCTGCTCCCTAGGACAGTGAGGAAAGGAAAAGATGAGGCAGTGACAGTGATCTGATTATCAGGCTTCTTAATGGGAGGGGAGGAGCCTTGACTGTGCCTAAAGGAAATTAGATTTTACTGAGGAAGAATGAGTTGATGCTGTATAGTTAATAATTAATAACTATCCACTAAAATGACATTCTGCCTATATGCTTTGCAAATGTTAGCTTTAAAATTTATGTATTCAATTGAGAACATCGATTAATTATTAAAAGACAAAATTTGAACTGTTAGCCTGCAACCTGATGAAAATGCTTAAGATAATAAGGGATATTTATAACAGCCCAATCATTGGTGGTTATTAAAGTTATAACATTGTTCACAGCGAAAACAGCACCATAAGACCACAATTGGTCAATTAGAAGCATTCCATCTATCAATGCGCAGGCAAATGTTAGATGCTTTGCTAAAACATAGTTTGTATTCCTATGAGCAGGAAAATGGACTCAAACATAGTGCGTTTTGAATGAAAATTTATGACATTGTCAATCATGCAAATATTTAGGAAAAACTACTGGACTCCTTTTAACTTAAAACTACAAAACACTCCAGCCCTGCACAATCTGGTTTGGCTCAGTGGATAGAGCATCAGTCTACAGACTGAAGGGTCCCGGGGTTTGATTCTAGTCAAGGGCGTGTACCTCGGTTGCAGGCTCAATCCCCAGTAAAGGCCATGCAGGAGGAAGCCAATCAATGATATTCCTCTCTCATTGATGTTTCTATCTCTTTATCCCTCCCCCTTTCTCTCTCTCTAAAACATAAATAAATAAAAACATATTAAAAACAAAAACAAAAATACTCCAGCCCTTGCTGGGTAGTTCAGTTGGTTATAGTGTCATCCTGATATGGCAAGGTTGTGGGTTCCATCCCTGGTCAGGGCACATACAAGAAGGAACCAATGCATAAATAAGTGGAGTAACAAATCAATGCTTCTCTTTCTCTCAATATTGTGGTTAAATTGCATTTCCATAAATGCCCAATGTATGGCATTACACGGGAAGATGTAAGGTCTTTCCCCTGCTAAGCATTTCTCAGAGTGTCTTCAGTTGCTTCTGAGAGTTCCTCAGAGTATGTCACTTGTGCTCAGGAACATGTCCCATATACATTTTCCTCTGAACTGTCCTTTGAGCCCACATGCCTCTAGCAATGAGACTGCCATCATGTTGACACCACTATTATCTGCTGTGAACACTAAGAGGAAGTAACTTCATCCTCCTTTACCATTCTAAATCAAGCATGGAAATGGTTTTCTTATCTTTTCATGATCCAACTAACTCCAGACTCAATATTCAGCAATCTATAGCAATAAAAATGTAATATGCTAATTAAACCGGATTGACCGGCCATCTTCCAGATGTCCAACTTCCTTCCAGACAAAGCCATGGTGGCAAAGGCAGTTAGGGGTGATCAGGTCAGCACGGGAGAGCAGTTAGGGACAAGATCAGGCTAGTAGGGCGTTAGGGGTGATCAGGCTGGCAGGGGAGGGCAATCAGGTTGGGAGGGGAGGGTGGTTGGGGCAACCAGGCTGGCAGGGGAGGGCTGTTGGGGGTGACCAGGCCTGCAGGGGAGGGTAGTTGGGGGCAATCAGGCCGGCAGGGGAGGGCCATTGGGGATGACCAGGTCAGCATGGGAGGGCCTTTGGGGGCATTAGGCAGGCAGGTAAGTTAGTGGTTAGGAGCCAGCGGTCCCAGATTGTGAGAGGGATGTCAGACTGCCGGTTTAGGCGCTGTGGGATCGGGCCTAAACAGGTAGTTGGACATCCCCTGAGGGGTCCCAGATTGGAGAGAGTGCAGGCTGGGCTGAGGGACGCCCCCACCATGAACAAATTTCATGCATCGTGCCTCTAGTATTTTAAAAAAGCTTCAGGGATAATGGATAAGGGAAGAGAAGGAAAGCATTAAAAAATAATTTCCTATTGTTATATGGGGCTATGCTCAAAGATCATAGGCTCAGTAAAAGAGAAGCATGCAAATTGGTGTCACTCTGCTATGCCCACCAGCCAATCAGAGCAACTATGCAAATTAACACAACAAAGATGGCAGTTAATTTGCATACTCAGGCATGGAGCAAAGACTGAAGGCTCCACCTGGAGTGAAGACTGAAGACTGAAGACTGAAGACTGAAGACTGAAGAGGCTTGGCTTCTCCGCTACGGCCAGATCAAAGGCCTGGGTCCTGGGTGCTGGAGGAAAACCGGTGCCAGCAGCCAGGGGAAGGAAGTCCTATTGCGCGAATCTTCGTGCAACGGGCTTCTAGTAGGATAATATTCTGCTGAGTCTTCCCAGCTCTGTGTACAAAGGACCAATTCTTTTACCACTGAGGATGTGCCAGAGGTATTTGGTCTTTTGATTCCAGATTCAAGGCCCCCAAGCACCAGAAAGAACAAATGTCTCTTTTCTCCAGTCTAAAATCCAATGCCCCAATTATAACTTTTATTCAAAGTACCCAGTGTCCATCAATATCTGATAGAGTTACACTCATTACCATGCATGGAGGTGCCGTTGTCCATGAGTTTTGTTGATGTTTTATATTTCTTACATAACACAGTATCAAGAGGTAAGAGGGTGGTGTTAAAATGTCAATGGTTCAGAAATGTTAGGCCATGATTTCTGTGATTCTTTTAGCTGCTTTCTCATCATAGCTTATAGTTTCCTCAGATACAGAAACATACCTACATTTAGAGCAGGAAGATATAGGGAATGTGGACCTCTGCTTTTGTTTTTCTATTAGGAAAGCAAATATATCCTCATAAAACCTACCTATTACCCTTCTGCTTATGCCCTAATGGCCCAAACAGGGCCATATAACCACTCGTAGCTGGGGAAGAAGGGAAATCACAGTGAAGAGAAAAGAGTGTTGAAAATGAGTGCTGAGTTAGACAATAATGTATGCAATAAAAATAACAAAATGCATAGAAAACAGTAGCCAATCTAGTGCCAGTTGAACTCTGTCACCCTTCTTACCATCCTTCTTCCCAGATGAGATAAAGACCATGCATAACATTCTTTATGCAATCTTTATATTCTCATCTAATAATCTAAACAACTAAGAACTCAAACATTACACAACCATAACAAGGAGAAGTATAATTTTCAGACAAAGTAAAATTTAGATATATAACTTTTAAAACACACTTTTTAAAATCAGGGCATATAATCTGCAGAGACATACCTCTGACCACAAAGATAATTGTTTTTTCTTTCATGTTGCCAAGTATGGATTAGCTTCTTAACACCACAATTTCAGAAATACTGCCATTTCATAAGAATGCTTGTAGCTTTTTTTTACTAAAAGCTACATTAAGATGATTTCAACAATGCAGGAGAACAACTTTCTCCAGAGTTGAATTCATATCTCTACCTCTTTTAGCATAAAAACTTTTACTATGAGCTAACATACTTGTTTACTATTTATTTTGTTTCTGTCCATTGTTGTTTTAATGACCAATACTAAATTTCAGGAAGTAAACCAAGTTGTATTATGAAATAAAATTTAGATTTAGATGTCTTTTAGAGTTAAAACAGGGGACAAAATATTTGGGGTCTTGCAACATGTTCTTTTAATCCCAGCTTTCAAGTCACCATTGAATACAAGCTTGTTTTTCTCAGGGTAGAAAAACTTTCAGAAAATTCTAAATACAGCATACTAATATGCTTCCAAAATGAGCACAACACTGCAGACTTAGAGTAGAATATGTAGTTCTACCTTCAGCTGCAGAGCAGATGGGAAGGAAAGGCATCTGTCTGGATAGGAACTCAGATAAAATAAACAGAGGAAAAAGTGTAAATTTGAAGAGACAGTAGATCATAAATGAAAGAGAAGGGTGGAGATAGAAGTAGGGCTGAGGTTGGTTGCAGGCGTGTAATTTCCTTTATTGGGGAGAATTGGTATATATAATCCCCTAGGATTGTACAAAGAATCATGGACAAGTAGCCCCAAAGCACTCAGTTCTGACCAGGGTCTATGATTAAGCAAACTTAAAAGCTGTTGAAAGAGGATATGCTCAATATAAGTGATGGATAATAGCTGAACAAACTGCAGGGCTTCTGTTTAGTAGCATTATGGATGTAATGGGAAATTCTGACGGTAGCCCACAGTAATTAGTGCACAAACAAAGTGGAATATGAGAGAAGTAAAAGCAGGGACAGCAGTGTCCCTCACACACAAGACGTTTTGTGTGGTTGAGGACATAGCAAGTGGGCCATATTAGAAGGATGAGGTTGGAACCAGTAGGATAAGCCAGGTTTTAACTGTGGTTCTGATAAGGGCTCGTTGAGATGGTGTTGCCCAGCAATGCCATTACTTCCATTTGTTTATTCATCACTACTCTGGTTAGAGGGAAATGACTGATAAGCTTTCATACAACCATTAATTTATGGCAGTAATTGCCTCAGAGCCCTTTGGACACAATCTGTTGTATAGAAGACTAAGAGGGAATTATCTTTGTAGCTTCAATAATGAAAGAAATTTTCAAATACTGAGAGGTCCTTAAGGTGAAATTAACATATCAGATTTAGGAAAAATGGCATTAATGTAGAAAAGAGTGTGTAATGCTGTGGGACTATGCATCCTTTACTCCAGCTTAAGTGGAAGGTCTGCTGAGGGTGTGTGGGAAATGAGGTCGAAAAGGTTGGACAGGAACCAATCACATAATGCTCAATTGGGCCATCTGCAATAGCAATGGATCCAGAGACTAAAACAATCATTGTCAAGGCTTACAGTAAACACTAGTCTGAAAGCTCAATGCATCCATCTTGTTTTCTGGCATACATTTTATTTTATTGTGTATTTACCATACAATTAATTTATTTGAATACTAATAAAATATTATTTTTAACCTAAAAATATAATACCACTAGTGTGGAATCCAATGGGGATATAAATATCCCCTTATATGATTTGCATTGCCTCTTTCATCATAAATAAGTTATTATACATTAATAAATATTTCCGTAGAAGATAACAGAACAAAGCAAATGGAGATAATAATTATTTTTCAGAAGAAAGCTCTCCAGAATATTAAGAAAAGAAAAAGAGTCTTGGTCTGGAAACTAAAAGCCTTAACATGTTTCTAGAACAAATGAATAAATGGAGTATCTACCTTGATACACGTCTGACAGTGTTAAATGTAAAAAGCCAGAAATGAATTCTGAAAGTATTCAACCAGGGAAAATAAATTATCCCTCAAAGAACTAAAATTAGGGTTAGTAAGAAACTTCAGTGAAGCAATAAAAGTCTAAAGACAGAAAAACAATGTCTGTAGACCTTTAAGGGGAACAAATATTGTAACCCAATAATTCTGAAGCTAAGCAAGTTATCTTTTCTTAAAAATTAAAAAGTTTGATTAGGTAAGCTACAGAAGAAAAGAAATGGTGGTGAATGTGGAGCTGTATTAAACATGAAAAATTAAATTGCTAAAAGTTTATATTACAAGTGAGAAACTGCTGATATTGATGAAACTAGATGTGAATATTCATGTATTCATTCAAGAGAAATATGTCAAACACCTACTAAATTCTAAATACTCTAAAAACAAGCATTCAGTGTCATTCCTAACAATTATTAGACCAGGGCAGGGTAAAATGGAGGCCCAGATTCCAAATTTCTAATGTTTAGGTTTTATAAATGAAGTTAGTTTGAAAAATATAGTCATAATTAGTCAAAAATATGTGATAAGTTATGATTGAAAATAAGTAAAATATAAAATATGATTGAGTTGAATTACTATTACATATATTTTGGTGTGTTGTTGAGCCAGTGATTTTTGATTTGGAGAGACATAATTCATAAATTGTTATATACATATTCTAGGATATTCATTCTCTTGCCTCTACTATAACAAAATCAATAATTATATTCTTACTATTTGACCAGTGCACAAAATTCATGCACATTAAAAGGGAATTAATTAGCAGAGATATTTTAATATTGCTATTTGCCCTTTCTCTATAATAGAAGTGTGAGAGGTGAAAGGAAATTAGTAAAATGTATTTGAAAATCTTCCTCCTGTCAGAGTCTGGGGCATGCCATGGGACCCAAGTCAAGTCCCCGCCCACCCGTGTGTACCTGGAAATCGCGTGAGGCCCAGACCCGGCCGGCCTCACCTCCGTCAAGCCCTGCTGGGCAGGGAGCGCAGCCTCAGGTCCCCGGTCAAGCCCTGCCAGGCAGGGGGTGTGGCCTGAGGTCCCCGTCAAGCCCCGCAAATATATATATATTTAAATATATTTTATTGATTTTTTACAGAGAGGAAGGGAGAGAGATAGAGAGTTAGAAACATCGATGAGAGAGAAACATCGATCAGCTGCTTCCTGCACATCTCCTACTGGGGATGTGCCCGCAACCCAGGTACATGCCCTTGACCGGAATTGAACCTGGGACCTTTCAGTCCGCAAGCCGACGCTCTATCCACTGAGCAAAACCGGTTTCGGCCCCGCAAAAATATTTTTATCTGAGAAAAATTAGAATCATTTAAATGGCAATGTCAGGTTTAGAATTTATAGCTCTGAGAAGTGTTATTTTTTGATGAAAAGTTTCAAGTATTAATTTTTTATCTGAGAAAAGACTTTGCTAAGGAGCTGGTGAGCCAAACAACACTTCTACCTCTTCCAAATAGGGTAGGTGGAAATTAGTGTTCTAATTAATACACAGTAAGGTTATACCTCAAAGTTAAATTATAGGAATTAATTCTTATATTAAACTAGGGGCCCAGTGCATAAATTTGTGCACCTTGAAAGGAACTGTGGGCTGCGAGGCTGTGGTGGGCACAGGGGCGGGTCTCGGCCCATCCTCTGTGCCCCCGTCCAACCCCTCCCACTGCGGCCCTGGTCTCCTGTCTGCCAGCAGCTTCCCTCCTGCCATCGCTGCTCCCACGTGCTTACAGTGCAGAGCAATTGGGGCCGGCGCCAGCAGCAGGTGCAAGCAGGGCTGGCACTGTCAGTGTGATGGCGGTTGCTGCCCCAATCACCCCTCAGGAGCAGGGGGAGGTGGAGAAGACCTCAGGGGTGATGGGAGCTGACAGCCGCCGCTCACACCTGCTGATGGTGCCAACTGATCGGGACAGGTGTTGGGCGCCAGCAGCAGGTGCAAGTGGCAGCTCCAGTGCCAGCAACAGGTGGGAGCAGGGCTAGTGCCAGCAGCAGGTGTGAGCACTGGGCAGGACCACGGAGTGCAGGTGAAAAGAATTTTCAGTAACCACCAGAAGCTCACTCCGATGACAGAAACCAGAACCCTGCCTTGGTCTGGCACTCCCGCTCACTTGCTCCACCATCCTGCCACACCTGACACCCACCATATTCTGCACTCTGTCACATGCTGCCGATGCCTGCCAAGTTCCGTGTATGCCCCCTGGTGGTCAGTGCACATCATAGTGACCGGTTGTTCCACCCTTCGATCTATTTGCATATTAGCCTTTTATTATATAGGATGCTATATTGCAAGTCACCAGTGTGATGATTTCTAAAATTCCTCCTATGTTTTAAACAAATCAATGTAAGGAAACTGAATGCAGGGAACTGCTCTGTGTTTGAGCCATTTTTCTGGTTTGAAGAATCAAAGTATTGTTGTTGTTTTTTCTCTAAATATATGGAAAGAAACTGAAAATTCATTGCTCTTGGCTGCTTTTAAGTTCAATGTATTATGAGTACAGCTTAACTTTTGTTTCTTATTAAAATCTGCTGTCTCTGAAACAGCATACGATCAGAAAGTCCTTATTGATAGTTCATGAAAAAGGAGAAATAAAGCTTATATAAAAAGGGTCATCTTCAAGAATTTGCCTCAAAATTCTAGATATTAATCCAGTGTCTCAAGAGATGAGTTAAAATGCAATATTTATAGATTACCAGTAGTTTTTCATTTTTATATTAGTCATTCATCATCAATATTTACTAAGTATAGGGGCTACAACAATGATCAAGGCAGGGTCTCCACCTACCTTCAATATCTCAAGTGTGAAGATAGACAATTAAAGAAAAAAAAACCCTGCAATTTACAGAGATTACAAGCTAACTTCGAGGTAGGGATGGGGTACTTAACACGGTCTTGTTCATTAGAAAAATGTTCTGAGAGAAAATACATCTGAACTGAGCCTCAAATGGTGCAGAAGTAAGGCTGGTAAAGAGAGACATGAAACAGGTCAGGCAGGTATATGGTCAGGGTTAGGTAGTCCTTCCAAGTAGTTTATGAATTCTTCTTCACAATTTAAATCTAAGCTGTCATGGAGGATTTTCCTGACAACTCCATCCATCTTTGTCTGCCCTAATCCCACTATAGCTTTTACTCCATCACATTATCCTTTGTTATTTACTCCAGAGCACTTATCTGAAACCAACTTCTTTATTTTTAAAGGTGAAAAATAATTTAGCTCTCTTGTAGAAAGCCAAACAGTTATAATAGGACTAGAGGCCCAGTGCATGAATTCATGCACGGGTGGGATCCCTCTGCCTGGCCGGCGATCAGGGCTGATCAGGGCCATCTTTTCCAGCCCTGATCTGGGCCAATCAGGGCCAGTGGCCAGGGAGAGACTGCATGAGAAACTATGGGAGGGCTCCAGGGCGTGTCCATCCCTGTCTTGCCCAGTCCCAATCGGCCAGACCCCAGCAGCAAGCTAACCTACCGGTTGGAGCATCTGCCCTCTGGTAGTCAGTGCACATCACAGCAACCACCGGGTGAGACAGCTCTATTGGCCCCAATCGCCAACCAGGCTGAGGGACCCCACCCATGCATGAATTTGTGCACCAGGCCTCTAGTTATTAATAAAACAACAAATGACAAATGTTAGTGAGGATGTGGAGAAAAAGGAATATTCATGCACTGTTGGTGCAGCCACTATGAAAAACAGGCTGAAGGTTCCTCAAAAAATTCACAACAGAACTACCATATTACCTAGCAAGTAGTTCCACCCCTGGGTATTTATGCAAAGAAATCCAAAATACGAATTTTAAAAGATATGTGCACCCCTATGTTCATTGCGGCATTATTTATAATAGCCAAGCAATGGCAGCAAATTAAATATCCATTAATAGATGAATGGATTAAAAATGGGACATATATACAATGGAACATTACTCAGCCATTAAAAAAGAATGAAATCATGTCATTTGTGATGTGACTAAACCTATTGGATATATGACAAGTAAAGTAAGTCAGAGAAAGACAAATATCATATGACTTCACTTATATGTGAAATCTAAAAAACACAATAAATGAACAAACTAAACAGAAACAGCCTAATAGATACAGAGAACAATTTAATGGTTGCCAAATGGGAGGTAAATTGAGGGGAATTAAGAAGTACAAGTAGCCAGTTATAAAAAATAGTCTTAGGAATGTAAGTACAGCATAGGGAATATAGTCAATAATCTACACTAATAAAAGAGAAAAATGGTAATTGGCGTACGACGATACCCTTTTCATTGGCTAATCAGGGCTATATGCAAATTAACTGCCAACTAAGATGGCGGTTAATTTGCATATGTAGGCACAATGCAGGGAGGCGAAAGGGAAAGCAGGAAGAAGCCCCCTGCCACTGACAGTGATCGGAAACCCAGGGGGGAGCTAAGAGCTGGGGGGCAGGGCAAAGGCGGCCCTGGGGCCGCCTTTGCCCTGCCCCCCAGCCATGATCGGAGAATCAGGAGCCTTTGCCACCCTGGCCAGTGATAGCAGGAAGTAGGGGTGGAGCCAGGGATGGGAGCTGGACACGGTCGAAGCTGGGAGTCCCGGGAGCTAGGGGTCCCTTGCCTGGGCCTAAAGCAGAGCCCACGATCGCGGGGCCGCTGCAGCTGTGGGTCCCCGCTGCCCGAGCCGGACGCCTCAGCCAGAGGCGTTAGGCCTGGGCAGGGGCGGAGCCTGCAACCGCGGGGAGCTGGGGGTCCCCTGCCCAGGCCTGACACCTCTGCCGGAGGCCTCAGGCCTGGTCAAGGGGCCGATCCGGTGATTGGTGATCGGAGGGTGATGAGGGTCAATTCCTCTGGCCAAGGCATCAGGCCTGGGCGGGGGGCAGAGCTGGGGACTGGGGGGATATGATGGTCCCCTTGCCCAGGCCTGAAGCCTGGGTCAGAGGCGTCAGGCTTGTGCGGGGGGTGGAGCAAGCGATCAGAGGGAGATGGGGGTCCCCTGCACAGGCATGATTCCTGGGCCAGAGGCGTCAGGCCTGGGCAAGGGGCCGATCCTGCAATTGGAGGGTGATGGGGGTCAACGCCTGAGGGCTCCCAGTATGTGAGAGGGGGCAGGCTGGGCTGAGGGACACTCCCCCCCACACACACACACCCAGTGCACAAATTTCGTGCACCGGGCCCCTAGTATTGTAATAAGTATGTATGGTGCCAGATGGGCACTTGACTTATTGGGGTAATCAATATGTAAGGTATATAAATGTCTAATTGCTATGTTTACACTTGATCTTAGCCAAAAGGCTGAGAAACAATAATTGCTATGTTTTACATGTGAAATTAATATGATATTGTATGTCAAAGCTTTAAAATAAATGAAAGATTTTAAAGAAACAGAAGAACGTGGCTGGATCAGTGCCTACCAGTCACAAAGAAAAGCAAGAGAAGGCCTCATTCCATCAAAAGAGACTCTTAGCTTAAGAAAACTACCAGTTGGTTTATGATGTAACCAATATGGTTTACATAATTTGAACTCTATCTGAAATTTTATAACTATTCATCTGTAAGTCTATTGCTCTCTCTCATTCCTATTCATTCCTCTTGAAAATCTTTCATTTTTAAATTCAAACAATCTAAGGTTTATTGTGGGGTGGGGGGCAGCACAACCAAGGGTTCGGTGAGCCTGAGAGGGGGTGGCGAAGGATGTAGAAAAGACAGACAAAAAGAATAAGCTGGGTCTAGGTAGAATCTAATAGTGACCTCCTGGTTCATGGATTGATGCTCAATCACTGAGCCGCATGGGCCAGGCAAGGCCAGAAATTTAAATAAGTTGTTTCATACTTTGATTTTGTTTGAAATTTTATCCAGATTCTGATTATGCTCTCTTGCCGGGGTCCAACCCCAGCAGGTCCAGGGGTCCCCAAAGGTGTGGACGGAGTCGGCGAAGAAGGAATGACACGGAGACAGCGTTCAGTTGATCAGCAGCCTATCTAGGATCTCTAGCCCAGATCTCCAGCGAGGTTCTGGTCTGGATCTCCAGAGAGGTTCTGCTTCGGATCTCCAGCCAGGTTCTGTGGCCATGTTCCCTCGCTAGGTTCTCCAGCCAGGTTCTGTACAGGTTCTCCAGCCAGGTTCAGTCACCAGGTTCTATAGTCAGGTTCTCTTGCCAATTTCTGTAGTCAGGTTCAGTCCAGGATCTTTTGCCATGTTCTCTCCAGCGAAGTTCTTCTGTCTGTAGGTTCTGTGTAGGTTCTGTCTTCTTGGTTCTCTTCTAAGTTCTGTGTTCTAAGTTCTGTCTCTTGCTGTCTTGTTACATCTGTATTTATACCAGTTGATTCAATCCTATCAATCTCTATTACAAAGGTTAGGGCGTTTCTTATCTCCATTCCAGGGAGTAAAGATCATGTAGCTTAAGCATGATTGTTCATAGTTAAAGTGATTAATTACCCGCCTGGCACTTAGTTGAGGGGTTTTATTCCCTCCCTAACTTCAGGGGGAAATCCCTACCTGGGGATTCAACCTTTCTCGGAGAGGTGACCTTGGTTAAAACACAGCGCCAAGAAGGTGAGCAAACATATTAAGAACCGTATGCCATATATGCCAGGTCCCTTGAAACAGCAAGGATGGACCGGCTCCCGGCACTCTCTAAGTTAAATAGGCTATTCACTGCCTTTAGATGCCTTAAGTAAGTTTTGTATCCACAGAGCTTCCTTTCTCATTTTGGTACTATCATGACATACTAAATATATGAGGAGAGTTATGGGAGTGGACAAGAGGATAGCTTAACAATCCATCAAATTTTAATCATTTTAATTTTTAATCATATTTTAAAACTGTTCTATTATGCCTCACTATACAGTGATGGTCTAAAAAGAGGCACATTTGCATGAAAACCCAAAATAACCTATCACTAATTATGTCAAAAGTTCTAGGCAAGCCATTTGTCAGAATTGTATTAACGTTCTATGGACAATAGGACAAGCTCTATTTGCTTTAAAATAAAATACATTTTAAAATCAGATATGTATTTTTGTCATCTTTAAAACAACAAATACTGGACCTAATTGAAATCTTGCTGTGATGTTTAAATATTAGTATGTCTTAAGTGAATAAATGCTCTCTGGCCCATTAACTTTTCTGCTGTCTTAGAAATAAATGATTGATTTCACAGTATAGCCTTAATTAATATAACTCAGAGTACTAGACATGCTGAATAACCATGATATTCAGTCAGTTTGCTCAATGTCATATATAAATTTCTCTTTGAACTCATTCAGTTTTAGGCTTGCTTTAGTGTCTATTCAGAGGCAGAACTTACAGAGTTTTTCTTGTATTAGAAAAAGAAATATGCTAAAAACAATTTATATACGGGAACCTTCATTAAGTAGTGGTATTCAAAGTAATGAAACAAAGGAGGGGAAATAAGAAGAAAATATGTTCTTTCTATATGAAGACAACAACGGCCCAGCATTATTCATTCTAAAAAAAAAAAAGGGCATGACTGGTAAAAATACTTGTTTCTCTAACAAAAATATCACAATTTTCTACTCTGTTCAAATATATAGATTATATTCTTTTTATTTTCTCTTTTGAAGGAGTGATTATAAATATCTCCCTAATTTTCAGTCACTTATATCCTAAGCTGCAATTGATAAAGCAGAACATAAATTTTACAAAAGAAAACATAGTAAATATTTAAACTTGTATTCATTCATTCATTCATTCATTCACTTATTCTTTATAGAGTTCTTTAAATTATTTAAGACTGCTGATTTTTCTCTATTATTTTATTATCTTCACTAATGTTCTAATATCTGTAATTGTTTTCGCTCAAGCTTAAAAAATATTTCAACCTAAAAACCACATTAGTACTTAATTACTTGACAATTTGGTTAGTCCATGTTCTGCCAACATATTTAGATGATGTATAGCAAGTAAACACTAGAATTTAATGAATATATAATTTATTTACTCAATATTAATGTTAACACAATTATTATCCCTTTTATATGAATTGTTTCTCTTCTAGAAACTGATGAGCCAAAATATGTACTGTGTTCCACTGAAGGTTTACCAAATACGTTGTATTACAAAATTAAGTACTTTTTTCCTATATTTTCTTTAATCTTGAGCTCTGCCTTGTAATTTAATTCACAGACATGAAGTCATTAGGAAAAATGATATTGGCAATGTTTCTATTGTTCTTTGAAGTAAGATTCTCTGATGATGCTGTACTAATAGGGTATCAAGCCAGAACCTCAGAAAAGAGGAGCCTGACTGCTTTCCATAGTTACCCAAGCATAATTATATCTTTAAGTCATCTAACATTCTAGAGCTCTCCTTCCTTTTATTATTAGGTAGAGGCTCAGTGCATGGATTCATGCACTGTTGGCCTGTGGGGATCGGGCCAAAACTGGTTCTCCAACATCCCTTGCAGGGTCCTGGATTGCGAGAGGGCACAGTCAGCTGGTTGGCCAGTTGGCTTGTCACTTAGGCTTTTACATCTAGACTAGTGGCCCGGTGCATGAAATTCATGCACCCCCCCCCTGTGGGATCGGGCCTAAACTAGCAGTTGGACAGCTCTCCCACAATCCGGGACCGCTGGCTTCTAACTGCTCACCTGCCTGCCTGCCCGATTGCCCCTAACCATTTTGCCTCCCAGCCTTCATACCCCTACCCTTACCCCGGAGTCCTGCTCTCCCCCAACTGCCCACCCTGCCAGCCTCATGGCCTCCAACTGTCCTCCCCGGCCAGTCTCCTGGAAGGTCTCCCAGTCTAATTAGCATATTACCCTTTTATTAGTATAGACTAGTGGCCCGGTGCACAAAATTTGTGCACCTGGGGAGGGGTGTCCCTCAGCCCAGCCTGCACCCTATCCAATATGGGATCCCTCTCACAATTCAGGACCGCTGGCTGCTAACCGCTCACCTACCTGCATGCCTGATCGGTCCTAACCACTCTGCATCCCAGCCTGCTCATTCCCAACTCCCCCCCACTAGCCTGCTTGCCTACAACTTCCCTCCCCTTCTGGCCTCATGGCTCCCAACTGCCCTCCCTGGCCGGCCTGATCACCCCAAACTGCTCCCCTCCCAGCTTGATTGCCCCAAACTGCCCCCCATCAGCCTGATCACCCACAACTGACCTCCCCTCCTGGCCTGATTGCTCCTAACCGCCTCTGCCTCAGCCCGGACACTGTGGCTTTTTCTGGAAGGACATCCAGAAGGTCTTCCAGTCTAATTAACATATTACCCTTTTATTAGTATACATTTAACGTGTGAAATCTCCCACTTAAAATTTTGGTAAGTCCAACATCCTTCCAAATATTTCTATGGGTAGTAGGGAAGTATTTGCTCTTGTAGGTTACCTATTACATGTTTGTCCTTAGTCCAGTTACCTCATAGTTCCTTGTAATTGGACCTGTGCATTGCTGCTGATGCCTTGGTTCCCTTTTGTGTTTTATTAATAGCTTTGTTGTGCTGTAATTCATATACCATAAAATTCTCCCATTTCTTAGTTCTGTTTCAGTAACAAAAACATGAGAACAAGCTCCTTCGCTTTCCCTAAGGCAGAAATTTCCTGGGATATAATAGACAGAGAAAGTCCTGAATAATTTAAAGTCAAAATGGGAGGCCTATTGTCTGTACGACCTGTGGGCATTCCTGCTTTAGAAGAATCCAGTGTCAGGCTCCTCTTTTCTGAGGTTCTGGCTTGCCACCCTATTGGGGAAGCATCTTCAGAGAATCTTACTTCAAAGAATAACAGAAACATTGGCAATTATCATTTTCCCAATGACTTCAGGTGTGAATTAAATTAAAAGGCAGAGCTCAAGATCAAAGAATATATAGGAAAGAAAGTAAAAGATTTATTCTTCCTCTTCTACAGTTTTTTGGTTTCACCTCCCACTAATACAAGTAAGGCTTAAAAGTGCTATGTTGAATGCTTGTGCCAATATGGCTTTAGAAAACTTTGCCTAAAGCTAGATTTTCTCCTTTCCATTTAGTAAAAAGCATTTTGAGTTGAAAACTTAGCTACTAAAAGCAATCCAAATATAACCTGCATTAGAATTTCAGGAGAATTTTTAAAAGGTTGATCTCTATGCCCCAACATAAATGTAAATAATCAGGATTTCTGTAGATTTTTCATTTTATTTAAGCACATCAGATAATCCTCAGGTGAAACAAATTTTGCTTAGTTTATTCATTCTCACTAAATAATTACAAATTTTCAAATATTTGGCTTTATTCATGTTCCTTTAATGCCAATGAGTAGTGTTAGCATTGCCAATATTTTCTGTATATTTTGTGTTTGTAATTACCATTTTCAATCAAGTTAACTTTAATTTAAAAGAAAAAACAGTTAAAATAATTATTCCATTATTTTTAATATTTAGAGTAAACCCATTTATGGGGTTCAAACAGATGACTAGCAAGTTATTTTCTATATTATTTTACCTTTAATTTGATTTTAATATTCTTTAAATGATTTTGTTAAATTGCCAAAAAATTATTGACTATTTCCATTGTTTTGTGTTTCCCTATTTTAGTGCAATGTAAAGTATTTTACACGTCATTATTTTTTCAATAATCTTTTCAATGAAATTTTAAAAATTCAGTTTATTGTTGAGGGGCATTTGAGTGTTAACCTTCATAGATTAGTGTTATGAACATACAAGTGTATGTTAATTAATAAATGTACTTATGCATTTTTTATGTATACATTCTTAAGAGTGAAATGATAGAACCATAGGGTATACATATATCTGGATATAGTCTATGCCAGTGATGACAAACCTTTTGAGCTCGGCGTGTCAGCATTTTGAAAAACCCTAACTTAACTCTGGTGCCGTGTCACATATAGAAATTTTTTGATATTTGCAACCATAGTAAAACAAAGACTTATATTTTTGATATTTATTTTATATATTAAATGCCATTTAACAAAGGAAAATCAACCAAAAAATGAGTTCACGTGTCACCTCTGACACGCGTGTCATAGAGTCACCATCACTGGTCTATGCTATCAGTTTTTCAAGTGGCAGTTATGGTAATTTCAGTCACTTGACTTTCTCACCAACACTTTGTATTTTAGCCAGTCCTGAGGGCTGTGAAGTAGAATTCTAATGTTATTTTAAGATTAATTTACCTGAAGACAAAGCAGCTGTGGATAGTTTTATGCATTACTCTCCATTTGTATATCCTCTTTTGAAAAGTATCTTCAATTTTTGCTCATTTTTGGTTTTTTCTAACATTTTTTTTCACCTCCAAAAGAGTTTATTAGCATGATTAAAACAGTTTCTTGAATAAGGACAGAAAGATATCTAAACAGGACAGAGTGTCAGTGGCTATACCTTATAACCAGTATCTGCAGCTGAAGGACGCCTTCATCGCCAGCCCTCACGTCATTGGAAACAATCCGCATGTGCTGTCCCCATGAGAAGCCATGACTATTGCTAGGACTGGCAAGGAGTCCCCACTGCAATGAAGCATAACAAATATCTCCTGTAATTGGAGTGAGACCTGCATACTGAGTAAGAGCTGATAAAATCATCAAAGAATTGGGTTGTTTTTTTAAAAAAGCATTCCTTTTACACACTACAAAGAAATAATTAGTATTTTGGCTTTTTAAATTCCTACATGATCTTTAGCCCGACAGCCCCCAGCTCCTCCCCTGCGTAATGGAGAATGCAGACGCTCTTCGGTTACACGGGTTTGAGAACAAAGACAGCGTCGTCCAGGACGTAGTAGTCGTTGTACATGTCCCCTCCACACAGGTACGGCAGTCTGGCGAAAGCCTCGATCGCAAAACCCGCTTTCCCGAAAACTTCAGGCAGACTGTTCACTTGCTCTTCCCAGTTCTGTCCCTTGATTTCCAAAATTTCTGATGGCTTCTCCCACTTTCCACCTACGTTTTCTACATAGGGATGGAAGGGCAAGACCAGGGCAAGGGTGACCCTGCCTCTAGTTGGCTCCAAGACACTTCTGATATCTTTTAACAAAGTCAGGGGCTGATCACAGCGGTCCAGCAAATTCAAGCAGCTGATGACATCATACTGGAACCCTGTGTTCTGCCATTCATTTATACCGAGCACTCTGTATTTCTTCTTCTGAAGGTGCCATATCATCGTTTCAGACAGCTCAGTGGCATAAATTTCTTAAAAATGCGGGCTCATGATTTTTGTGACTTCTCCATCTCCAGCACCTAACATTTTTCTTTTTAAACACATTTCTCAACAAATAATAAGTTAATTCTTATTGCTACAAAAATATTTCATTGTGTAATTATTACTTAGTGTTTTAATTCCTCCTTCCAAGTATCAACGTCTCTTCAAGATAATCTTTCTTTCATTTTTGATAAACTTGCACATTTTAAAGGTCCAATGAGAAGGCATTTTGGCTATACAAAAAAGGTATACTATGTAGGTTATAGCATTCCAACTTCTAATTAAACTTAGGAGTTAATATTTGGAGAGATAAAAGATAAGACATGATTTCATCATTGCAGTATTTTCAATGTTGATAAATTGGAAGCAATCCAAGTTTAATACAGGATGGTAAAATAGTATCAGCCACACTTATGATTAAAAATATGTAGCCATTATGTTTTTATAACAGATTTATGCTTACTGACAATATAAAATTTTATTATATTGCTAAAAATTTATAAATATAAATTGTGTAAAACAGTATGTGTATATTACACATATATCAGTGCTATGAAAGATACATAGAATAATTTTAAGTATTAATAGTAGTTATATCTGGTTGGTGGAATATCAGGTGTTATCCTTTATATTTTTTAATTTCCCTAAACTATATTTATTATATCATTTTACAAACATAATACAGATCATGGGGAAAAAAGGTCTTTCTCTTCTTACCTCCACCTTTTAAGTGCAATTCCCAATCCTGAGAATGTCCTGTTTCTATATCTGTACTTATTTAAATCTACCTGTTAAGGCCCAACTCAAATAATACTTCCTCTAGAAAGTTTGCCTTATTTGGATCACTATAAAAACACATGGTCTTATGTTTTGAATCTTAGTTTTAAATGATACATTAATAAAATAAATAAATTAAAATAAATAAATTATACATCAAAAGTCTCCGTATAATTTTACTTTGATAAAATAAGCATAGAGAAATTAAACACTTTCCTCAATGTCAGGAACCTGACAGACTACTAACAATGGTCTTAGATCACGATAGGCCACAAAATAAGGAACAACAAAAATGATCTCAAGATTCAAAACACATTAAACTCTTAATGTGTAAGAACATAGATAAAGGCTGTATAAAAGTATGTAGTTAATTTCATAAAGTCACTGGGGAAATTAATGAACAGACATGCAATTTGATCATTAGTACAGTTAAAATGGGAAACCCCAAATTCAGCAGTCACTCAGTGATATGGAGAGGAATGAATCTTATCTTTATTATTATTTCAAATATAATAATTTTCCTGCCCCATTGTATCACTTAAACATTTTAAAGCACATATTGAAGCCATTATAGAGATTATATTCTAATTTTTAAAAGGAGATAAGATATCTAGTTACCTGAGAATAATTATTTCAAGTTAGAGGTGGTTCATTTCTCTTGCCAGTTTGAGGTTGCGCTTGACAGTGATAGAGTCTAACTTTAGTGAAGCAATTTTTTACTAGTCAGAGTTCTTGATTACCAAAACAGAAATTAAAGCTGATTAAGTTCAGCATGAAAAATATTTATAATTGGGTGGCTCACAGACTTAACAAAAATAAGGAAAAACAGATCCCAGAAAATGGCCTTGGAGAACAATGAGACCAGATAGCCAAGCACACAGACCAATCACCCTGGAGTATCTCAGAGATAGTTAGAATGTTATGCAGGATTCACTCCCTTTTATCTTTGTGTCTAGACTCCAAGTTCTACTACCATCCTCACCAAATATACTAGATTTCTCCACTAGGATCATCTTCACATTTTCCATAATTTAAAACATCTGCTTTAGAACTGAAGTTTTGAGTAGAGCATCCAACTGGCAAAATCTATGTGACATGATTATATTCTTCATGCCAGGGGTTGTGGAGAACAAGCATCATTTTTTAATCAAGACTAAAAAAAATAGATTAATTTATCAATCAAGAGGACTTTAATATTTGGTACAAAAGATATAACAGTAGTTTCTCATGTTCAAGCTGACATTGTGTTTAAATATTTGAAATCACAAGTAGCTTTATTTTCAGTACACATACTTATTTTTAGGCCTCCTTATATTAAATTTATTTTGAAAATAGTTAAAAGTAAGCCCTGGCCTGTGTGGCTCATTTGGTTAAGCATCATCCTGTCTACCGAGATGTCACTGGTTTGATTCTGGTTAAGACACATGCCCAGGTTATGTGCTCCACCCCCAGTAGGGGGCATGCAGGAGGCAGCAGATCAATGTTTCCCTCTTCCTTCCTCTCTCTAAAATCAATGATTTCTGTTTAAACTTATATGTAAAACACGCATGATAAATTGCTATGTAAAAGACAAAAGTTGCAAAATTTTATAAAATGTGTAAAAATAATACTTATTAAAATATACACAGAAAGATTCTATGTGGTTGTTTTTGAGCTATATAACTAGGCATTATATATTCTTCGGCACATTTTACTTTTTCAAATTTTATAAATATGACATGTACCTGTATAATTTATAAAAATAAAATAAATTTTATTTCATTAAAAATTATTAAAGAAAGAAAAATAATACTTCACCATTTCTAAGAAAAAAATGACTTCATAAGGCATTAGGAAAGACGCTTTATTTAAAAAATTACTTATTCACTAACAGACACATATAAATAAACATGAGATAAACTATATGGAAGCAGGAGAGTTGTGCTTTAAAGAAAGCATAAGGTTATCCTATTTTATGAGAAATCAAGTGGTTTTGTGGTAGCAATTTTTGTTAGCTAACAGCTTTGTTTGTGTGTTCAGTTTTTAGTTACAAAAAAATACTCTTGTTTAATAGATAATTAAATCACATCTTAGATATATCTTATTGAAAACTAACATTCTAAGAAAATATTTCTCTCCACATCAGTTTTTCTGTACCAGAAGAAAATCTATCATATATACTTAATTTGCAGCCAAGACAAAGTACAAATCTGTAGATGTTACCTAATAAATCTACCAAATTTGGTCTTTGCTTGTATGCTTTTTTATTATAAGCATTTAAATACATATAAAAAGTACAGTAGAAACCTTTTATGATATATTCAGTCCTGGTAGTTAATTAATAAAGAGATAATGGTGGTAAAGGGGGGAAAAACAAACATAATAATGTAAACTTAATCTAAAATAGATAATTACATGTTTATTTACCAAAATTTGGATTTACTGACAAAGATCTGATTTGAATATGTATGGAGCCTCTGACTTCAGCTCCACATCAGGTTTTTTGTTTGTTTTTTAAATTATTGACCCAAATTATTTCTTTGTTTTTTAAATTATAATTTCCAGTTTAGGTTTTCCTAAAGAGAAGCAAGAATAAAGATATTTAAAAAGTAATTTGATTGAAGAATGCTCCCAGATTTTAATCTTTTCTTGTTTTTTTTATATGTCCCTTCCTCACACGCAATTTAGTAAAAATATCTTTTTAGAAATCCAGCTTTATTGAATTTTTCTAAAGTATTCAACTTATTTCATATGGAAAAAAACACCTTTCCTTTCATGCATAGATCTTTTCTGCATTCATCATTATCAATCTATATATCCATCCTTTGCATAATTATGTGCTGCCTTAACTTAATATTATAATTTTATAATATCTGGGAGCTGTTATATCTGGGGGAAAAAGGGCTTCTACATAGCTCATCTTCTATTCTATTAGAATGTCTTTACTGTTCTTTGCCTTTCGCCTTTCTATGTAACTTTCAGAATTAGGTCACTGTTTTTCTCCCAAACTGGGATTGGGATTGTGTTGTATTGCATCTATTTGAGGACAAACGGCATATTTGAAACAGTAAGTTTTACAAACATTAACATGGCATAGCTCTCTTATTTTCAGGTCTTTGATATTTATTAATAACACTTTAGAGAATTTGTATTGAAGTCATGCTCTTCTTACTGGTCTATTCTTAAGAATTTCATTTTTTGCTACTGGCATACAGAATGCAATAGTTTATTGTTTACTTTTGTTTTCTCATTAATGACTGACTTTACTAAATTACCATAGATCTTTACGGAATTATAAAGTAGACAATCATCGTCATGGCAAATTACAGTTAATAGCAGCTATTTCATTCTTTTTAATGCTTTTGTATTTTATTTCTTTTCCTTGATTTATTGCACGGAGACTGGTAGTACAAAGTTAAATACAAATAGTGATATCATGCATCTTTGTCTTTTTATCTCAAAGTGAAAGCTTTCAACATTTTATCATGAGGGTGATATTTGATATAAAATTTTTGTTAATATTATCTCTCTAAATTAAGTTCCTTTCTTTTCCTACTTACTGATAACTGTTATCATGAATGAATGATGAATCATAGTTTTTCTGTCATGCTTTAAATGATATGATTTTTATCTCCTTTAATCCCTTACCATGGTAAATTGTATTGCTTGATGTTTGAATATTATATTTATTTTAATTCTAGAGACAAATGTAGTGTGTTTGTAACATTAACTTTTTTATATTGATGGATTTAAATGGATAATATTTTATTTGGGATTTTTTGTATACATAGTTATTACTCAAGTCATTGTAAATAGAAAGATTATTTTATTTTATATTGAAGTATATTTTTATTAATTTCAGAGAAAAAGGAAGAGGGAGAAAGAGATAGAAACATCAATGATGATAGAGAGTCATTGATTGGCTGCCTCCTGCACGCTCCCCACTGGAGATCGAGCTAGCAACCTGGGCATGTGCCCTTGACCAGAATCGAACCTGGGACCCTTTAGTCTGCAAGGGAACACTCTATGCACTGAGCCAAACCAGCTAGGGATAGAAAGATTATTTTATAAAACTTACAGGAAGAGAATCAGAAGTTGCATAATCTTCCATGTCTATCATAGTTTGTGGCAATTTACAAATGGCAAGCAGAGCTGTCAAGGAGGTTTTTTCTCAAGTAAACCTGTTCCCAGGGTTCTAATAATTTTAAGCTGCATGATGGTGACTGGCAGCCAAGTCTTTTGGTCACAGAATTATGCCATGAGAACTTTGGCCTCAATCACAGGAGGTCCTCATTGGTTGGGAGAGCCCCCGCCCTTACCCAGGGGTAATATGACAGCTGGATCTAAACCTTAAATGTGTACCTATTTGGTGTGACAGAACCTTGGCCTGTCATCCAGTTCTGCCATGTCATTTTTTGTGGCTAGAGAAGGACCCACACATCCATAGACATGAACTGATCTGCTCTTTGTAAAGTAGTCTGAGGGAAGAATCAATAAAAAGACCATTATCTACCAGAGTGTATTATTCTTCCATATTTCATCATTTTTTAAAAACTGGATGGTCATAATTTTAGATCAATTTCAGTACTTATATAGGAAGATATAATTGAAATTTACATCATTAGAATTTCCATTATCACATCGAACTTGTGCTCTGCTTGAATTATTTTTTCAAAATAACAAATAAACATTATAAAAAGTAGGAATATCTTTACTATTGAAAATTGTAATATTATATTACATGGGCTAACTATTAGCAAATGAATAAAAAAAATCCACTAAATTCACATAAACAAATTACAGATGATTATTATACAAAGAACATAGCTTGTTTTATTATGCAAAAAGAATGATAGTGAAATTTATATAAAAGAGAATATTGACAAGAATAGATCCTCAGATTTTACAATGTGCTTTGAAAGAGTGAACATATGGATTTTAGCAAAAGAAAGGTACTCATCTGACCTTTAAAATCCAGCTGCATGAGCTTTTATGTGTTTGTACAATTATCAAATGATCATTAATGCTTTTATAAAGATAATTTCAGACATTAACATTTGCCCAACAAGATGCTGTGGATAAAAAAGTTCACAATGCACAATCTATGCACTATGTTTGTAAAATTCCATGGCTTTTAACATCCTTTCC
The DNA here is from genome assembly GCF_963259705.1 of Myotis daubentonii. Lineage (NCBI taxonomy): Eukaryota > Metazoa > Chordata > Mammalia > Chiroptera > Vespertilionidae > Myotis > Myotis daubentonii. The sequence continues at coordinate 88,243,900 of NC_081841.1, forward strand.
AATTCTGATAAGAGGTGATTTGACACTGTCCACTATGGGCAGCTTCCTGGAGGACACTGTGTGTATATACCTCTCTGACAGCAATTATCAGCATTACATGTCTTCCTCTATTAGGTAACTTGTTTTACAATTCATTAAACACTCCCTCTCTGAGTTATCTGCCCTCCTCCCCACTTCCCCCACCCCTCCCCTCAAGCTCCAGAAAGATATATCCAAGCCTTGCAGAATTGAGCAGTACAAAGTAAACTTGCTTTTGCCAAAAGATATGGAAGGGAATGTTATGTGTGATTTTTGGGAAAAGCTTTAAAGTCAGCCTATGATTTTCTATGTTTGCTGTTTTCTTTACCTCTGCCATAGTGATCAGATATAGTCTGTTTCGTCAGCCTGGGTCCTAGAATGTAGATCACAAAACCGAGCCTCGCTGATTGTTAATGGACATGTACTGTCTTTATTCCCTCTAGCCTAGTATCTAAAAACTAGCATGTGGTGAGTATTCAGTAAATGATAGTTGATCAAAGTAATTCAGTAAATTTTACCTCAGACAATATACAGATGTTTCTCAAATTATGATGGAGTGACATTAGACTCATTGTAAGTTGAAAATATAAGTAAAAAATGCATTTAATACACTTAAGCTACCTACTCTACTGAACATTATAGTTGAGCCCAGCCTACCTTAAACATGTTCAGAACATTCTGGTTAGTCTTCAGTTGGGTAATTATCATGGGTTTCATCCTAAAGAGTTATGGCCTTTCTCAGCTTTTCACCAGAAACAGGAGACACAGATGGGCATTTGTAGACATGCTAGAATGTGAAAGTACAAAACACAATATTCCCAATACCCTGTTGACAAAGTACACTGTGGAGTATCAATTGTTTACTCTCCCGATTGCATGGCTGACTGGGAGCTGTGACTTCCTGCTGTTGCCCAGCATCAAGAAAATGTCCTACCTTATATAACCAGCTTTGGGAAAAAATCAAAATTTGAAGTATGGTTTCTACAGAATGTTTAGTATTTTATACAAAACTGGAGGCCCGATGCACGAAAATCAAGCAAGGGGCTCTGCCCCTGCAGCCACAGTGGCTGCCTCGGTCCCTGCCACTGCAGCTTCATCTGGAAGGTCATCCGGAAGGACATCCAGTCTAATTAGCATATTATGCTTTTATTATATAGACTAGAGGCCCGGTGCACAAAAATTGGTGCACTCGGGGGGGAGGGGGGTCCCTCAGCCCGGCCTGTGCCCTCTCGCAGTCTGGGACCCCTCGGGAGATAATGACCTGCTGGCTTAGGCTCGCTCCCGGGTGGTAGAGGGCAGGCCCAATCCCTAGGTGCAGCCCCTGGTTGGGCTCAGAGCAGGGCTGATTGGGGAGTTGGGGCACCACCCCGTGTCATGCACAGAGCAGGGTGGATCAGGAGGTTGTGATGCCACCCTCAGTCACGCTCAGGGCAGGGCCGATTGGGGGGTTTGGGCGCTGCCCCCTGTCACACTGATCCCGATGCTGGGAGGCCTCGTGGCTCCGCTGATCCCGGTGCTGAGAGGCATATTACCTTTTACTATATAGAATAGAGGCCTAGTGCATGAGTGGGGGCCAGCTGGTTTGCCCTGAAGGGTGTCCTGGATCAGAGTGGGGGTCCCGCTTGGGTGCCTGGCCAGCCTGGATGAAGGGATGATGGCTGTTTGCAGCTGGTCACACCCCCTTCAGGGTGGGGGTCCCCACTGGGGTGCCTGGACAGTCTGGGTAAAGGGCTGAGGGCTGTTTTCAGGCTGGCAGGTGACTGAAGCTCCCAACCACTCCTTTTTGTCTTTTTTTATTTAATTCTGGGACAGCTTTAGCTCTGAGGCTTGGCTCCAGCTCCTAGGCCTCGACTGCTGAAAGCAGGTATCTGGTTTTTTGAAACACTGTTTCAGCTCCAGCTCTGAGATCCCGGTTGGCTGAAAGCAGGTTTCTGGGGTTTTGTTTAGCTTCTATATTTGTAACAATGTTTCAAACTGCAAGTTCAGAGGCCAGCAGCGGCAGGCGGGGAACCTTGGCTTCCTCCATCACTGAAGCAAGCAAGCCTCATGTTCGCTTCAAGCTGCCTGGCTGCCGGCCGCCATCTTGGCTGGCAGTTAATTTGCATATTGCCCTGATTAGCCAATGGGAAGGGTAGCGGAGTGACACCAATTTGCATGTTTCTCTTTTATTAGTGTAGACTAGAGGCCCAGTGCACAAAACTTGTGCACTGGGGGATTTGTCCCTCAGCCCAGCCTGCACCCTCTCCAATCTGGGACCCCTCAGGGGATGTCCCACTGCCAGTTTAGGCCTGATCCCACAGACATCCCTCTCATAGTCCGGGACTGCTGGCTCCCAACTGCTCACCTGCCTGCCTGCCTGATTGCCCCTAACTGCTTCTGCCTGCCAGCCTGATCACCCCCTAAGCACTCCCCTGCCAGCCTGATTGACTCCTAACTGCTCCCCTGCTGGCCCAATCACTCCCAACTGCCTCCCCTGCCAGCCCAGTTGCCCCTAACTGCCCTAACCTGACTGCCCAGTCCCATCAACTGACCTCCCCTGCTGGCCTGGTCGCTCCTAACTACACTCCCCTGTTGGCCTGGTCACATCTAAATGCCCTCCCCTGACTGCCATCTTGTGGCTGTGGGCACTGCCATCTTTGAGGGCATGGCAGTCAATTAGCATATTCCCTCCTTATTAGTTGTGGGCTCCGCCATCTTTGCAGCCTGCTGCTCAGTCGTTTGGTCATCCCTCACTAACTCCCTGCTGGCCTGGTCACCACACGCAGCCTGTTCGGTCGTTTGTTTGGTTGCGATGGTTGCTTAGGCATATATATATATATATACTAGAGGCCTGATGCACAAAATTTGTGCAAGGGGCTCGGGTCCTGCTGCTGCAGCAGGTGCCTCTGCCTCCTCTGCCTCGGCCCCTGCCACCACAGGTTCGTCCAGAAAGTCATCCAGAAGGATGTCCAGAAGGAAGTCCAGTTTAATTAGCATATTACACTTTTATTATTATAGAGAATACATAATAAAGTCAAACATTTGTAAATCTAGAATACAAAGAAATATATCTAATCACTTCTTGCCCTCAAAGGTTTATAATAAAATTTAGTTGAGGACACACAAAAGCTGAATTTTCTAAATTGTAAGTTGATGTTTCTTTTTACATTCAGATAAAAGAGAGATCAGTGTGTATGGGGTTGGGGGTGAGGGTCAAGGAAAACTTATTCTGAAAAGCATTAACTTGATCTGACACTGGAAACAAAAGGGACAAAGATACTCTGTGAAGAAGGGGGAAAACATTCATGTAAGGAAAGGATAATAAGCAAGGGTGAAGAAGATAAATATTAGATAAAGAAGATTATGCATTTTTCCTATAAAATAGTAATAAGAAAAAAGTATACTAAAGGTAAAGAAAAGTAAAATTAAAGTAAAAAATAAATTAATTACATGTCTGGTTTATTCATGATTTTGTAGATTTCTATGAGCTGTCCAAAATAACATATGAGTTCCCTGCCAAGTCTTACTTTTCTATGATTATTCAGCAATTATACAATTATGGGTTTTACTAGGTAATGTAAGCATCTCATGTTTTTTGCAGGATAGAACATTAGGAATAAATATCGGAGACAAATGAATAATGAACAAGATATTCCAATTATTTTTAACAATTTAGTTAATTACTTAATATCTTACTAGATATTGTAATTAATTCACCTATGTATGACCTAAAGAAAACACCTCTTAAGAATGATCCTTGTCATACTAGCCCTGTGTAGTCTTACCATTTTGAATGCTCTCACCTTGTTCTCACCTTGCATCTTGCTCACACATACCTATGTTCTTCTATTTCTTGGCTTTTGCTTTTTATTTGTATTTTTAATCTCAGATTTTGTATATTTTAAATGTCCTTCTCTAATACTTATCTTGTAACATAATTATTTTTAATCTTATTTTCATGTCATTTTCTCGATGTACCTCAGTCTGATTCAGCCTATAGTACCAGTTACTAACCTTACATAGCATATGCAAAAGAATCAGAAAACTATATGAACCTCACATTGTGTTTCACTGCCCATGTAGTTCTTAAATTCCATGTGCAATAGTAAAGAGCAGTGGCATTGGCTTTGAATTCTGGAGTTGGCTTGCCTGGGCTTGATAGCAACTTTTCTACTTGTGAACTATGCATCCTTGGACAAACTACTTAACAAATTTATGTCTTTCATCTTCAGTAAAATGGGTTTAATAATATTACTCATCTCATAGGGTTGCTGTGGGATTCATTGGAAAATTCAAATAAATTGTTTGTTAAAGGAGCCTGACACTTTCATGTATACACCATTCAATAGATTACCAATCTTGACCAAATTCTGTAGTTGTGACAGAATTCATCACAGAAAAAAAAAATGGAATCTACTTAGAAAAATACATGTTTGTCTTTGGTCGATGCCAACAGTTCCAAATCTCAGCATTTTAGATCTTGACAGAAGGTTTCTGTGCCTTGGCAGTTGTAATGTTATAGATCTAAGGGAACTTTCCAAAATCTTGCTTTTTTAGGGGATCTTGCATTGGAAAAATACAAAACTACTTGCAGAACAAGGTCAGAGAACAAATGGTTCTATAAAGTTTCTTTCCAGCTGATTAGCTTTGCCCTTTATAAATTTTCCTCTTACATGCATACTCACACACTACTCTCCAATTGCCCCAACAAATCTCTTATTATGCACTAATTTTCTAAATTACTAAGTAATAGCCAGCTTTATAACAATTGCATATGTTCATGGTGTTTAACATGATTATAATAATCATTTTATCATGTTTCTAAAATATTAATAATCCAATGATTATAATCATTAGTAATTGTTATTAACTTCATACTCTACCACATAACTTCAGGTAATGCAACACAGAAATGTGACAAAAAAAAAAGACTGCTATGGATTCCTTTTTTTCTCCAGTAAATTATTTAGTGGTTTGGAAGGAAAGTATATGCATGCTAACTTCCCTGAGCTAACGGCTCAAGTTTTCCTAGGGATGTAATTTTTTCATGAAAAAAGTATTTATTCTTATGCATTTGGCCCTCAGTAAATAGTATTTATTCTGTCTGCATATCTCCCCACATTTGCAGCCACCCACAGAGACAATCATTGCCACCATTTAGACATACAACAAACTAAGTTTTTATTACTTTAATTTTCGAAACAAATTACACCATGCTAAATTTCAACACATGGAAAAATTTTTTAAAAGATAAAGAGAATAGCAGAATTTGCATTTTTATTAAGTGAGCTATCTGTAATTTCAAATAATGGCCTATATTACGCATTTCCCAAATGTGCACACACATGTGCATGCTGAGTGAGCATTTTAGCAAGCATCAAAGTTTCCTGAACCCTTTTGAAATTAAATGGAGGAAACTATGTAAATCATTCTCATTCTGGAATTTTATAGCTCAATAAATTTGGAATTAAGCAATAGCTGGTAATCTCAAGATATTTTCACTCTCCAATGGTGTATTTATGTTTGGTAATTTAGAATTTACTATATATTTATATACATATATACATGTGTTAAGGAGGAATAACTTTACTCTATTTTGCAAAGGTTTTTCAGCTGGACTAATAATCAAATCAGCATGAGACAGATTAACAGGAAAAACACACACATTTAATTTCTTATGTACAGGAACCCCACACACATGAGAAGTTCAAAGATAGAAAGCTAAAAGGAGGTATATATACCATTTTGAGCCAAGGAATGGATAGGAGCCTGAGACTTCAAAGGGAGGAGGGTAATTCACAGGACACTAAGAAGAACAGATGTTCTGTAATTAGAAGTTTGCCCTGCCATACATATAGGCCATAAAAATGTATTTCTTGAGAGAGCTCTTATTGTGGGCAAGACACCCCCAATTTAAATTCTTTAAGGGAGAGGTAAAAATTTTCCTGCAGCTCCTTAAGGCAGTGATGGCGAACCTTTTGAGCTCGGCGTGTCAGCATTTTGAAAATCCCTAACTTAACTCTGGTGCGGTGTCACATATAGAAATTTTTTGATATTTGCAACCATAGTAAAACAAAGACATATTTTTGATATTTATTTTATATATTTAAATGCCATTTAACAAAGAAAAATCAACCAATAAAATGAGTTCATGTGTCCCCTCTGACACGCGTGTCATAGGTTCGCCATCACTGTCCTAAGGCCTTGAATGCCTTCATTCAAAATTATCCTCAAGCCAAAGTGGCACGTCTTGGTAAGGCCTGTTCTGAACCCCTGTACATGGTATTAGTAAATCCCTAACATTGAAGTTTTATGTTTACTTTTAGAACCCACACAGGCTAACAGAATTGGTCCTGAAGAATTTATTGGAATTGCCACAGAATCATGTTAGATTAGGAGTCCAAATGTACTTGGAAGGTTAACAGTGGAAGATTAAACTAATATCAAAGAGCTCCAATCAGGAAATGTCCTTTAGCAAAGTCTCTGAATTTATCCAAGATTTTCAGGAGAGGAAAGATGGAAAGTATGGTATACACTTTTAGTTTGGAGAAATTGGGAAAATTTTGTCTAACCATTATCATTTGCAGTCATGCTAATTTTCATAGTGTTGTAAGAAAGAAACTCATCTTTGAAAACAAAACAGTGGGAGCATTTCAGGATACAAATCCAAATGCCACCCAGCTGAATAATGACCTGGTTGTCTTTAATAAACGTACTATTTTATGTCTGCACAGTGATTGTCATTTAAAATAACTATATCCTTCACTTCACTCCCATATGGACAAATGCCACCATTCAAACATCATTATCATGTAACCAGCTTGCCCTGAGAAGCTATTGAATATTTCAGTGCTCTCTTCGTGTTTAATAAAAGATTGAATAAAATAGGGCATGGTCTGATGTTATTGTTTATCCCTATGAGAGAAATTGATTACTGCTTATTGTCACGCCCCTGTAGGGCCCATTCAGTGGTTGATTTCAGGAAAACTGGTAGCATCTGATTACAAATCTGGTCATATATAGAACCACCTGGGGAGTACATATATCTGTTTAATTGGGCTTTAACCCAAAGCTAGTGAATAAAAATCTCCAGGGGTGAGTCTCATCAAATTATATTTAAACATGTTCTCTTATAATTTTATTGCAGCCATCCCTGGACTGGCCTTTCGAATCCATTGTCTTAATTTTGAAATTCACCACAAATTCCAGCCCTGATACAGGATGCTACTAATCAAGTCCAAATAATATTGAACTTCTATATCTACAAAATGGAGATACTATCCATTTTAAGTTGTTGTAATGACAAATGAGAAATACAAGGAGGCTTTCTAGCACAGTTTATAGCATATAGTAGCCTATAGCAGGATATGGATGAGACTGTTAGGTGTTGGTCAAAATTCATTTTCTCTTACTTCTGGACACTCAGCTAGATTGCATTTCTCAGCACACTTTGTGGTTAGCTGTGTTCACATGACTAAGTTCAAGCCCATAGAATGCAGCAGAAGAGATATGAATCACTTTCATATTTGGACCATGAAGACCTTCACAGTGAACCTACAGTTATTGTTTCCCTCTGGCAGTTTAATAAGATCATCTACAGAGTGACCTTGGAATCTATATTGAACATGGAGATTAGCAGTTAGTGCCCTATGTTTGTTGTTCAATTATATTAAACTAATGGCCCAGTGCACAAAATTTGTGCACGGTGGGGGTGGGGGGGGGATGATCCTCAGCCTGGCCTGCACCCTCTCCAATCTGAGACCTGTCGGGGGATGTCCAACTGCCGGTTTAGGCCCGATCCCACAAGGACATCCCTCTCGCAATCTGGGACTGCTGGCTCTTAACTGCTCACCTGCCTGCCTGCCTGATCACCCCTAACTGCCCCCCTCACCTGCCTGCTCACCCCCAACTGCCCCCCTTGCCAGGCTGCTCACCCCAACTGCCCTTCTTGCTGGCCTGATTGCCCCCAACTGCCCCCCCCCCCGCCGGCCTGCTTGTCCCCAACTGACCCCCGCTGGCCTGATTGCCACCAACTGTCCCCCAACCCCCGTCAGCCTGCTTGCCCCTAACTGCCCTCCCCTCCTGGCCTGATCACCCCTAACCGCCTCTGCCTCTGTCCCGCCACCATGACTTTGTCTGGAAGGACATCCAGAAGGTCTCCTGATCTAATTAGCATATTACCCTTTTATTAGTATAGATCTGTGGTTGGCAAACTGCGGCTCTCGAGCCACATGCAGCTCTTTGGCCCTTCGAGTGTGGCTCTTCCTAAGCTTTAGGAGTACCCTAATTAAGTTAATAATAATGTACCTACCTATATAGTTTAAGTTTAAAAAACTTGGCTCTCAAAAGAAATTTCAATTGTTGTACTGTTGATATTTGGCTCTGTTGACTAATAAGTTTGCCGACCACTGATATGGATGTTATCCCAATAAATTTAATGAAAATTGTCTGTAAATTATGCTTACATTGGAAGTGAACCACTTATCAATTTTATTTTAATCATCACTATTGGTGTACCCTGTAGGGGTAAAATTTGGCTTCCACACTGTCAGCATTTCTTGGGGGCCAGATTTTGGAGACTTCATAGATAGTTCTGAGGTCTTTGGCCTTGCTCTGAAGTTACTGGCTGCCCAACTTATCACTTGAAGTGGTGAATTTTCTCCATTATCTTGGTCTTTTTCTGGATCATTTTTATTCAGTTCCTCATTTGGCCTGTGATAATGGCCATATATTGTTGGTTTTATAGCTTTCGTAGATTTTCTTGAAGGGGTAGGAATTTTTGGAAAGGCTCTTTCCTTAAACTCCCTTAAAGACATCTTTTCACCCCCATGGATGTCCTTAGTACCTGGAAGGACAATAGAGTGGGCACAGAAGGACATTGGTTTGTGGTAAAATGGCTGGGATAAAAGGGAAAAAAGTCTTCATGAGAAAAAGTATGGGTTGAGGATGGAATCTGCCAGGCAAGACCAAGGAGTCTTGGGGATATGCCACTAAAGAAGAGGAAGAGAAGTTTGGGTGTGGTCCTTTCATCCTGGACACTGGACCTGTGTTAACAGGGCTTCTTTCTCTTTTACCTTCTTTTGGTGAATGGGGTTGATTGTTACATACTGTGCTAGGAGTTTGTGGTTTCCTGGTCATCTTCACCATGTCAAAATTTCCCAGGGCCCTACCCCAGGCCTCCTGAACATATGCTTTTCTCCCGGACAATGAGGGGCCACACCCCCTAGGCTTTAATTAATCAGGAAGCCTCTCCTCCAGCTAATGGTAGCTCTGGGAGAGAAACTTAGACATCATACAGCACCATTCTGACACTTCCATGGGAAGGGGTGAGGAGGACGAGATGCTTTGGTAAGAGAAAGGGGGCATTTCTTTAGCATTCCTAAGCCTTCTCAAATTTATTGACCCCATGTTCAATTTTGATGGGTTACATGGTAGGGAGGTGATGTTCCCTCCAAACGTTTCCCTAGGCCACCCATTTCAGTGGTTCATTGTTCTTTCTCATCATTACCATTAGCTAGTTTTCATAAGACTTACCTAAAATCTTTTCATGGTAATGTGACTGTCTCTGTGGAGGTGTGAATCATCCTGCTTCTCTAGTGCAGGTTGCTCTTATGCACCTTGAAAACCTTCTTGGCAACTCCCAGAGAAATTTTCGATCTCACCCCCCTTTTTCCAGTGTCCTTGTGGCTCTCCCTAGCTTTCTGTTTTCAAGGTTGAAATCATTGCCTTTAGCCTGTATTTAATGAATAGAGTTGCTCAACTGGTTATCTTAACTTTGTTTAAAACCTTGGGGGTGATCATAGTAGGTACAGTATCTAGATTTGGGGTTTAATAGTATAAGGTGAATGAGGGAGGAATTTAAATTCCCGAAGTTGGGCTTCGTGTTGGTAAGTTGAAAATTGCACTTCCGCCCACCTCACCTCCTCAGGGAACTCGGGTAGTCAGACCCTTGGTCTGAGGATTGCAGACTCAGGTTCATAGAGCACAGGAGCCCCAGGCCCTGTCAAAGTATGGATCAGAGGCAGGGCTAAAGGACCCTACGGAATCCATCTCAGCCCCTGCCAGCAGACTTTGGAATTGCTGGGCTGGTACCGGATGTGAGGTGCACTGACTTCCTGCAGAGGACTCAGGGCAGTGAGGCTGGATCTGAGGAGTCCAGCCTTGTGTCAACAGAGGGAGGATCCCAGGACCTGCCAGGGCTCAGTGGGGAACTGAGGGAGGAGGGAGGGACCCTGGACCCTAGAACAGATTCATCCCACCCAGGGTAGGAATACAACAACAGGCGATTTCTGCCTCCGGATCTCAGAGACTAGGGGGCTTTGGTATAGGGAGTGGGACCTCAGATATGGAGAGGACCAGCCCAAGTCCTGCCAGAGTCAAGGTGAGGACCCCGAGGAAACAGTAATGGGACTCTGGATGCCACAGCAGAGGGGACCCCACCAAGGCCCTCCCCTGCTCTTAGCCCTGGGAGTCCCCAAGGTGGGATGACAATGACAGACAATTTCTGCATCCGGGAGTGGGACCTCAGATATGCAGAGGACTGGCCCAAGTCCTGCCAGAGTCAACATTAGGATGCAGAGACCCTGGATCTCATAACAGGGGACCCCACAGAAGCCCACCCTTGCTGTCAGCCCTGGGAGTCCCCAGGGTGGGATGACCACACGCAGTGTTTCCTGATTTCCAAAAATGGGTCTGAGAGATCCTGGAAACATGGTATCAGGAAGAAAGCCTCTGGTCCACAAAGGAGAGGACCCAGGTCCTGCTGGAGTCCACCGCTGAGGCAGCGGACCACTTGGGGCTGGAGGCTAACGACCTTGCCGCCCCACCCCGCCCCACCCCACCCACCCCCCACCTGGCATTTGGCCAAGCCTTCGGTTGTTTTGGACGTTATGGACCCTGGTTCTTTATATATATATATATATATATATATATATATATCCACACACATATATATACATACATATATATAACTAGAGGCCCAGTGCACAAAAATCATGCACGGGCAAGGTCTCTAGTGGCTGCAGGCTGCCTGCTGGGACCTTCCTTCATTCCACACCACCCCCTGGTGGTCTGCACACGTCATAATGAGTGATTGAACTCATGGTCAGATGAACTCCCGAGGGAACACTTTGCATAATATATATATATATATATATATATATATATATATATATATATATATATATATGTAACAGTAACATTTAAAAGATTCTTTTTCTTCACTTATCTGTCTATTGTGGTATGTCCTATTTTACCAACTGTGGAGCCGACCAGAAAGTCCAGTGCTCATGAGATACAAAGGCACTTTGCAGATTCCTGCAGCCATAATAAGAACCCTCTGTGTCAGGGAATTGTTCTATCCTTTAAAGATCATGAGATACCAGAAACTACAAAATCTCAGTGTATCTTTCTTTCAACTTTTAGTTAGAGTAATATAGATATGAATAGTGGATTATATTTAGAGAATTTATTAGAATTCCTAAAGGATGTTGTACTTTTTGGGTTTCAAATAACTACAGGTATTCATGCTCCTCTACATGTCATTTATTTATGAAAAACTACTTATGAAAAGTTGTTCCTTAGATCATAGTGATTACATTTCTCTTTCCACCATTGCTGCTTGGGATATTCTTTCCTTTCTCTGTCTACTACTTCTAAGTAGCACTTACCTTCATACCAACACTAAAAGAGCTGGTTAAGAAGGATATTACTTTGGGAAGAACAGGAATTGTGTGCAAGAGAGAGAGAGTAGGGGAGAATAAAACACGCTTAAAAGTAATCTCAAGGGCTCTTTTCCCCACTATTAAGGTCTCAGGGTAACAGTTTCAATGCCCTATCCTATTTTTCTCAGTTTACTTATATGCCCCAATATTATTCTACATCCTACATTCCTTCATATTGAGCTCATTTAATGCCTTAGAGATACAGAGTCACTGCTTTACTTCTTAGATATAACTAAATCTTAATTCTTTGTATTCTCAGAAACTCATGATAGCAAATTTTTATGGTTTGATATTCTCTATAGGATGTAAGTTGGAGGTCACTAGTATAGTTCACCTTACTTACTAACTGATAAATTTTTACTGACTTCTTGAGATGCTAAGTTTAGAAAAGTTTGAGACCAATGTGTAGTCTCAGCAAGAAAGAACACCCTCATCAATTAGCAATGCCTTTCCAAGTTGCAGGAGGAAAAATATGGCATTAATGCCAGGAGTTTGTCTCCTGAATTGTGCCCTTCCAAATAAATAAATAAATAAATAAATAAATAAATAAATAAATAAGACTACAAAATAAAATTTAAAAGCAATTCTTTTTGTCTTTAGGAATGGTGGAGTGTGGATATGCCTTTTCAGAGGTAAGAAAGGATCAATTTGCAGGCATACTTTTGGGTTCAGTTATATTAAAAATCAAGAAAGTACAAAACAATATTATACATATGGTGATATATTTTAAGTGTTTAACAACTAAAGATATATGAAAGCCATCTTTCAGTTCTTTTAGTGTATCCCCATGGCTTATATGCATAAACATATTTGGTGAGAAAAGTATAAGTCAAGCCCTGCTAGGGTTGCTCAGTGGTTAAGCATCAACCTCTTAACCAGGAGGTCACAGTTTGACTCTGATCAGGGTTGCAGGCTTGATCCCCACTAGGGGGCATGCAGAAGGCAGCCAATGATTCTCTCTCATCATTGATGTTTCTATCTCTCTCTCCCTCCCCCTTCCTCTCTGAAATCTATATATATATATATATATATATATATATATATATATATATATATATATATATATATATTAAGTAGAAGTCAAAATTAGAGGTCTTTTATTCATGAAGGATTGGTCAAATGGCCCTTGAATTCAACTCTGAAAATGAGCCATGTAATCAGACTGACTTCTTTTGTACAGTGAAAGAGAATGGGAAACACTTGTCAGAAGGAAGAATGAACGAATGAAAGAGGGAACATCAGGCCAATTCCCAAAGCAAGTGAAATAAGAGAAAGGTGGTGACAGGTAAACTGTTTCAGTATGGAGGATCATGGTATCAGGGGTCCCTTAGACCTGTAATTATTTAGGATTTTTCTTCTGGAGTTTCCATACCTGATGTTTTCCTCAAATTCTTTTTCATCAAAGAGTTGTTAACCCCAGCTGTTAACTCTCAAGTTACTTGGTGGATTTTTGACCCCATGTGCTGTCAGTCAGTATCAGCATTTGGTATCTGGAAATATGTTACTCCTGGTGCTTGGTAGAGATAAAGGCTGTGGACAGAAGTTTCTGATCCATTGCCAAAGGGGTGAAAATGTGCCTAGAAACTCAAATTGGATATCATATTTCATTTCCTCACATAAGCATTGATTTTTCTGGTAGCCCTTTTATACTTTGAATACAGTTCTAAACCACCGACTCATGATATGAATTACTATAGTCTTTCCTGTGATGAATGAATAATACTCATTGTGTATAATAGTATGTCTAAGGCTAAATATGTCACAAATTCCAAATAATTGACTTCCAAAGAACATTTGCATTTCATCAATTTGTAATGGTAAGCTCATTACCACATTTCTTCTTTTAATTAATAATGAAATTGAATAAAGAAGGTGTCAGATCCACATCTCTCCATACACTCACTTTACCAGTTCAGAGAAGAAAGAGATGAATTTAATGCCAAATCACTGACTTGATTACTTGTTTTTTATCAGATTGTAATAATTTCTCACACTGCTGCGTTCCTCTATCACCTCCATGTTGCTTAAGAGGAGACAGAGCCAGAGTAAAAAGTTGTTTACTAGATTGTGAAAGTTACAGGTTTGGTACAAGTTAAGTACCACAAATGATAAACATTTATATTGACCTTTCTTATTTTATGTTCTTAAATATGTTTTTATAAAAAGCTGACAAAAAGGAGCTATTTTTGAGATTTTTTTCTATGAATACAACTAGATAAACATTTCATCTCATTTTATTATGATTTTCCTTATGATTTGGGGGAATTGAAGAAACGAAGTGCGATGTATAAGACAAATTCACTTATGTAAAATTTTAAAATCACAAAACAACACTATTGTCAATGGCATAGGCATATATAAGAGTATAAATATGTGAACAGAAAGGGCACATGCTGATATCAGGCTATGGTTACTTGAGGGGGGGTGCAAAAAAATGAGAATCAGTTATTTAATTTAAGTTTAAAAAATTCTCATGTTTGGTGCTAATTGTGAGTTGAGTAATCTAACTTTGATACTGTCTTACTATTTGACTTCACTTCATCTTCCTCAATAGGATTACTTGGTAACCTAATATAAACTCATAAATTTTAAATATGAACTTTAAAAATAATTTGCTTAGTGTTTTTAAATTTAGGAATAAATCATATTGCTATGAAATATACATGTTAAGGCTCTTCTTCAAGTTACATTATATCAAGTGAGATATAACTGAGCGTGATGAAAGTGGATTATACTAATTATATCACTGAATCATTGGAGAATAGCTCTATTTCAGTTAGGTTCCTTAAGAAATGATGGAAAAAAATCTGGAGAATGAATGAAATGGATAGAGGAAAAGTTTTCACTTTTTTTCCTTGAGAATAGACTTTAGGTAGCTTACAAAATTCCCTTACAGCTTGAAAACAACAACACCATATTACAAATTGGTACCTGAGTTTCTGAGAACAAGAATCAGAATAGAAAAGAAAATTAATATAAATGCTGGTTTTTCCATTAATATAAATAATTACCTTTAACAGAAGGCCTCCAACTTTCAATTAGAGCAATTATCATTGTCTTCATCATTATGATCATCTTTATCATAATAATGAGCAACATTTTTTTAAACTCTTCATAGCTGGCAAAGTGACTTAATTTTTGGTACCTCTCACATCTCACAATCTCCTTGAGAATGGGTATACCGTGTTATCTATTTCCCTAGAATTGAAAATTTTTTAAAATACAGAAAAGTAAAACCAATAAACAAATAATAAGATATTGTGTCCATGTCTGGTGGCATTTTAAAGAGATAAATGCAGGAGAAGGGCCCTGGAGGAAGGAAGTCAGGAAGATGTGTTGTTAGCTAAACAATGGGATTATGACTATTTTAAGATCCCTAATGCTTGGTTAGAAACTGCCCAAATAACATTAAAATACATGGAGAAATATATATTTTTAACTAATTATTATAAAAACACTTAAATAGTTCTAAAGGAAAATGTAATAATAAATTCACATGTAACCATCAGCAATCTTGTTTTCTCTATATCCCTACCCAGGCCCCACAAAACACATACTAGATTATTTCGAAGCAAAACTACGGTATCATATCATTTCATTTAAGAAAATGAAAATATATGTTATAAAAGGAAACTTAATTCATTTGAATTGAATGTGGATTTACATAGAAGAAAATACTCTTTGATCCAATCACTCACTATTGGTGTTTTTTTGTTTGTTTGGGGGAGGGGGGAGGAATTTATTTTCAAACTCCTGCACAACTTTGGCCCTCTTCTGTCTGTGTGAATAACATATTCTACCTGACATTTAATAATGCTGCAAACTCTCCCTGAAGCTAACCAAAGGTTTTGTACATTTTCATTTATGTGATACAGTGTTGAGTAAAATGGATTCATATAAATGTTCATTGGATGACTGGTACATGGATAAAATGATATAAACATGGATAATTTTGGGTAGATGACCACAGTAGACAAGTGTTCATCCAAATTCTTTAGCCAAGACACTCAATTTTTAAACTGCTTGCCACAAACAACTTAGTGATCTTGAGCAAGTCAGATAACTTTTATGGATCCTTTGCTCTCATTAATAAAATAAGGAGATTACATGCTGGATTCCCTCTAAAATGGATAGATATTATAGTTTTCAACACTAAATTGTGCTATTCTTTTTCTGAAGTACTTTATAATTACTTCTACTGTATATATTCAGTATTTTGAGGCCAGAAGTCCATGTTCAACAGTGACTCTAACCTTATTTAAATAAGCTTTATTCCCTATGCAAGATAGGTATGCCTAATATAGAAAAAGAGCAATGATGAACAGGAAGTCAGCAGTAATTATAGTGAGCAAATCAATCTTCAAGGAGAGAACTTGAACACTGAAAGCAAAACCATTATATCTATCAAATCTATGAACTTACATAATTTGGTATTTCTTTAAATGTTGAGTACAAATTGACCGTTATCAATTTCTTTGGTGATAACCCTGTGTAAATATATGTGACCTATATTAAACTCTAAATGTTTAATGTCAATAAGTGGGTTATTATTTTTAGTAGATATTTTCCTATTATTTTCGCTGCTGAAATCCAATGTGAAATATAAATGTTAAAAATACAGAGATTGTATTTTAGAATTTTTTAAAATATTTTTTATTGATTTTTTACAGAGAGGAAGGGAGACGGATAGAGAGTTAGAAACATCGATGAGAGAGAAACATCGATCAGGTGCCTCCTGCACACTCCCTGCTGGGGATGTGCCTGCAACCAAGGTACATGCCCTTGTCCAGAATAGAACCTGGGACCCTTGAGTCTGCAGGCCGACGCTCTATCCACTGAGCCAAACCGGTTTGGGCTGTATTTTAGAATTTTTAGAGATTCTTTAAAAAATATATTGGCTTTTTAAAAAATTTGTTCAGTGATGGAACACAGAGAAGGAAAAGCCACCTATTTCCTGAAAGTGACTTTTAGAAAAGAAGATCACCAAAGCTGAGTTATATTGTTATATAACTCCTTATAATGCTTTGTGCTGGTCCTTGAGCATCTATTTATTATTCGCTCATCATATATTAAAACATGAAAAGAAATCTGAAAATAGTTTTAATATTCTAAATAACATTAGCTTTTATTCATATTAGTTTTGCCTGACCTAGGAATCAGTTACTGAAAAAATCATTATGCTTTGCAGTATTTTCTTGTACGGCTAAGAATACTAATACCAACTCATTTCCCAAGAGTTGAAGATAGAGCTTTTCAAAGATTAGTGAAGACAGAATTCCAAAAATCCAAGAGAGGAAATAGTTCTTGGCAACAACAAAACAGAGAGATGCATATAGGTACTCAAATACACACACACACACACACACACACACACACACACACACATGTCTAACTATGATTCAAAAAGTCACTGAACCATGCTTTTGCTTATAGAGAACAAAAATATACTTAGAAAAAAATATTCTCACGCTCTAACTTTAGCTAGTTTCTATTATTCACACAGGATGCATCATACTCAAAAGAATGACCAGGGAACTTTTAAAAGATTAGAGGGTATGCTAAAACAGTTATTTTGTGTAAATGTACTATTTGAGCACCTTTATGTAATGGAAATATCAGCATGGACTTAACATTTTAGCATTCAAGGTGAAATCTTTGGCATCTTGAACATCTGTGGCAAAGATTAAGAGATTTATAGTCTTGTCAACTTGAAGGTAACAACTTGAAGAAAAATATTTACCCATCAGATATGATTTATTAGTCAGCAGTCTTAATGAATAGTATTTTGGATAACTTATAAAATATTTTAACAGACTGTTGAATCTCAGAGGGAAGGTGGGGAGTGGGGTGGGAAGAAATCAACCAAAGAACTTGTATGTATATATTTATAACCCATGGACACAAACAATAGGGTGGTGAAGGCTGGTGTCTGGGAGCTGGGGGGGAGGGTATAAAAGGGGGTCAATTGGGGGGGGTAGGAACATATATAATAGTTTCAATAATAGAGATTTTTTAAATTATTGTAGCTTATGTATAGAAAATCACTCTGTCCAAGATATAGCTTTACACTGAACTATCTCATTTGTAACAAAATTGAGGAAATATTTTAAGAACATTATAAAAACTTCATTTTTAAAAGACAGTGATGTGGACTTATATTTAAGATATAATTTTCTTATTTTATGCCTATTTTCTTCCTTAATAATTTAAATTTAGGTTGTATTTTATAACTTAATTTTGAAATGTCTTCCTGAACTTTAACCCAAATTTCCAAGTAATGAAAAAACATTAAAGCTCTCTAAGTACTACAAGAATACTTAATCATGTCAACACTGCAATAACTTGAGGGGAAGATTAAAAAGACTTTTTGAAAATGGTATAGTAAGTTGTGGTAAATAAATTAAAGCTCTTGTGATATACATAAATATCCTAAAATGTTTATTATATGAGAATAGTTGGAAAATTGGTAGAAGAAAGAGTTGAGGAATGCAGTTCAGCAGCTGAACCCAGAACACTTGCCTGGAAGTCTGCATTTCCAAAGATACACCTCCATTACAAAATCTATTGTATACAGAACTTTGAAAAAAATCTATGCATTCTCCCAGTGGACCTAGTCTCCCCTCTTGCAGTCATCGTAAGTCAGAGTCCCCTAAAGAGCTTGAATAGAAGCTTTGTATCAGCAATTTGATCTTTGAAACATCTAATTAGAGTGTGAGGAGCCATGCTGAGCAATGGAAATGCTCACAGACTATATGGTGATGAGAGATCCAACAGGCTTTGGGTTTGTCATGTGTGCCACTGTGGAGGATGTGGATGCAGCCAGGAATGCAAGCCCACGCAAGGTGGATGGAAGAGTTGTGGAATAAGAGAGGGCTATCTCAAGAGAAGAGTCTCAAAGGCCTGGTCCCCACAACTGTGAAAAAGATATTTGTTGGTGGTATTAACGAAGACAACGAAGAACATCATCTAAGACAGCAGTTCTCAACCTGTGGGTCGAGACCCCTTTGGGGGTCAAACGACCCTTTCACAGGGATCACCTAAGACCATCGGAAAACACATATATAATTACATATTGTTTTGTGATTAATTACTATGCTTTAATTATGTTCAATTTGTAACAATGAAATTGGGGGTCACCACATGAGGAACTGTATTAAAGGGTTGTGGCATTAGGAAGGTTGTTGAGAACCACTGATCTAAGAGATTATTTTTAACATATGAGAAAATTGAAGTGATTGAAATCATGACTGAGACAGTAGCAAGAAGAGAGACTTTGCTTTTATAACCTTGATGATCATGACTCTGTAGACAAGATTGTCACTCGGAAACACCACAGTGTGAATGGCCACAACTGTGAACTAAGGGGAACCCTAGTTAAGCAAGGAATGGCTAATGCTTCATCTACCGAAGAAGTCAAAGTGGTTCTATAAACTTCAGGGATTGTCGTGGAGGTGGTTTGGGAGGGAATGACGACTTTGGTCATGGGGGAAATTTCAGTGGTCAAGGTGGCTTCGGTGGCAGCCATAGGAGTGGTGGATATGGTGGCAGTGGGGATGGCTATAATGGATTTGGTAATGATGGAAGCAGTTTTGGAGGTGGTGGAAGCCACAGTGATTTTGGCAATTACAACAATCAAGCTTCAACTTTTGGACCATGAAAAAAGGAAACTTTGGAGGGAGAAGCTTTGGCCCCGATGGTGGTAAAGGCCAATACTTTGCCAAACCACGAAACCAAGATGGCTAGGGCCGCTCCAGCAGTAGCAGTAGCCATGGCCCTGGCAGGAGGTTTTAATTACTGCCAGGAAACAAAGCTTAGCAGGAGAGGAGAGCCAGAGTAGCTGCAGCTTATAATGGATTCGTGAACTCATCCAAGAACAGTGATGGCAGGGTCTAGCTGCACAAAGAAGATGTGTTAGGTAATACTCATGTGTATGGGCAAAAAAACTCAAGGACTGTATTTGTGACTAATTGTATAAAAGGTTATTTTAGTTTCTGTTCTGTGGAAAGTGTAAAACATTCCAACAAAGAGTTTTAATGTAGTTTTGTTTTTTGTTTTTTTGTTTTGCGACCATGCTATTCATCGCTAAATGTAATAGTGTGATCATGATGCTGAATAAATGTGTCTTTAAAAAAATTCTATGATGTCAAGTGCTTGCTGTAGTCATAGCAATGCATTTATGGTGGCTATTTGAGTAAGAGCTAAATGTTACAGCTAAAATCTGATCAAACCCTTGGTGTCTATTAAAAACCTAAATATGAAGAAATGTGCCATTTTCTGGCTGTGATGATTTTTGTTGTCAGCTAATGGAAAATTGTTTTGAGTAAATAAAAATACATCTTGATAGCTACATTGCTATCTCTTTGGGCCTATAAGACCCTGTGTCTATCAAGTTTCTCTTCAAGCTTAAGCTTAATCCTATCTATTCCATTCTCCCCCTACCCACAATACTTTCTTACCTCTGGAATTTGGTTAAAAAGAACATAAAATTAAAAACAAACAAACCCTAGCCAGTTTGGCTTAGTGCAGTGGTTCTCAACCTTTTGGTCACGACCCCTTTGGGGGTCGAACGACCCTTTCACAGGGATCGCCTAAGACCATCGGAAAACACATTTTCCATGGTCTTAGGAACTGAACCGAGACATCGCTCCTCTATCCGTCTCCAGGCGGGTCCGCCCACATGCAGATACACCCACATATGAGTACCCAGCATATTAAAGGGTCGCAGCATTAGGAAGGTTGAGAACCACTTGATTAGTGGATAGAGCAGCGGTTCTCAACCTGTGGGTCGCGACCCCTTTGGCAGTCGAACGACCCTTTCACAGGGATCGCCTAAGACCATCCTGCATATCAGATATTTACATTACGATCCATAACAGTAGCAACATTACAGTTATGAAGTAGCAACGAAAATAATTTTACGGTTGGGTTACAACATGAGGAACTGTATTTAAAGGGCCAGAAAGTTGAGAATCACTGGGATAGAGAATCAGCCCGCGGACCAAAGGGTCCCGGGTTTGATTTCGGCCAAGGGCATGTGTTTCTCTCACATAGATATTTCTCTCTGTCTTTCCCTCTCTCTTCCACTCTCCCTAAAAATCAATGGAAAAATATGCTCAGGTGAGGATAAAAAGAAACAACAACAACAACAACAAAACACCCATGAAGCTCCAGATTCAATCAAACAATCAAAAGGCGGGAAGTAGTCTGAAGGAAGTATGTTCTGTGTAAGTTTATCTGGGACTTGAATGCCTTCATAAACCATCTATTTTAGTAGAACTAAGTAGTACTGTTAACAGTAGAACTCTGCTTTCTGTACTTTATTGAGTCCTTGAATTAATTCATGTGTCAGCCCTGAAAATGGCTTCAATAGACAGGCAGACACAAAACCTGCTTGCAGTGAAATGATTGCTTGAAGGAGCACAGTTTCAAAAAGAAGTAGGAAGTTAAAATGAGAAAAAAACCTCTACGTTGTAGTCATATTATGAAATAATCCAATAATCTCTTTCCTTTGACACAGGCACCTAAACTTGTCACTTCTGTTGTGTTTGGACACTACTTAGAAGGGGACAAGAAGAACACACCCACATTCACCCTTACTTTCTTTCTCAGCAGTGAGATCCCTTTTCCAGAAAAGGGAAAATATTGAACCAAGATGAAAATACACATTTGTCTTTATCCTTCTTCAGCATCTCTTAGCATGTCAACTAAATGAAGCATCTACAGGCAGAAACAAGGAAATTGGGACCACTGAAGTTCAGAAATAGTCCCATTTATTTATTCAGTCACCGTTTTCTCCTTCAATCAGCCAGTATTGAGTCTCTCTGTTGTGCAGCTCTATGTTATAAAATGAAGACATAAAGCAAAGCATGCATGATATGTGATCTCAAAAATATAGTAGTTGCAAAAAGCAAATTGCATTTGACTTACAAATATATTTTTGTTTATCAATGCAAAAGATAAGAAAAAGTGGATATTAAAAGTGTTGGGGTTTCTTTTCCTGAAGGACATACTATATAGAAGTCAATAGCTCTCTACCATTCCCCGTTAACTGTATTCCCACTCTGCCCCCTAGAAACATTGAACTGCTGATCCCAAGTTTAGAATACAGTGGAGAGCCTTTGTTTTTGAAGTTTTGTTTAATTATACAAACTGAACAAACTAATCTGCAAAGACTACCGAGTACTGTGGAAACATGCAGAAGGGCATCCAACCGAGCGTGGTATAAGTGAAGACTGAGATAAATTTTGAAAAACAAGTAATGTTATCCCAGTGAAAAGATAATACAGAGAAAAAAATTGTTTCTTAACCAAAGGGAACAACACATAAAAAGACTTAGCAGCTAGAGGTAGATACTATGCTGTAGCATTACACATAGTAAAGCTTTATGAAAATAGAGGAGCAAAAGAGGAGTTGAAGTCTGCAGGAGAGAGTCTGAAGGCAGATTAAGAAAGGCATTTTATACCATAACTAGAGGCCTGGTGCACAAATTCATGCACAGGTGGGGACCCTTGACCTGGCCGGCAATCAGGCGGTCTTGCCCAGTTCTGATAGGACTGATTAGGCTGATCAGGGCCATCCAGCTGGGGGGAGGGACTGCAGGAGGTTGGCTGTGGGAGTACACTGACCAGCAGGGGGCAGCTCCTGCATTGAGCATCTTCCCCCTGCTGGTCAATGGGCATCATAGCAACTGGTTGACCGGCTGAGTAGTGGACCAGTCATAATGGTCGCATAGGCTTTTATATATATAGATAAAGAGTCTGGGACTTATTTGAAAGCAGCGGGTTGATACCGATGGTAGATCCTATTTTCCTAGGTAACAAGCAGCTCAAAGATAATCAAGGGTTTGATGATGACACTATCTTCGGCTCTGGCCCCAAACCTAGTTGGTCTTCAGGACTCTAAGTCCCCTCCTCTTTCCCTTACTTTGGGTCCTGAGTTAATTTCACTATCCTCTTGGCATTTTTTCTTTTGGGCTTCTTTCCTCTGGCATCCTGAAAGTTATTCAGCCAAGGGCGCCAAGTCACATCAGATGACTAAAGCAGCTTAGCCTCCAAGCTGCTCCTTCACATCAGAGTTCTGGAAGAGGCTGAAAGTAGATTAAGGTTCAAGATGATGTGGTTTCCTTTGGCATTTCTTCCTTTCTCTTTTCTTTCTACCTACTATTATTCAGGGAGGACTAGGATACATTTTTTTCTTTTATAATCAGCTAAAGTGCTCCTCCAATATACAGTATTTCAAAAATTGAATTTAAAAAAACCATTCTATTAATACCAAAAGATAACATGCTTCAAAATAAAACACTCAGAATATCATTTATATGTTTAAATTGATTCTTAAAATGACAAATATTAAGATAGTCATTTTACCCCTGTGCTTCATGTCTTAACACCACAGGTTAGAAAATTAGGGCAGTCGGTCCTTTCTGTGTCAGGTTTGACTCTTTCTTCTTTTAATGGCTTTAGTGATATTTTATAAGCATTTGGACTGAGGTTAAACACCCCAAATAGAAAGTTAATAAGAATTAGGAAAACCATCACTTATGAGTGCTGGTCATAGCTACAGAAACTCCAGTCTTAAGAAACTCACAAAATAGATGGGCTTTTTTGTCATTTTAGAATTATTTTATTTGGATTAATTTAATCTTGATTTTTCACTGCCCTGCTTGCAATCTGTCATTGGTTTCTCATAACCTTCAAGATAAACATAAAACTCTAATCAAGGTATGTAAAGTTGTAATGGATCATTCATTCATTGATGTACCCATCATTCAATAATTATTTATTAAGCATCTACTATGTCATGCTCTTTACTAGTTGTATTGTCCATCTGGTTTCTGCTTAGCTTTGAGGCCTTTCTCCTCCCCTGTTCCCACTCATACTCTTCATGACAGCCATCCTGACTTACCTGAAATCCCCTAAGCATGCTCAGCTCAGCCAGCCATCCTCCACATCATCCCTAGCCTGTTCCTACTAGTTAGCCAACAATGTCTTTTACCTCTTACCTGTGTAGCATCGTAGTTCAACAACTGATCACATGGGGGATTTTAAAAAATACACATTCCTTCCCCGTTGGTGTGTCTCAGTTGGTTGGAGCATCCTCCCATACGCCAGAAGGTCATGGGTTTGATTCTGGTCAGGGCACATACCTAGGTGGCGGGTATGGTCTTGTGTGGTGTGTGTACAGGAGGCAACCGATCAATGTTTTCCTCTCTCCCTTCTTCTCTCCAAAAATCAATAAACATAAAAATACCATTATTAAAAACACATGTTCCAGGCACCCAACCTCAGTGATTTGGATTCAGTAGACTTCCAGTGGAACCTGCAAATCTCATACACATCAAACACAGGGATTGGGATAATTAGGGTGATTTTTAAACAACCTTATTCCTTCAGGCTCAGCTTAGTTATCATCTCCATTAACAACATTACTTGACCTCATAGGTTTTCTTAAACTATCTTATTATGTATTCTATAACAACAGTTGTACTCTTCAAACTGTACTCAAGGTAATTATATTTTAGGTATTTGTTTTTGTCTTCTGACTCTGAATAACTTAACTATCCTGTTTATACTCTATCCTCAGTGATGAGCACAATGCAGGCATGCAGAATCCTGGATCAATGTTTATTCAGTGAATGAATAAGCTTGAAGACAATTATATTTAATTGCATTATGATACCTTAAGAAATAGTGAAGACTTTTCAGTGCCTAGACAAATATTACTGACTTTTGTCAGCACTGACTGACTGAAAAGTAAATAAGACAATCTTGCATATTTCACTCCCAGCTACCTCTTCACCTAAATGCAGCTGTATAGATGAGCCAAGGTAAATATAAGAGGACCTACCAATCAACTAACTTACTAATTATTGAAATATAATAAAGTGTCATTTTTTTGGTATGCAACTGAGATTTGATGAGATTTTTATACAGTAATAGTTAATAGTCTGATATGATCTTCATTCCAAAAATCAATGCCAATAACTACAAATGCAAATACTAATAAATTAACACAGACGGCAGTTCTCAGAGTTGAGTCAAACATACCTTTAAAATTAAGGTTATTATGGTTGAATTATGCCTTTTAAGTGATTAGTAAATATGAAGTCTTTTATATTACAAATCAGCTTTTTGAAAATAGAGCTTATACCAGTTTTTTACTTTGCTGCCCATTTTGATCGCTCTGACTGCTCCTCATGATGCAAATAGTTGTGAAGGACTGAGAAAAAGTCTCCCACTTTTAACCTATTTATCTGTTACTTCTTTGTATTTTCTGCTATTTTTTCCATATATTTGATGATAACTTATTGAGGACATAAAGGTTTTTTAATATACTCTTGTAATTTTGACTGTTTATTCATTGTGATAAAGAAACCCTTTGCCTGATTTAATGCCTTTGGATTTGATTTTGATCGCATTCATCCTTGTAAGGTAAAAATCACACCTTAACCAAGTTACACTTAAAATACTCCTAAATTAACCATATATTCCATATGCATAATTTTATTTTATATATAAAACAAGCACAGTAATTTTTATGCACACTGAAGTTTGATAAACACTAATCTGAGAAAGGAACAAACTAAGTATCTCTTTGCAGATGTTCAAGTAATCAAACCATTCTGCATTTAGAATAACCCGAAAATTGCAAAAGAGCGTGAAGATGGGTGGAGAGCTTCAAAATGTTTCTCTTCTGCCTACAGGATTAATTCTATGCTGCATTAGTATTAATCCTAAATAAGTTTTCCTTAAAAATCAACAGTTGATTTTTATTTTTATTGAATAACAATGGTTAATAAAATTATGTTTCAGGTTAACAATTTTATAATACCACATCTGCATATTGTATTGTGTGTTTACCACCCCAAGTCAAGTCTCCTTCCAACACTATTTACCCCTCCCCATCTTTACCCTCTTCTCACGCACGCCCCCCACCTGCCTTTCCTTTTGGTAATCACTATACTGTTATCTGTGTCTATGAGATTTTTCTTTCTTTGCTTAATCCCTTCACTTTTTTCACCCACCCCTAACTCTTCTCCCCTCTAATAGCTGTCAATGTCTTTTCTGTATCTATAAGTTTGTTTCTATTTTATTCGTTAATTTATTTGAAAATCAACAGTTTTTATAACATGATACTGAATTTCACTTTAAGGAAGGGTAGCATTTAAATATATCTTAGTTAAATAAATACTCTTATGATAACACTCCATTGAATTGTAATTCCTACATTTTTTCGTAGTTTTTCCCTACTATATTTTTGCCCAACTGTTTTTTGTTTTTGATTTTTACCGAGGGAGATGGGGAGAGAGACAAAAACATCAATGATGAGAGAGAATCATCGATTGGTGACAGGGAATCGAACTGCAACCACCGAGTTCACAGGTTGATGCTCAACCACTGAGCTATGCCAGCCGGGTTGTCCAACTGTCTTAGAGAGGCTTTCTTAATAACTGACATTAAAAAAACTACACATATTTAAAGTGTAAATGTTGATACATTTATGAGAGTTGAAGGAATTTTAGAGACAAGAAAGGCAGTATTAGGGAATAAAGAGGATCCATGAGAGCAGAATGCATACATGAAGGATAGAAATAGCTCCAAGACACCAAAATGCTTTCACAGAAGATAAAGAAAATTCACAGGATACTGGGAAGAAGGAAACATATTTTCACAGGGGATAGAGGAATGTTTCAAGATAAGGAGGAAAGAGGGGGGTACCATGTAGGTTTTGAGCTTGAAACTGATACTATGTAGAAGAGTGACCAATAAGGGTCCTAAATTAAGGAAAAGTACAATTAGAAAGGGCCAGGTTCAGACAGAGAACTACAGCCTTTATAAACCTGGATACAAAGAGACAGGAGATTTTGGATTTTTTATTTTTCCATTAGAGAAACAGAGCAGGCTGCTTTTGTTGTTGTTGTTGTTGTTGTTTGTTTGTTTGTTTGTTTGTTTTTCCATTTAGGGGCCCCTTCCTTGGGAAAATTTGTATATGCTTCCATTAACTTCCACATTTTTATTAAACAAGCCTTTAGTCTGCAAGTTTATTCTTTAACTTCACTGGACAAGGGCCCACAGAAGAAGAATCTGCACCCTGAACCCCACATTTCAAAAGAATCACCACCATCAAAATAATTCTGGTATCAATAAGCCCCAGAAGTTTTCCTGTGATCCCCTGTAATCCCTCCACCATACCTGTCAACCTGCCCCTCACACACTCCTGTCACAGCCAGGCAATCACCGATCTGCCTCCTGTCGCTATAGACTGGCTTACGTTTTTCTAGAGGTTTACATAAATAAACTGGTACAGTATATACTTAATTTTGTCTGACATTATTTATTTAATGTACTTAATTTAAATGATTGCGCTTTCATAATTTTCACCAGTTTCACTAAGAAGTAGGTCCATGGAGCGCCTCACACTGTCAACCAGAAGTGGAATTCCTTCTTGTATTTCTTAAAGCACGGTTTCCTTTAATACTTTGAACATTTTTACCATAGTTGCTTGGAAGGCTTTGCTAAGTCAGATGTCCACCGCTTTCACAGACTGTTTCTGCTTCTGCCCCTGTGTGTGAACCACATTTTTCTCGGTATGGATCCCCGTTTCTATGTATGGATCGCTGTTTCTTTGCGTGCCTCGTAATATTTTGTTGAATGATTGCCATGTGGATAATGTATTGTGGTAATTCTAGATACTGATCTTCCTTGTTCTGTTCAGAACTTATTATTGCTTGCTTCTTTATCTGATTAGGAATTTGGCTGGATTATTTTGGTGAAGTCTATTTCCCTGCAATGTGAAACCTCTGATATCACCCCTCAGAGGGTGCAGGCATGGACATGCGCACAGTCCCCCAAGGATGGGAGTGTTTTTAGCAGAGCTCTCTTTGACTCTTCTGCTTCTGTTTTTCTTCTCCTGTTAAGGTGTTTGAGTTCCTTGGAATTACACCCAGCTGTTAGGCTCTGCTAATTGCCAGAGGATTGCACTCTTGTTTTTGGCAATACCCTGGGATGGCGATTGCTTTTTACCTTCTGATCCATGAAGCCATATTTCATGGATCAGAAGGGCTAGTTTTATTTATTTGTTTTGTTTTTGCTTTTTGTGTGTGTGTGTTTTTTAATAGTAAATCAGGTCTTGTCATCCCCTTGATTAAAACTTCCCAGTGCCTTCTCATTACACGGCCAATAACATCAGAGCTGCTTCCTGGGGCCAAGAAAACACACCCCCCCCTTCTCCTCCTCACCATCCTCCCCGTGTTTCAGGTTCCAACATGCTGGGTCTCTTAAATGGGCCGTGCTGGTTCCCACCTCCAGTCTTTGACCTTCTTGCTCCACTCTGGTCCTATCGAATCTTTACATGGTTGGCTGCTTCTTGTCATTCCCCCCAGAGGCGTCATCCAGGACCACCCCATATAAAACAAATCCCTCCCTCCAACTCCCTCAGGACCTCAGCCTCTGTCATAGGCCCTGGTGTTATCCTCTTTAGGGCACACACCAGTGCCCTGAGTGTTTCTTTCAGGCTTCCTTACTGACTGCCTGTCTTCCCCCTAGATGAGCAGGTGCTTTCTCTGTTTTGGTCGCTGCTACATCCCCACCATGAGGAATCCTGGGTCTTGGATGCAGGAGTAATTTTTGAAGTCAGGCTTTTAGGTTTGTTCTCAAACTGGAAGAGGTGTTTGTGTGTGTGTGTGTGTGTGTGTGTGTGTGTGTGTGTGTGTGTGTTTTCAGCTATTTCTTTCCCTGCTTCTCTCTTATAAACTAACTGCCCTACAGTTACTCTATTGCCCTTTTAGGGCTACCAGGCTCCTATTAATTGCTTGTCATTTAAAATCCCCATTGTTTTCAAGAGTTTCCTTAGGCTTATTCTCCCCAATAAAGTCAGTTCTCCCAAGGAGAGCTTTGGAGCTCATTGTTGGTTTGTTTTGTTTTGTTTTGTTTGCCCTGCCTCACCCCATGGGCAAAATCTCTGAGTCACTGCCTCTGAGCTGGGGAGAGGACAAAGGACAATGTCTCTTAGAGTGTCTGCTATGCTTTATGCGCTGGGTGCTGGGTGAGGATGGAAGCCTCTGGTTTTTGGCTTTCCTCTACCAGCATAGAGCCTCTGAGGCAAGTACCATGTTTATAACATATGGGAAAATTATTTTCTGCCTGCCTTGCCTGAATAATGCCTCCATCTTATGAGTGAAAGCTGAATGGAAGAAGGAAACATCCTATCTCTTGGCATTTAGCCTCTGCATACAGAACTTGGGAGGATAAGAAATGCTTGAAACCTTCTTTATACTACAGTCCCTGATGCAGACCTGGGGTAAGATAAAGCCCCATTATTTTGCTCTCACCTGACCAGAGAGAAGCTTTAGTCATGCTGACCTGGGGCTGGGGAAAGAGGAAACAGGTTTTAGTTCAAGAGTCACAGATGATCATTGCTCTTACTGAGATTTAATAAATTTTATTGAATACTAGAGGCCCGGTGCACAAAATTCGTGCCGGAGGGTGGGTCCCTCAGCCCGACCTGTACCCTCTCCAATCTGGGAGCCCTCAGGTGATGTCCTACTGATGGCATAAGCCTGCTCCCCATGGTTCTCTGCTCTTTGCAGACCTGCCTGCCTGTCTGCTCTCTGGCTCACCGCTGTGGCCAGGGGCAAGCAGGGCCCTGGTGTCTGCTCTCTGTGGTGGCCTTGTTGTCTGCTCTCTGGCTCACCATTGCGGCCAGGGGCAAGTAGGGCCCTGGTGCCTGCTCTTGATGAGGGACAAGCGGGCTGACAGGACCAGACACTCCAGTGGCAGAGCTGAGGAGACTGAGTGCTGCCATCTTGTGGCTATGGGCGCCACCATCTTTGTGACAGAGTGATGGTTAATTTGCATATTACCCTTTTAATAGATAGGATGTGTTTCTTTATTTGCTGTATATCCTTAGGACAATTTCCAACACTTTTAAATGATTTTTTTTATTTTTGTAATTTTCACTCTAATGGTTATTTTACTGAGATGTAAGTTCACAGAAGTCCTGTTTCCAGTTTTGACTATTACTTGTAAAGCAGCTAAAATATTATTGTATGAATCTTTAATGTGGGTAAATGAAGTCTTACTCCTTGGCTAAATATCTAAGAGTTGAATGCTGGGTTATTCGGTAGATGTGTGTTTCACTTTTTAAAAAACTATCTTCCAACATTTTACATTTCAACATTTTACATTTCCACAGAATGGTATAATAGTTCTAGCTACTCCACAGTATCTCTCATAAATGGTATGGTAAGTCATTTTAAGTTTTGGCTTTCTACTAAACAGTATTCTCTCATTGTGGTTTTAATTTGAATTTCCTAATGACTAATAATGTGGAGCATCTTTCCACTTGCTTACCTATTTGGCAAAGTGTCTCTTCAAATCTTTTGTTTATTTTTATTAATTGAGTGTTTATTTTTTTATTAATAATTTTTTGGAGTACAGAATGTTATTTTTTTGCTCTTTGGTGTTTGAAAGTTAGATATATTGCTATAAAAATGTTTTTATTGATTTTTACAGAGAGGAAGGGAGAGGGAGAGAGTGATAGAAATGTTGATGAGAAGGAAACATTGATCTGCTTCCTCCTACATGCCTAAACCCAGTCATGTGCCCTGACCAGAAATCCAACTGGTGACCTCTTGGTGCATGGGACAATGCTTAACCAACTGAGCCACAGTGGCCGTGTAGTAGAATGCTCATCCTATCTTACCAATAAAAGCCTTGGTGGTTCTCATGCCATCATGCTATGATGCCCTCATACTGTCACAAGATGGCTGTGAGCAGAGCAGAGGTAGGGTTCCCGTGGCCCCACGTGTGCGCCACGGGGGCAGGGCCCAGCAGCAGCTCCACGCAGCTTCCACTGGAGTTCCTGCAGCCCCCCTAGCAGCTGCTCTGTGCGGCTTCCACCAGAGTTCCCATGGCCCCGTGCACCCACCACGGAAGCGAGGGCCCCGGCTCTGGCCTACTTCTTTGGAGCAATCCCTCAAGGAGACCTATATGGGTAGGCAGGGCCTATCTCTTTGGAGCGATCAATTGTGGACTCCCACACTATGAGAGAGCACAGGCCAGGCTGAGGGACACCTCCCCAAGTGCACAAATTTTGTGCACTGGGCCTCCAGTCTATAATCATAAAAGGGTAATATGCTAATTTGACCAGACGTCTTCTGGATGTCATTTTGGATGAAGCTGGGGCCAGAGGGAAGCCAGCCTGGGTCCCAGGTACCTGCGGGCAATCTGAGAGAAGCCAGTCTGGGTCCCAGGTGCCTGATGATGGCTGGAGGAGGGAAGCTTGAGTCCTGGGTGCCAGAGGGAAGCTGGTGCCAACAGCCTGGGTCCTGGGTGCTAGAGGGAAGCTGTTGCTGGTTGCTAGGGGAAGGAGGCCTACTCTTGCATGGATTTTCATGCATTGGACCTCTAGTCCTACCTAATAAAAGAGAAGCATGCAAATTTACAGTACCTCCGTAATGCCCACAAGCCACGCCAACTGGCCAATCAGGAGTGAGTATGAAAATTAACCCAACAAAGATGGTGGGTTAATTTGCATACACAGGCGCCCAGTGGCCTAGGTCCTGGGAACATCTTAAGGACCCAGGCAGCTCAGAGCTTTCAGGCCCCAGCGTAGGTCTTGGGCGGTCTCCATCCCAGAACACGCCTGGCCACTCCTTGCCTACTGGCCTCGGTGCCCTGCGGGGGGGTGTGTAGCAGAGGCTTGAGCAGGGCCAGAAAGGAGCAAGGGACCCTGCCCAAGCCACAACTGAGGCTTGATCAGAGCCAGGAGGCCCTGCCCAAGCTGCATTGGAGGCTTGAGCAGGCCCAGAGACAGGGGATGTGCCAGCCTAGGCTTGCCAGAAGTCCTGCCTCTGCAGGTGAGCTGCAGAGGAAACACCTTTTCTGACTGCTCATTGGCTAAACTCACTGTACACCACTGGTAATGCTCTTGGTAACTTGGGTAACAAGAATCCAAAAAGGTGATCTAGGGTTTTTTCACCTCACTCCTGGAGGAAAAAATGAAGGTCCGCTGCTAGAGGGCTGAGAAATGTCATATCTTGCCCTAGCCTGTTTGGCTCAGTGGGTAGAGCCTTGGCCTGCTCACCGCACGGTCAGGGTTGATTCTGATCAAGGGCATGTACCTAGGTTGCCGGCTCCTCCTTGGCTGGGGCCCAGGTCAGGGCTCATGCAGGAGGCAACCAATCAAAGTGTCCCTCTCACATTGATGTTTCTCTCTGTCTTTTCCTCTCTCTTTCACATTCTCTAAAAATCAATGGAAACATCCTCAGGTGAGGAGAAAGGAAGAAAGAAAGAAGAAAGAAAGAAAGAAAGAAAGAAAGAAAGAAAGAAAGAAAGAAAGAAAGAAAGAAAGAAAGAAAGAAAGAAAGAAAGAAAGGTCATATCCTATGAAAGACACATCTAGAAAATGCCTCAAGAAAGTTGCCATTTTTTCATAGTGAAGAGACTGGAGTCCGTGTTGATGAAAACACCTTGGTGGCTGCGGTGACTGGCAGTGGCTGCAGCAGCGGGGTGATGGGGCTGGTGCCTTCCCCTGATCAGCCCAGTCGCCTCCCACAAAGGGAGGCCAGACTGCAGCTTAGGCCCACTTCCAGCAGTCAGTAGGACATCCCCTGAGGGCTCCCAGTCTGTGAGAGGGGGCAGGCTGGGCTGAGGGAACCCCCCTCCAGTTCAAGAATTTCATGCACTAGGCCCCTAGTCTATACTAATCTATACTAATAAAAGAGAAAAATGGTAATTGGCGTACGACGATACCCTTTTCATTGGCTAATCAGGGTTATATGCAAATTAACTGCCAACTAAGATTGGCAGTTAACTGCCAACAAGATGGCGGTTAATTTGCATATGTAGGCACAATGCAGGGAGGCGAAAGGGAAAGCAGGAAGAAGCCCCCTGCCACTGACAGTGATCGGAAACCCAGCGGGGAGCTAAGAGCTGGGGGGCAGGGCAAAGGTGGCCCTGGGGCCGCCTTTGCCCTGCCCCCCAGCTATGATCAGAGAATCAGGTGCCTTTTCCGCCCTGGCCAGTGATAGCAGGAAGTAGGGGTGGAGCCAGCGATGGGAGCTGGGCATGGTCGAAGTTGGCAGTCCCGGGAGCTAGGGGTACTTGCCTGGGCCTAAAGCGAAGCCCACGATTGGGGGCGCTGCAGCTGTGGGTCCCCGCTGCCTGGGCCGGACACCTCAGCCAGAGGCTTCCTGCAGGGGCAGGGGCGGAGCCCGCACGCGGCGCCCCCCGCTGCCACTGCAGGTCCCCGCTGCCCGGGCCGGACGCCTAGGCCAGAGGCGTCAGGCCTGGGCAAGGGGCCGATCCTGTGATTGGAGGGTGATGGGGGTCAACGCCTGAGGGCTTCCCAGTATGTGAGAGGGGGCAGGCTAGGCTGAGGGACACCCCCCCACACACATCCAGTGCACGAATTTCATGCATCGGGCCCCTAGTATAGTAATAAAGAGCTAATATACTGCTTAGACCAAACAGCAGAGCAACTGTCTGGATGACCTTCCGGACAACCATCTGGATGACCTTCCAGATGAAGCCTGGGCTGCGAGGGGTTGGGAGGGCCAAGCCCCTTGCATGAATTTGTGCATGGGTCTTCTAGTTTACTTATAAAAAATGAAAGTAATATACAAAACTGAGTAGTAAATTCAGGTTACAAATGTGTACAAAATTACTTGTGATAAAAAGCAACTTTCCCCTGTGCTACCTAACCCTCAAATTCTCAAGTCTTTGGAAGAGTCACTTTATTTAGGATTTGAGTTGTTCTGAGAAGTGCCTCCATATCTATAGATATATATTTAGATATAGCTTTCTTTTTATTTATTTTTTTCTTTTTTTATTACTTAAAGTATTACAAAGAGTATTACATATGTCTCCTTTTTTTCCCCCCGCCCTTGACAATCCCCTGGCCTCCCCTACCCCCCAGTGTCTTATGTCCATTGGTTATGCTTATATGCATGCATACAAGTCCTTCGGTTGATCTCTTACCCCCTCCCCTCCTGCCCCCCCTCCCTCCCCGGCCTCCCTGCTGTAGTTTGACAGTCTGTTCGAGGCAGTTCTGCCTCTGTATCTATTTTTGTTCATAAGTTTATAATGGTCTTTATTATCCAGAACTGAGTGACATCATGTGATATTTTTCCTTCATTGACTGGCTTATTTCACTTAGCATAATGCTCTCCAGTTCCACACATGCTGTTGCAAATGGTAAGAGTTCCTTCTTTTTTACAGCAGCATGGTATTCCATCATGTAGATGTACCACTGTTTTCTAATCCATTCATCTACAGATGGGCACTAGGCTGTTTCCAGATCTTAGCTATGGTGAATTGTGCTGCTATGAACATATGGGTGCATATATCCTTTCTGATTGGTGTTTCTGGTTTCTTGGGATATATTCCTAGAAGTGGGATCACAGGGTCAAATGGGAGTTCAATTTTTAGTTTTTTGAGGAAACTCCATACTGTCTTCTATAGTGGCTGCACCAGTCTGCATTCCCACCAGCAGTGCACAAGTGTTCCTTTTTCTCCACATCCTCTCCAGCACTTGTCCTTTGTTGATTTGTTGATGATAGCCATTCTGACAGCTGTGAGATGGTACCTCATTGTCATTTTGATTTGCATCTCTCAGATGATTAGTGACTTTGAGCATGTTTTCATATGTCTCTTGGCTTTCTGAATGTCCTCTTTTAAAAGGTGTCTATTTAGGTCCTTTTCCCATTTTTTGATTTGGATTGTTTATCTTCCTTTTGTTGAGTTGTGTGAGTTCCCTATAAATGTTGGAGGTTAAACCCTTATCAGTGATAGCATTGGCAAATATGTTCTCCCATGTAGTGGGCTTTCTTGTTGTTTTGTTGATGGTTTCTTTTGCTGTGCAGAAACTTTTTATTTTTATGTAGTCTCATTTGTTTATTTTCTCTTTAGTTTCCAATGCCCTAGGATCTGTATCAGTGAAGAAATTGCTTCGGCATATGTCTGAGATTTTGTTGCCTTTGGATTCTTCTAGTATTTTTATGGTTTTCCGACATATATTTAAGTCCTTTATCCATTTTGAGTTTATTTTTGTGTATGGTGTAAGTTGGTGGTCTAGTTTCATTTTCTTGCATGTATCTGTCCAATTTTCCCAACAGCATTTATTGAAGAGACTATCTTGACTCCACTGTATGTTCTTGCCTCCTTTGTCAAATATTAATTGAGCGAATTGGTTTGGGGCCGATTTCTGGGCTCTCTATTCGATTCCATTGATCTATATGTCTGTTCTTGTGCCAGTACCAGGCAGTTTTGAGAACAGTGGCTTTGTAATACAGCTTGATATCTGGTATTGAGGTCCCACCTACTTTGTTCTTTCTCAGGATCGCTGCAGCGATTTGGGGTTGTTTTTTATTCCAGATGAATTTTTGGAGAGTTCGTTCTAGGTCTGTGAAATATGCCGTTGGTATTTTAATGGGAAGTGCGTTGAATTTATAGATTGCTTTGGGCAGTATGGACATTTTAATGATGCTGATTCTACCAATCCAAGAACATGGTATGTTCTTCCATCTCTTTATGTCTTCCTCTATCTCTTTTTTCAACGTCCTATAGTTTTCTGAGTAGAGGTCTTTTACCTCTTTAGTTAAGTTTATTCCTAGGTAGCTTAATTTTTTTGGTGTGATGGTAAATGGGATTGCTTTTTTAGTCTCTCTTTCTGCAAGTTCATTATTGGTGTATAGAAATGCCATAGATTTCGTGCCATTAATGTTGTATCCTGCTACATTGCCGAATTCTTTTATTAAGTCTAATAGTTTTTTGATGGAGTCTTTAGGGTTTTTTAAGTATAATATCATGTCATCTGCAAATAAGGACAGTTTTACTTCTTCTTTTCCAATTTGGATGCCTTTTATTTCTTCTTCTTGTCTAATTGCAATGGCTAATATTTCCAGTACTATGTCGAACAGGAGTGGTGAGAGTGGGCATCCCTGTCTTGTTCCTGTTCTTAGGGGAAATGGTGTTAGTTTTTGTCATTGAGTATGATGTTGGCTGTGGGCCCGTCATATATGGCTTTTATTATGTTGAGGTATGATCCTTCAATTCCCACCTTGCTGGGAGTTTTTATCAAAAATGGGTGTTGAATTTTGTCAAACGCTTTTTCTGCATCAATTGATATGACCATGTGGTTTTTTTCTTTCAATTTGTTTATGTGATGTATCACGTTTATTGATTTGCGGATATTGTACCATCCTTGCATCCCTGGGGTAAATCCTACTTGGTCATGGTGTATGATCTTTCTGATGTACTGCTGGATCCGATTTGCTAAGATTTTGTTGAGGATTTTGGCATCTATGTTCATGAGAGATATTGGCCTGTAATTCTCTTTCATTGTGTTGTCTTTACCTGGTTTTGGTATTAGGGTGATGCTGGCTTCATAGAATGAGCTTGGAAGTGTTCCTTCCTTTTGGATATTTGTAGTAGTCTGAGGAGGATAGGTTTTAGTTCTTCCTTGAATGTTTGGTAAAACTCCCCTGTGAAGCCGTCTGGTCCTGGGCTTTTGTTTGCTGGAAGCTTTTTGATGACTGCTTCAATTTCCTCCATAGTTATTGGCCTATTGAGATTTTTTGATTCTTCCTGATTGAGTTTTGGAATGTTGTATTTTTCTAGGAATATGTCCATTTCCTCCAGGTTGTCTAGTTTGTTGGAGTAGAATTGTCCATAGTACTTTTTAACAATCATTTCTTTTCTGTGGGGTCTGTTGTTATTTCGCCTCTATTGTTTCTGATTTTTTTATTTGGGTCCTCTCTCTTTGCTTCTTGGTGAGCCTGGCTAGAGGTTTGTCAATCTTGTTTATCCTTTCAAAGAACCAGCTCTTGGTTTCATTGATTTTCTGTATTGTTTTTTTGGTCTCTATGTCATTTATTTCTGCTCTAATCTTTATTATCTCCTTCCTTCTGCTCACTCTGGGCTTTTCTCGTTGCTCTCTTTCTAATTCTTTGAGCTGTAGATTTAGATGATTTCCTACCATTTTTTCTTGTTTTTTGAGATAGGCCTGTAGAGCTATAAACTTCCCTCTCAGGACTGCTTTCATTGCGTCCCAAAGGTTTTGGATTGTTGTGTTTTCATTGTCATTAGTTTCCAGGATGTTTTTAATTTCTTCTTTGATCTCATGGGTAACCCAATCAATATTTAATAACATGCTATTCAGCTTCCAAGTGTTTGAGTATTTTGAGTTGTTTTTATTGTAGTTTATTTCTAATATTATGGCCTTGTGGTCTGAGAAGTTGCTCGGTATGATTTTAATCTTCTTGAATTCGGGGAGACTTTGTTTGTGACCCAATATGTGGTCTATTTTTGAAGATGTCCCATGAGCACTTGAGAAGAACGTATATTTTGTGGCTTTGGAGTGAAGTGTTCTGAAGATGTCAATTAAGTCCATCTGATCTAGTGAGTCATTTAGGGTTGCTGTTCCTTTGCTGATTTTTTGTCTAGTGGATTTATCCAGTGATGTCAGTGGTGTATTAAAGTCCTCTACTATGATTGTATTGTTGTCGATATCTTCCAGGAGTTTTCTTATGTAATTGGGTGCTCCTGCATTGGGTGCATATATGTTTATCAGGGTTATATCCTCTTGTTGTATTGACCCCTTTAGTATTATGAAGTGGTCTTCCTTATCTCTTCTTATGGCCTTCACTTTGAAGTCTATTTTGTCCGATATAAGTATTGCTACCCCAGCTTTTTTTTCATTTCCATTTGCCTAAAAGATATTTTTCCATCCCTTCACTTTCAGTCTGTGTGAGTCCCTTCTAATGAGGTGGGTCTCTCGTAGACAGCAAATATATGGGTCATGTTTTTTTATCCATTCAGCCACTCGCTGTCTTTTGATTGGACCATTTAGTCCATTTAAGTTTAAAGTTATTATTGAAAGGTACTTGTTTGTAGCCATTTCTATTTTTTTTGTGGCTGTTTTTCTTTCTGAGCTTTTTATTTCTTCTTTTTACACCAGTCCCTTTAGCATTTCTTGCATTGCTGGCTTGGTGGTGATAAACTCCCGTAGCCTTTTTTTGTCTGTGAAGCTTCTTACTTACCCTTCATTTTTGAATGATAGCCTTGCTGGATAGAGTATTCTTGGATTCAGTCCTTTGCTTTGCATCACTTTGTAAATTTCCATCCATTCTTTTCTGGACTGATGTGTTTCTGTTGAGAAGTCATTTGATAATCTGATGGGGGATCCTTTGTAGGTAACTCTCTGTTTCTCTCTTGCAGCCTTTAAGATTCTCTCTTTGTCTTGTACATTTGCCATTGTTATTATGACGTGTCTTGGTGTGGGTCTTTTGGGGTTCATCTTGCTTGGGACTCCTGTACTTGTGTAACTTTTTTCTTCACCATATCTGGGAAGTTTTCTGTCATTATTTCTTCAAATAGATTTTCTAATCCTTGCTGCTCTTCTTGTCCTTCTTGCAGCCCTAGTATGCATATGTTACTTAGTTTCATGTTGCCCCAAAGCTCCCTTAGGCTCTCCTCCTGCTTTTTAATTTTTTTCTCCAGTTGCTGTTCAGATTGAGCTTGTTTCTCTGCCTTATCTTCTAACTCACTAATTTGGTCCTCTGCTTCTCCTAGTCTGCTGTTGAAACTTTCCATGGTGTTTTTGATTGTAGCTATATCACTTTTCATTTCTTCCTGATTCTTGCATAGGTTGTTGATTTTCTCACCCATCTGGTGAATGAATTGTACAACCATTATTCTGAATTCTTTTTCTGTTATGTTGCATGCTTCAACTTCATTAATGTCCTTTCTTGGTGACTCCTCATTGTCTTTCCTCTGGGTGTTGTGTCATCTCTTCATTCTGATTATCTCCCGATGGTTCAATCGTCAAGTTGCGTGGGCCTGGGCAGTGTGCAGTGGGAGCCTCCCACCACCCTAGTGTCACTGAAGAGCTCTGACACTAAGATGTGTGGTTGTTGTGGGTTGGTGGGAACCAGGCTCGCTCAGAGTCAGTGTTGCCAGCGCTCAATGTGGCCTAGTACGCGCCCTTAGAATCAGGGACCCTGCCTGCACTGTGCTGAAACAGAGAGCCCCCTGGAGTGTGTTGAAAATCAGAGCCCCCTAGCGTGCACCAGGAGTCAGAGTTCCCCAAGAATCCAGTATCAGAGTCTCTGTTGCTTCGCGCGACCTTGCCTTGAGAATCAGGGTCCCTGTGTGCCCTTGCACCAGGAATTAGAGTCACTGGCTCTTAGTATGAATGCACAGGGAATCAGGATCTCAGGCGCAGGTGATAAGAAACACAGTCAAGTCACTTGTGCTTGGTGCTGCCTCCTGCCCAGAGAATCTGGGTCCCTGGGCCTGTGCTATGCGGGACAAATTCCAGGTGTCCCGTGATTGCTCCCAGCCCAGGGCTCCAGGAGCAGGCAGTGCAAGCAGAACCAGTTCCCTGTGTTCGCGCGTTTGCTCCCAGCCCAGGACTCCTGAACCCAGCCCTACCTGCGGGATCAGTTCCAAGGTGCTCGTGCACTTCCAGGCCAAAGTTCCTGCAGCACTGAGGCCCAGGCAAGGGGTGGGTCTATCAGTTAGTTACTCTGCGGGAAGGAGGGATGGGTTCTGTTACTCACGGATCTGCCACGGGGATTTCTGAACTTTTGGTGTCCTCAGGTCTGTAGCTGTGGTCACAGGTCTCTGTCCCCAGTGGCTGCAGGGTCCTGGTATGCGTCTGAGATCAGGCTGGGTGGTGCTGAGGCCAGGATCCTAGTCTCAAGCAGCTCTGTTTCCCAAGATGGCGTGGTCGCTGTCAGCTTTATTTTTATTGACTTATCTTTCCTCTTGATCTTACCTATTCATTTTTTTTCTTATTCTATTCACTGTGCTAGTTGAGAATTAGTTAACTTACAAAACATAGTTACAAAAATTCACAATTAAATACCTTTTGATTGACACAGTTTTAGTTGCAAGATCCTTAAATTTTATTTCTTGATTTTTCAACTTTGTAAAATATTTATTTACTAAACGAAGAGTTCTTCATCTTTAGACATTGTCAATTTCACCTAAAATTATGTTAATATTGGAAACATA
Source organism: Myotis daubentonii (assembly GCF_963259705.1). Taxonomy (NCBI): domain Eukaryota; kingdom Metazoa; phylum Chordata; class Mammalia; order Chiroptera; family Vespertilionidae; genus Myotis; species Myotis daubentonii. Next base: position 88,283,639 of record NC_081841.1, read on the forward strand.
TTTAGCAAATGGATTTTCCTCTCGTATATTCCACCAACTTCTCAAAATAATGCCTTTTCTAGTTTGTATCAACTACAAACGATGATTTTCTTCTATAGTTATATTTGAGAGGGGTAGATGTTTCTGACTGTTTCTCTTTTCTCTTACTGGGAGAAAAAAGAAAAATAAAGTATGCACATTGTTTACTCAATTACTAATATCTTCCAGTTTCTTAATACTTTTTTCTGTTACTTGGGCCACATTTTTGAAAAAAAAAATCCTTCTTGGAACTTTCTTGAAGGCAATTTTCCCCCCATCATGTGACTAAGTTCTTTACAAAATGCACATTTGTTTTCTTGCATTGCACTGTTTCATTGAGTTTTATGCTGCTTCTCCATTTCAGGGTCTTCCTTTTTTTTTGATTCTATTAGTTTACTCAAGTATATCAAATAAAAAAAAGAATAAATGGGAACTAAAGTGATACACTTTATTTTGGTTATGAGTGAAAAATAATCTAACTTGTATTGACTAAATCATAAAAGGATATTTATTACTTCAAGAAAAGTCCAGGAATATAATAGTTCTATTCAAGTTTTTAATAACATCATCACAGCTCAGTCTCACTTTTACTTTCCTGTCTGGCCGTTTTAAAGCAGTATGTTCTCATGATGCCTGCTGAAGGATCTAAATTTATATCTGCCCAGGGTTACGTCCAGAGAAATATTTTCCACATCAGTAACCATGCCACTATATAAAAAGTACCAAGTTTTCTCTCATTGACTGAAAGGGTCTTGTACCCATTTCTGACCCAGTCAGTGTGGCCAAATGAGAGTTGTCTCATCACAAACTTATCCCCCCTCAGGGAGTGAGGAACTGTGCATAAAATCACTCAAATTATTTGAATGGAGCTTGGAAAAGAAGTAGTTTCCAAATGAAAATCTCTGTTAACTTTACAACAAAGGGGAAATTAATTCTGAGAATACAATACATTCCCTCTTCAAAAGGTAAGTGTCATGTTTCTGTCTCCATTTTCAGTTTTGCCCTAGTCATAAACACTCCAAAATCTCAGTGAATTTAAACATGTATTTATTTCCCACTCACCTCGCATGAAGGCTGTGGGTCAGCTTTGGCTCTGTTTGACTCAGCATGGCTTCTGATATTCTCATTCCCGGCCCCTAGTGGATAGAGCGGCTTCTGTCTATGATGTGAATTATCTCAATAGAAGGTAGGGACACAGGGGTGATGTCAAACCAAATCATGCAATAACGTTGAAAGCTTCCAACTCAGGTCTGGCAAATACCATATTCATTCATATCCCAATTCCCAAAGCTTGTCAACTGGTCAAAAACCTGTGGTCAGTGCCAAGGCAACATATGTATAAGCATATGTATAATTCACTACAAGAGTATATAATTCCAGATTACAAATTATTTTACCCCAAATTTTGAAGGTAGTTTTTTTGGCATTTAGTTTTACTGATGAAAAATATGAAGTTGATCTGCTTATTCTTTTATAGCATACTAGGGGCCTGGTGCACAAAATTCATTCATGGGGGTGGATCACTCAGCCTGACCTGCACTCTCTCCAATCTGGGAGCCCTCAGGGGAGCCCTCTCCAATCGGGAGTTTCTGTCTATCTTTGCAATCATATGAGCAAATTGTCTGAGACCCCAACCCAGTTTGGTTTGTTGCTCACAGAATAATAGAGATCTTTTTTTTCCTTTGCTCCATTGGTGGAGATTTCCTAGAAGTTGCAGAATATCTTCCTTTTAATTTTTCCTCAACACTTTGACTTTACTTATGTCTCTCACCTTTGCTTTCCCTCCATCCCCCATCCGCAGTAGTAACTTTCTCTAGGCTCACTTTGCTCTAGTGTCTAGGAGATCCTGCAATGCATCTGCCACCAGAACTATGATTCCCAGTATTCCTGCTGCTCCCTGCGCTCTTGGTTTCCGCTTCTGGTCCAGGGGCTGCAGAAACCCAAAGGACTGGGAATTCCAGTTGCCCCCAGGCCAGGCTGACAGGACCGAACACTCCAGTGGTGTCCCCGGGACCCCGGCTGCTCAGCGCCAGTGTGTGCGTGCTGGCCACAGGCTTGGAGTGGGCAGGATCCTGGGGACGCCCGCCGCGTCACCCTGGCGATGCAGTGGGCAGGCGGGCACCCCACCCCACCCCTGGACACTCAGCACCACTCAGCATGTGCATGCGCACTGCCCACAGGTCCACCATCTTTGTGGGGTTAATTTTTCATACTCACTCCTGATTGGCTGTGGGCGTCACGGAGGAACAATCAATGGCATATTTGTTTATTATTATTATTATTATTATAGATTTTATTGTCTTTGGTTTGGTGAAATTCCCATTGACTAACTTTTCAGATGCCTTGTTTTGCTTCAAGTACCTAAATCTAAACACTTTTTGTTGTATCATATGTGTATCACTAATTTTAATTATCCTTTGTTACTCTTTCTCTTCTATTTTTGCTAAATTGGAAGGAGTATAGTCTATTCATTGTTGTTTTCTAAGAGTGATTACCTCCATATCTTTAAGTAAAATTGCCTAAGCTTTTCACTATTCATTACCAGCTACAGAAAGTAAACATATCCTTTGATTCCCTGCTGTGAAAGATGAAGGATACCCTTTCCTGTCTAGCCAGTTTTCTCAGTTTTTGATACACTCTGAAGTATTTTTATATTTCTATTATTTTCAATATATTGGCTTTTAATTGCATCTTCAAATAGACTTTCAAGAGATGCTATGTTTTTTAAAAATTCTTCTATATTTAGAAGTGCCCCTCTGTTTTCTTTTTGTTTGAATGCTGTCCTTGTTTAGAATATATATTTAATATTTTCCCCTGAACATTCTTTAGATATTAATTTATTTCTCTCAGTATTTTAATGTTATGCTTGAGCAACCTGGGTTCAAAGTAATAATTATATTTTATATGTTTGGTACATATAGTTGTTTACATATACATATACATGTTTATATACATATAATAGTTTATGGTTTATTATCAGGAATTCTGTACTCCATTTTCTCTTGCTATATGACAGAGTCTCCATCCACATAGTCAGGACTTGCACTGAAGCAAATAGCTCCTTTTATGCTTCCTAGCCTATTTGTTCTAGATGCTTTGCCTGGGATAGCACCCATTTTATTCTCCATTTATATTTGCTCCTTCTTTTAGTATGTTTTAGTTCTGAAAAAAATTGTTCCAGGAGTTAATCTTTTAAAAAAATGTTAATTTTCCACATGGTTGAAAATCAGTTGACTCCAAATATACCTTATGCATGAGAGAACCAAGTGAATGTTGTATAATAGCTATATCACATTCTATTTTCTCAAATCTTTCCATATAATGCAACTTATCCTGAGTAAATATTTTTAAGAGGTTCCCAAAATTCATTATCCTCCACAATGGAAAATATAATCTCAATTATATCAAAAAGCCAGGAAACTCAGATGACTCAGGCTGAAGCCACAATTAATCTTTCCTATTCTCAACAATTGGCTCTGTACTCTACCTCTGACATTTATTAGCAAGATAAGAAAAATGAAGTAATACGTGCTTTAAAAAATGCTTTGTTTCTTACTGAAGAATTTTAGGTATATATGTGCCAATTTAATCTCATCAGAAGGAAATTAACCATATAAAGTTCCATTAGGGAGATCCCCTATTTTTAAAACATTTTAGTTGGAACTAGGACTGGGAACTCTTTTTTATTCTTCAGTTTATGGACCTAGACAACCTGGAACATTAAATAGTTATTCTGAAATTGTTTCTTTTTTCTGTGTTGTCAGGGAACCATCCATTAGTTGACATTAGTGGTCACCTGAATAAATCTGCACAGCAACAAGAAAGAAATGAAGTATAGATAATCTCTCTCCCATACATACATATATATATATATATATATATATATATATATATACATATACATATATATATAAATAGATATAGATATAGTCTCAAAAACATTTTAAAATGTCAATAATAGGAAATTTTCCTAGAAATCATTAAAAGTTCAAACAATATTATTAATTAAGTTCATGCCACCTAAAATTATTTAAAGAATTATTGATAACTAGAGGGCCGGTGAACAGATTCATGTACATTGAAAGGAAATTAATTAGAAGAAATATTTTAGAGGCCAGGGAGGGACCGTGGGAGATTGGCTCCAGGGTGTGTCTGGTGTTCTCACCCAGTCCTCATCAGGGCTGATCAGAGCCCAAAAGAGACCATGGGAGGGTTCCAGGGTGTGTCCGACCCATCTCACCCAGTACCTATGGGCTGGACCCCAGCAGCAAGCTATCATACCAGTCAGAGCGTCTGCCCCCTGATGGTCAGTACACAGTACACATCATAGTGACTGGTCGAACAGACGATTGGACACTTAGCATATTAGGCTTTTATTATATAGGACTTTTGTAAGACATGTACCAGGACTTACAAAAGTCCTATATAATAAAAGCCTAATATGCAAATAGTCCCCTTGACCAGGAGTTCGACCACTCATTATGAAGTGCGCTGACCACCAGGGGGCGGCATGGAACATGGCAGGCATTGGTGATGCAGAGCTGGCTCCGATGGGCCCCAATGAGAGCGGGACCATGACAGGATGGTGGAGAAGGTGAGCAGGCAGTGCCAGGCCAAAGCAGGTGCAAGCAGAGGCCCGATAGCCCTGCCAATGGCCCCACAGACGGCAACCTATGGCGGCAGTGAGGGGGTGGGACTGCCTGGCCCCAATCAATTGCCCCGCAGATGATGACCAGTGGCTGGCAGGCCCTGATCACCTGATAGAGACCAGACTCCGGGCTGGGATGGGAAACTGGGGGTGGGTGGTGGCACCTGGCTGGGGGCCTGTGACCTCTCACCAGCTACCTGGGGTGGGGGTGACGGGGACAGAGGTGCGGTGAGAATGCAGGGTGTTTGCCGAGCTCGCGCTCACTCCCCCTGCTATCCTCCCCTAGGATGCCAGGGCTTGCATGCCAGGAAAGCCCCCATGCTCGGGTGCCAGGCGCCCACAAGGAGCCTGCCTCGCACCTACATGGTGTCTTCTGGGTGAGTTGGGCCACAGTTGCTGGGACTGCCGAGGCTGGTTGAGCTCCCCATGGGTTCGCACAGGAACCGGTCTGTGAGGCCAGCCGGGAGAGAGCACACTACTCATCTGGCTTCTGTGTGGCACCGCTGGGCAGCCCAGAGGCCCACGCTGGACCCCGGCTTATGGCATGCAGCCTTGCTCACTGCATCTCTGTGTGGGGACTCAGGTGCTGTGACTCAGGTGGAGGGGTGCTTGTTGGAGTCTGGGGGCCCAGGTGCTGTCCTGGACCCAGAGATCAGCTGGGACCTGCCCTTCCACGCCAGACACTCGTGTTTTGATTGCTGGCCAGGCCTAGGGACCACACCCATGCACCAATTTCATGCACTGGGCCTCTAATAAATTTATAAAAAAGTACCCAAACTTACCTTTTCTTTTGCTTTTTTTAAACTTTAAAAACAAGGATTGGCTTAGGTATTTGGCTTTTTCTCAAATATGTTCTCAAAAATGACTCTAACAGTTTTACTGAAGAAGATGATTTAATGCTTATGATTGCTGGAAAATAAATTTGAATTATATGTGAATATATTTTGAACTATTTCAAAAATATTTTAATATTACTCTAAGCTTCTTATTGAAATGGTTGTGATTCACAGAATAAACATCCATTCAAACATGTTTCAAGATCATTATTTATCCATTCTCCCAAATACTGTATATTAAAATTTCCTATGCATACATGTTTTTACCACAGTCTTGGTGATCGACTTTTTAACAACAAAACATTGCTGTTGCCAAGAATTTAGATTGATGACTATGTTTACCTTGATAGTAATGGAAAATATTAAACAATGCAAAATTTATCCTTGGAGGTGTGACTAATGCTGCAAAAGTAATTCAACTTTGCTTAACTCAAGCAGTTTGTCTGAAAAGGATAAATAACAGTTCTGCCTTATAGTTTGCTATTCAATGTCAGTAAACACATTTTGTACCAGCATGACTATCTTTATTCTTTCTTGTGATATTAACTCTATATTTAAATGTTTGTTTTGATATTATCATTTGAGCCTATTCAGTGATGCTGAGTTCTCACTAGGAGGAGGGGAGGGGGGGCTGAGAGGATGTTAAGTTTGCATAGTATCTAAAAATAAAAGTTTGCCCCTATAGTTGGATTGCTGAGGGCAGGCTGTTATGACAGCGAGCAATATCCAAAGGGATGAAAGTTCAGACCTAGTCCTAGGAGGGTTTGGTACATAAAAGAAGGATTTAACAGTAATAATCATTTTCAGGTTGGAGAAAACCAGAATCAGTGGTAACTTTTTCAAGAAGAACTCAGTTCCTGAGAATGATAGTTTTATTTCTGGTTAAGCGGTTTTAGCACAGGGTTCTATTCCTAGCATATTGTTGAAGGACCTGGTAGGAAATTTGATGAAAAAAATAGTCATATAGATGGGTTCACCCTACTGGTGAGGGAAGGAAAGAGAGGGAACAAGGGGAAGAGAATGTCTTGGGATACTTGGAAAGCTAAACCGAAGCTTCATAGGCAATTAGAACTGACCCAAGATGCCTGGTATGGGAGAAAGACTAATCCTAGGCACTGGGGTAAGGAACGTCCAGCCTGAGGGCCATATAAGGTCCATGAAATCATTTGGTCTGGCCCTGCCAAAGCATTAGGGGTGAGTTAATTAAATGTTTGACCAAATATAGCAGGCTAACTTTTAAGTTGATAATTTTGTATGGCCCCTGAATGATGTTATATATAGCTAAATGGCCCTTGGCAGAAAAAAGGTTCCCCACCCTTAGTTGAACAGAGGCTTCTAATTTCCTTTTGTCCTGCTCAGAACTGACTCAAAAACTAAGAAAGACTAATAAATTAAGGGCTGATTTGAGGATTTCCAACTATGATGAATTCAGAAAGTCAGGGGAAAAATCAATAAAAATATTCCATCTACTCTTACGTTATTTATTAGGGTTGGGAACATGATGATTTATAAAACAGCTACAATATATTTTATAGACAATGCATATGTAGATTTAGTAAGATTTAATAAATTGTGGGAATAATTAATTTCTCAACATTTGAACTTATACCCTGCTATAAAAAAAATAGATTATATAAGAAAGCTTTTCTATAAAGTAGATTTTTTTTAGTATCTCATGTATCACTAACTTTCTGCATTTGTCTTCTATCCCTAAACACAACCTCCCTGAGAGCCTGTGTTATTGTTTTTTGGGGGCGGGGTTGTCTTGGTTTTTTAGCGCTGTATGCTCACCACCAGGAACTGACACAGAGAAAGGCCAAAAGGAGATATGCTGAATCAACAATACTCCATTATATACCATTATATGTTTGGAGTGAATTAGAGTAATGGGATTTCTTGACATTAGTAAAATGCATATGTCTATGTTAAATTTATGTCTGTAGTACTTCCTTGCATATGCATAAGTATCCACTTCTACTAGCTTCTATGCTTTTAGTATAATAATGTACACATATACAAGAGAATATTACTCAGTCATAAAAAAGAATGACATCCTGCCATTTGTGACAACATGGTTAGACCTAGAGAGAGTTATGTTAAGTGAAATAAGTCATCCTGAGAAAGACAAATACTGTATGATTTCACTTAGATATGGAGTCTAAAAACAAACAAACAAAACAAAACAAATGAACAAACAAAATGAAACAAATTCATAGATACAGAGAACAACTTGATAGTTACCAGAGGGAAGCCAGTGGGGGATGGGTGGAAAAGGGGAGGAGGATTAAGAAGTACAAACATCCAGTTATAAAATAAGTCACAGGATATAAACTAAAACATAGGGCACAGACTTAATAATATTGTAATAACTCTGTATGATGGCAAATGGTTACTAGCCTTATTGTGGTGATCACTTTGCAAGGTATATAAATATTGAATCACTATGTCATACATATGAAACTAATAAAATATTGCATGTCAACTATAAGTAAAAATAAATTGAAAAATAAGTAGACAGAACACTATCAACTTCTTACATTGGAAATATATTGTTTTCCTCATCTCAAAAAATAGAGTGTGTATCAGATAAGGACTAAGAATAGGGAGTTAAAAAATGAAGAAATGATTCATTCTAACACCTAATACTTGACACCTATTAATTTTCATTTTTCACTAGGTCATTTGTGATAAAAAAGACTTTTAGTCAATAACAATAAAATACAGAAGAAAAATGTGTTTGCCACACAAATAATACTTGTTTGATTTGCTTTGATAAGTTCTAGCTAGATAAATTACATTTTTAAATAAAAGCAGTGAACTTGACACTTTTCTTGTTTCTTTAGGAAATCACTTCACATTGTAGTTGTATACATTTCTAATCATTATGTTGTACACCTGAAACTAATATAATAGTGTATGCCAACTGTAACTGAAAATAATTTTTAAATGGTTAAAAAAACAAATCACTAAAAATGATCATCAGGCCCTAGGTGGTTTGGCTCAGTGGATAGAGTGTTGGTCTATGCACTGAAGGGTCCCAGGTTCGATTCTGGTCAAGAGCATATGCCTGGGTTGTGGGTTTGATCCCCAGTGGGGGGCATGTAAGAGGCAGCCAATCAATGATTCTCTTTCATCATTGATGTTTCTATCTCTCTCTCTCCTTCCTCTCCGAAATAAAAATATATGTATATTTTTAAAAAATGATCATCAGGCCTGAAGTGGAAGAGCTGATAACTCCACATGATGCTAAGTCCTACTGCAATTACTGCACAACATGTGAGAAGTCAATAGAGATAAAGGTATTGAAGTTCTCAGATAAGAGACAACAAATGTGTACTACACACATTGTTAAGAGAAGCACTAATTACCCACTCATCTTGCTTCAGTAGCATTTCAATCAACTGTCCAACTATAAAAATATCGAAGAAAAAAACAAAAACACTTCTGGGTCTTTCCTTCACCCCTGACTTGTCAGACTATAAAAAAAAAAAAAAAAAAAAAAAATCAGTCATGGCCCAGCCGGTGTGGCTCAGCAGTTGAAGGGTTGAAGGTCATGGTTTGATTCCCGGGCAGGGTCCATGCCCGGATTGTAAGCTAGATCCCCAGTGTGGGCATGCAGAGGGCGGCTGATTCTCTCTCATAATTGATGTTTCTATCTCTCTCTCCCTCTCCCTTCCTCGCTGAAATTAATAAAAATATACTTAAAAAACAGAAAATCAGTCACTTATCTAGCTGGTAGAATTAATACAAGGGGTACTGAGATTGCATCACTCATCTTTCTCACTAAATTTCTCTCATTCTCACAACCTGCCTCTTGAACTCATCTCGCTGAGGGAACAGAAGACCTCTCTGTTCCCAGCCTCCACACAGGAAGCAACATAGTGAAATCCATGTGCATGAAGCTGTCGCCGTATGATTTCACTGCCTGAGGTAAACCTTTGGGGTATGTTGTAGGAAGACAAGTAGGCCTTCATTCAAGCTGTGTTTTCATATGTTAATTCAGCTTTCCTATCCCTATTTTACTCCTGTTTCTCTATCATAATTGGTTCTGAATTCAGAAGGGAATAAGTTATGATTTATCATCTAAAGACCAATACATTTCTATGTGAAAAAAATATGTTGAAAACTGCAATGGATACAAAGGTTAATTCAGTCTCTGCCTTCTAAGAGTTTATGATATAAATGGGGACATGATTATGTCTTTGTCCTCTCTTCTGTATCTTGTTGCTTAGGATGTATCCTCTATGAGTCTCTTTTGGTCTGTGGGGACATGGGTCATACCATGGTTTGAGTAAAATATGAAGCTCAAAAGAGCCTGCATCCCCCATGATTGAAAAAATCTCCCTTCCTTCCCTAGACACTGTTCATAAAGAGATTTCCTCGCTGTAAAGCACAATTTCTATGATTTTTGAATGCACAGCCAAACTGACCTTTAGATAATCAATTTTAGAGTCATTTTAAGATTGATGACATATGAAGTAAGATTGAGTGATGAATATGAATTATATGTGATACTAGTTTTGTGGGAGTGGAGGTTCCAGATTTGGAGGCAGCACAGGCTACAAAGTAGTGACTGTTCAGAAATGAAAAGAAAATAATAACAGTCATCTAATTTTGTGTGGGTGGAGAGTATGTAAAAGGGGCCAAAGTCTGGAGAACCTTCAAGCCAGATGAAAAATAATGAACAATTCAGTAAACAGAGATTGGTATGGGTTTTTGGACCAGGAAAGACCTAATTCTATACTTTAGGAAGATAGGAAGATACATATGGAGGCAATGAGGGAAGGGTAGGGAAAGGGAGGCTGAGCACAATGTGATAAACAGTTAGGGTGGTTGCCTTACTCTGTGACGGTACTAAATACCACTGACTTGTATTACTTAAAAAAAAGTAAATTGTATGGTGTGTAAATTATATATCATTAAAGCTGATATTTAAAGCAAAAACAGTTAGGGTGTGACTACACAACCAGAAGAGGACTCTAACTGAGGGAATGGCAGTGAGAATGGAAGGTGCAGATAGATAAAATATGTGACTTTATCAAATGTCTTGAAAGGGTGGTCGAATCTAATGCCTCCAATCCTCCTATTTACCCACTCTTTAACTCATTACACTTTTCTTCCAGCAGGCCACTGAAACGCCTCTTATTAAAGTTACCATTGATGAAAGATTTTTACGCAATGGTTTCTTCTCTGTTGTAAAATGTAAAGCGTTCAATAGCTTTTGACATTGCTGAATACCTAACACTGATTGAAACTCTGTCAGTGGCCTGGGAGTGTTTGCCATTTACTTTTTTAGCCATTGTTTATCATATTCTATATCAATTATACACATTAGAGAGAGAGAGAGAGAGAGAGAGAGAGAGATTTGTTTTAGGGAATTGACTCACAGTATTGTGGGGTTGTGGGCTGGCAAGTTGGAAATCTACAGAGCATGCCAGCTGCTGGAGGCTCACGAGAGTTGATGTTTAGCTTGAATCTGAAGGAAATCTGGAGGCAGAATTCAAACTGTTTTCTCTTAAGACCTTCAACTGACTGAATAAGGCCAACCCATATTATAGAGAATAATCTGCTAGTTCCAAAGCCTGATTTAACAGTTAATCTTATCTAAAAAAATATCTTCACAAAGTTATTTATATTGGTGTTTGACCAAACATCTGTTTCATGGCCTAGCCAAGTTGACACATAAAATTTACCATCCCAGACTCCTTCAATAAATATGCTTTTGCTCACCTATCTAGTTTTTACTCTTTGGTTATCTTCATTACCAAAATACTAGTTACCTCCCCCCCAGAAATAACTGGTATATCAATTGCTTGTATTCAGCAACCACTATATTGTTAAAGAGAGGTGAAGAAGTTCAAGGACAAAATTATAGCTAAATTTGGAGCACAGGAGGATAAAAATAGTCATAACCTGCAAGAAAAAAACAGTAAAGGCTGACGGGTCAGGTGGTGAGATCATTAGAACCAGCCAACTATCTCGTCTCTGGGGAAAGTCTCACTAGTAGCAAATGAATCAGGACATAGACAAGATCAAAACTGACTAAAGGTAATTGGGGATCTTATTGGAAGGAGGCACAGAGTCACTATAATAGAGATATGTGCAGGGAAATGGCTTCAAAATTAAAACAAACAAACAAACAAACAAACAAAAACTGCAACAACAGTCACAAGGGGGAAAACCACCCAAAACATAATGTTTGGAAGATATACAAGCTGGCAAGCAATCCTGCATATAAGCTATAAGAACTTGTTCAAACTAATAAACTGGTATTCCTCAGTTTCCTCATCAATTATATAAAGATTTTAAAATGAGGACATATATAATTTCTATAAATATGTGTTCAAGATTTATAGTAAATATTTAATAAAAGATGGTCCATTGATTGCTTGACACATAGTGGAGACTAGCTGAGTCTATTGGCCATTTGAAAGGATGAAATTTCTTATGCAGCTACTTTCTCCCCAGAAGTACAAGTGCAGTTTCTTCCACTCTGTCCCCATCCTTTCAGTTATTAAAGCCAAAAACAGCTAGATAAATATTTTAGTAGTCACTGATATATGTCTCAGGTGAAAAAAAACAACAAAACCTGCATATTGCCGAAACCGGTTTGGCTAAGTGGATAGAGCGTCGGCCTGCGGACTGAAGGGTCCCAGGTTTGATTCTGGTCAAGGGCATGTACCTGGGCTGCAGGCACATCCCCAGTAGGAGATGTGCAGGAGGCGGCTGATGGATGTTTCTCTCTCATCGATGTTTCTGACTCTTTATCTCTCTCCCTTCCTCTCTGTAAAAAATCAATAAAATATATATTTTAAAACAACAACAACAACAAAAAAACCCCTGCATATTGTGTGGAAGGAAGGCAGGAACTTCTCTCACCCAGAATATTGTGCTTGTCTCAATCTTCTGTTTACTAACCTGGGTTGGTGTATGTTTGTTTCTCAGATCAGGGCTTGATAACATATAGCAAGGGTTGATCATATTTACTGGACAACCTACAACAGGATTTCTCAATCTGAACACTATTGACAGTTTGGATTCGATAATTCTTTCCTGGGTAGTGGGGGCTGCCCTGTGTGTTGTCGGAGGTTTAGCAGCATCCCTGACTTTACTAACTGTAAGAGGTAATCCCCTTTAATGTAACAACCTAAAATGTCTCTAGACACTGCCAAATGTTTGCGGGTGTAAATGTAAAATCTCTCCTTCCCCCCAGTTCAGAATCACTGCCCTGTAACCATGCAAATGCAGTGCAAAACTATTCTTTGTGTGGCCTAATTTTATGGATGCTTATATGTATGTATGTATGTAGTGAGTAGAAAAGATTTAGCCATTATGTTCAAAGTATCGTCTGGCTAATTATTAAAGAAAACATTTTTTTATTATAAAGAACAAATTAAGGTTTTGGTTTGCATGCGTATTTTCTCGTGTCTCCGTTAATAGCACTAAATAATCCTTGAGTAGCATTCCCAGAACCGTTTATATTGCCATCTAATGGTAATTGCCAGAATTACAGGAAACTCTTTTTTAAGGAACCTCAGACTATATGGTAGGACCAAGCAAATCCTACTGGGTTTATTGATGGTAAATATCACACTCTGTGATATTTCTGGAACACAAAGTCTGAAGGTGGTGGAAATCCTTTAGGGAAGTGGCAAAGGCTGCCCAACAGGCTCACAAAAACGCTGGCTCAATGTCACTCCTAAAATAAGCCCTGTCCACAAACATCAGCTTCTCTAGGCCTCCAAAACCCTCCAGAGATTTGTATAAAATTGTCTTCAACAAAACAGCCTTGAGTACAAGAGAATCACAGCTACCTAAACTTAAATGCCTTCTTTTAGGAACCTTGAATTTTAAAGTCTAGATTCTTACAGTTGATTGGATATGAATTCTTTCAAAATAATTAAATCACATCAAAAACTAAAAAGAAGATTATAAAAAACTAATTTGCCTTCTTCAAAACCTATTGTTTAATGCAAATTTAAAACCTGGCTCATGCTGAAATGGGAACAGGATTACTTTTTGTTCTTTAATAACATGAAAGTATGCAGTCACGCTGTTACCCTGGATTAAAACCCCCTTTCTGACTATTCTTCTCCTTCAAAATAAAACCCACATGCCTTTTTGTGGGGCTCGATGATAGGCCTGCCTTGTGTTTGCCACATTTCCCCTTTGCCGCATGGCCTTTATACTCTAAGCTCAAACCACCTACTCTATGTGTTTTCCTGAAACTACCGTGCTCCCATGCTGCAGTGCCTTCCCTCCCGGTTCACCTCCTCCCTCTCTTCTCATGGAACTAACTCTTAGTACAGATTCATGACTCTGCTCAATATTTAGGTTATCTGGAAAGTCCTCCTGTGATTCATTAAACTCTGGACCCAGCCTGTTCCCACAGTGTGGCAGCCCCCGAGACCATGTCTGGCAGACCTCCCACTACAGGGAGCATCTTTGACCAAGAACCCAGCTGCTGTGCTCTGAAATTTATGGCTGCATTTCTGCTATGGCCACACCGCTCATAGACCATGTCCAGTCAACACTGAGTGTGGGGAGACGAAGGCAGACCCACACTGGGAGTTACAGAACTCTTCAGGTTCTGGTTTTGCCTCTCTGACTCCACCGCATTGCTGGGCCTTCCTTAGACAACACAGCAGTCCAGGAAACTTTCACTCCTCTTCCCTCCTTTTCTCCTTCACTCAGAGTCAGATTTGAATCATGATCTGACTGCTACTCAAACTTCTCCACTTCCTCCCAGCGGTCCCTCTGAAACACTTCCCCCAAGAAATTCTTCATACGTTTAATCCTATCTTAGCATCTGCTTCTCAACAGACCCAGAATGCCGCATACACAGCCCTGCACATATCTCTAGGCACCCATTGTGCTGCATTGTACTTGCACATTTCCTAGTTTGCCATCTCTTTGTCACTGGGGAATAGGCTTTCCCTTCCTCTATCCTTAGTGCAATATTTAGTAAGTATTCAATACATATTTGTCAAGTGAAAGACTAAATCACTTTCAATCGGAGCTCTCAATCCTACAGACAAATATGACTAAATCCATTTAAAAATTGACTTATTATTGCAAGGCTTTCTGGTTGCCATAGGATACAGAAAGCTATTAAGACAGTTCTCCACTTTTCAGCTTATAATTTTAGATCTGGAGATAGAAAAATATAAATACATTATGCTCATATAAAGATGTGTGCACGAGTGTGTGTGGGCGTGTGAAAGAGAAAAGATAATTCATCACAAGTTGAGAAAATGGTATCGGTTTCATCAGCAATAGTATTTCATTGCAATGGACAGATTGTGCACCCAGGTAAAGGGCATCCTATATAATAAAACCCTAATATGCAAATCGACCAAACAGCAGAACGACCAGTTGCTCTGATGCACACTGACCACCAAGGGGCAGATGCTCAATGCAGGAGCTGCCCCCTGTGGTAAGTGTGCTCCCACAGTGGGAGCATCGCTAAGCAGAGGCCAGGCTCACGGCTGGTGAGGGCAGAGGGAGTGGCGGGAGCCTCTCCTGCCTCTGCTGCAGGGGGGTAGTATGGAGTGAGGGATGCTGGACTGCTAGAGCCCTGAACTGTGGGAGCGATGTCTGACTGCTGGGGGGATTGGGCCTAAGTCAGCAGTCAGACATCCTCCAAGGGTCCCGGACTTCAAGAGGGCACAGGCCGGGCTGAGGGACCCTCCCACCCCCAGTGCTTGAATCTTGTGCACCGGGCCTCTAGTTGTATAAAATAGGCAAGGAGAAAGCCAAGAATAAAATCTTGAATATAGCCCTAACCAGTTTGGCTCAGTGGATAGAGCGTCGGCCTGTGGACTGAAGGGTCCCAGGTTCGATTCCAGTCAAGGGCATGTACCTTGGTTGCAGGCACATCCCCAGTAGGGGGTGTGCAGGAGGCAGCTGATCAATGCTTCTCTCTCATTGATGTCTCTAACTCTGTATTCCTCTCTGTAAAAAAAAAAAATCAATAAAATATATTTAAAAAAAAATCTTGAATATAGATGTGCTCATGGTGTTAATTAACAGAGTCAATATAGGTGGATAAAACTTTAAAAGCTGGGCTAAAGAGTTATTTTATTTATTTTTATGTTTCCTCTGTTTTCTGTACACTAATCACCCACACCAGTCTCCTTGATGTCCCAAGAACATTAAGCATGCTTCTACCTAAGGATCTTTTCACTTCTTAGCCTTTAGTATCATTAATTTTATCTTTTATTTTTTTACTCATGTCACTGTCTCATTGACATCTTCTCTGACCATTATACCTAAGGGTTCAACCCCATTCCAACATTTCCCTCATCCTCTATGAACCCCATCACTAACATTCTTTAATATTGAATTTATTTAATATTATTTCTATCTCTTCCTTAATATCATCTTTTTATTTCTTAAAATGTAAGTTTAATAAAACAAAATTGTGTCTCTTTTGTTCATTAGTTTATTTTTTTACTACATGAAGTAGTAGTAGCTAGTAGATACTAAGCATTCAGGAAATATTTTCTGAGTGAATGAAAATTAAGAAATCACTGAAGATTCCTAAAGGATGGTGGGAATATTGTATACAGTATTATAAAGCAATGGCTGAAAATAGTCCATGCAGCTAAAATTAGCAGAAAAAGTTACTTGAGTTGGAAGTGATGATGGGAGGCAGGGAGAAAAAGTAGGTAATTATTACAAGCTGATTAGGGCAAAACTATAATAGTGATCATCTTTATAAAAACAATGGTTCTCAAAATATGACCAGCATCCTCATCATCACCTGGGAATTTGTTGAAAGTACAAATCTTCTGGCTTTACTTCAGATCTACTGGGTCAGAAACTGTGGGGATGGAATCTAACAACCAATGTTTTAACAAGTTCTCCAGGGAATTTTGACAATAAAATTTGAGAACTGCTGATAGCAGGGAAGTTAGTAATGTAAGCCACTGGATGAAGGAGTAGACAAAATGAAAAGTTGAAGATTATTTAAATTTGGGGGAGCCTGGACTAGTGAAAGACTGGTAGTTCCATGGAAAGGAATGGGAAAATCCAGAAAAATAATTTGAAGGTGAAAATAGATTAAAATTTTAAATCATACTATCACCAGCCTATCTATCATCTATCTATCATCTATCTATCTATCTATCTATCTATCTATCTATCTATCTATCATCTATCTATCTATCATCTATCTAATCATCTGTCTATCCACACACATATTTATTTGTTAAAAATATATTTCATGTTGTACACATTTTTCTAGTTAAATTAATTGTGTCTAACTTGTTTGTTGAAAATCAAAGTGAGAAATGATGCAGGAAGAGTATTTGGATACTTCAGGGACCTCCTGTCATCATATTCCCCAAATTTAATGATGTTTAAAAATATCTGCAACCTATTAATCTCCCTTGTCACAGTTTCATAAACTTCATAAAATATTTGGTATTATATTAGCTGTAAATTTTTAAAGTTGTAGAGATGAAAAAGATAGCCATAAAGAATATCTAACCTGAGATATCTAATATAATATCTAAGTGCTAATATTTTCTATGACAATAGATAGCAGGGAAATGAACTGTATTCTTAGTGGATATTTAAAGAAAAAAGGAATACAAGTAGAACAAACAGTTCAATTTCTCATTATGGACTAACGCTAGGGGAAAAACAACAACAATGAGAACCCCACTGGCATTTTGTCCAAGTTTGAGGATATTGTTGTCAAAGATTTTTCTAGAAATTTGGGAATTCCATAGGCTCAAGATTGGCATTACCTTGGGGAAAACTGGCCAAAAAAAGTTTAATCATTATTTCCTCTATGATTTTTCTGAAATTTAATTGATACTTCAAACCTTAAATCTCAGTAATACCTTGCCTCCTTAATGTGACTCACAATTTCTGTAGATGTACAAAATAACGGTTATTTTAGGGAACATTTTTTTCTAAATGCTCATGCTGTTAAATTACTGTGGAAAAAATTTAATTCAAAGAGTGGTTGCACTTAGAAAAGGCAGAGTGCTTGGCTGGCACATGCTCAAAAGCCCACTGCAGTTGCTGCTTCCTCTATATTCCACTGTGATCTCAGGCTCCTCACACAGTTTAATGAACACTGGAAATAAAATAAATAGAGCTTTGTTTGATGAGTACCTTCTTGGAATTTTCAACTGAAAAGAACAACAACAAAAAACAATCCTAGTTTTCATTTCCTCATCAACTATTTAAAAAACTGTAGAGAATGAGATAGTTTAACATGAGTCTTTTTATTGCAGAACCGAGCCAATATTGTTTTTGGAATATTAGTTTTCCTTTCTCATAATGAGTTTTCACACTGAATGAATAAAGAGCACTTCAATTTCATTGATTTATTTATCATGTGATTTTTGTACTCTCCGAAAAGTGAATTTATATTCCGATTCCCCCAATCTTATTTTTCTTAATTAAATACTCCAAGAAGAAAGTTTGCTTTATATATCAAATATCAAACTAAGCCTCCTCCAAGAAAACTTTAGGGTTATTTTTCCTTTTTTAGTACTTAAAGAATCAAGCACAGAAACAACTTCTCCACATTTTTATCTCAATATACAAGGTGATTGGGGGGAGGGAATCGGATCATCATGTCTCCGCACATGTACTCACTAAGACCACTAAGAGCAAGGTGCCCCATCCAAGGACAATTTGTAGTCATTCTATTTTCTTATATCATTCAAATCTCAGGCAAAAGGCCTTAATGGCATCTATATTGTTTCAGTAATAAGAAAGGAGATTTGAAAAGAAAATATAAAATACTGCTTCTTAGAGTTATCATCAGCCCTAGTTGCTAAGAGACAACTAGTTTTTCTTAAGCTACCAAATGAAGTTTTGGCCACTTATAATCTTTACAACTATTAACAATTTAAAATAAAAACATAATTGTGACATATTAATGAAAAGTTTTCCAAGGGTCCAAGCAGGACTAGACATAAAAATAAATTTGCCATTGTTGGACATGAATAATTACAACATTATACTTTTAAAAAAATATTGCCTGTTTGTTTTCCCTATATCTATTATCTAATAATCCATAACCTTTATTGGGTGCTTTCTTTATATTAGGGTATGTACTAAGGACGTAATGTATAATATCTTTCTTAATACACAAAATTACCTAATTTTGTAGATACTATTATTATGGCCATTTTACAGATTAATTTTTGCCTAAATTACAGTTATTACACGTAGAAGTCTTATTTAAATGGAGATAGCCTATTTTCAGAATTCAACTCTTAATTACTTCATTATATTTATCAGTGTTATAAAGATATAGAGAATTTTATAGAAGTACTTTTTGGGTGTGGTAAAATGATATTATTAAATAAAAAGTATGAAATTGCAGGAGAGCTACTAAATAGTAGAAATATTAATTTACTTTTATATCATGCATTTAAAATTATAACAATAATAAATTAATATTTTTCTGTAAAAATTATAATAATATAATACAACAGCATTATGATCATCTTTCTTTTATAATCCTGCACTTTATTTGTGATAACATTTTTGGGTAACACATTATCTGGTCAAAGGTCTTGTTTGCAGGGATCCTGAGATACCTGGAGACTTCAGGAATGTTCCCATACTGGATAATACTAGCCTAGTTATTTCCTGGGCTTATTGTGTGTGTAACTATAGTATACATTACACTATACCCTGTGTACCAGGGTGCATGATCAAGTGTTCTTGGCCTCTGTGAGGTGATCTGTTAGACATCCACGTGAGACTAGGTACAGAGGTACTCTTACCTGACCTGGCTCGGAGGAAGAGATTTATGCTTCCAGAACATCTGGAGTTACTCCAAGTCATTCAAACATAATCATTTGCAACTGTGACCTTGCTGGTGAGACACTGCAACAAGCAATTACCCTAACTATGCTGATGTCATAAGTTATAAAATGTGCTAATATTTTCTCCTACATTGCAGCTTAGCATTTGCTGTGTAAACACACAGAAAAAGATTGATATTTATCATCATTTAAGAAACTTCTACCAAAGGGAACTGACAGAGGACAAGTATCAAGAATGTGTAAATAGCCCTATTCAGTTTGGCTCAGTAAATAGAGTTTCAGCCTGAGAACTGAAGAGTCCTAGATTGGAATCAGGTCAAAGGCACCCATCTTGGTTGCAGGCTCAATCCTCTGCCTCGATGTGCAGGAGGCAACCAAGGAATGTGTTCCTCTCACATTGATGTTCCTCTCTCTTTCTGTCTCTCCCCCTCCTTTCCCATTATCGCTAAAAATCAATGGAAAAATATCCTCATGTGAGGATTAGCAACAATAACAAAAAAACAAATGTATAAATAATTCTCAAAAAAAATATGCTCCTTCACAAAAGTAGCATTCATAAATCTAAGACAATTAAACTAAAAGCAAGCCTCAAAAAGATAGAAATAATTTTTGTAAACTGAAATTTTTAAAAAATCCCACATAGCTCTTTGGTTACTGATAAAATAGTATTTAGAAGCAAATTATAATAAAAGAAACATCTATAATAATAAAAGCATAATATGCTAATTAGACCTGACGTCCTTCCGGACATCCTTCCATCCAAACAAAGCTGTGGTAGGTGGGGGCCGAGGCAGAGGCAGCTGCCTTGGCAGTGGGGTCCAAGGCTCTTGCACGAATTTCGTGCATCGGGCCTCTAGTTTTTTATAAACATAAAGAATTTAGTCAAAGAGCTAATCAGATGGATATATGGAATTCTAAATATATTTATTAAAAATAAGAAAAATTGAGAAAAAACCCCTATATTTTTAAACATAAATAACTGGAAAAATACAATACAAATATTATCACATGTGAGAATATTGGTGAAAAATAATTCCATAAGACAAAATAAAGTTGATTGCTAAAAAGATCTACTTTTTGGAAAAGAGCAGAAAATACATAAGATTACCTCAAGAAAAACAGAGAAAGTCCACATATATATAGTTTTTTTAAAAAAACACTTGCAGACTAAACAGCTCATTTATAAATAATCTCTGCGCCAAAGAAGAAGTATTAAGGGAAATTTTAAAAATACACTGAATTAAAGGACAAGAAAATATACCACACTGAAGTTTGTCTGACACTGCTAAAGCTGTACAGAGAATGGTATTTATAGAACTAAATGCATACATTAGATAAGAGGGAAAGTTTCAAATCAGTTATCCCAATTCCCATTACAAAACTTAGAAAAGGAAGTGCAAAATAAATCACAGCAACTAGAAAAAAGCAAATAATAAAAATAAGAGCAAAGAGTAATGAAACTGAGAAGATATAGACAATATAAAAATTACTAAAATTGCCAAAACCGGTTTGGCTCAGTGGATAGAGCGTCGGCCTGCAGACTGAGGGGTCCCAGGTTCGATTCCAGTCAAGGGCATGTACCTGGGTTGCGGGCACATCTCCAGTAGGAGATGTGCAGGAGGCGACTGATCGATGTTTCTCTCTCATCGATGTTTCTAACTCTCTATCTCTCTCCCTTCCTCTCTGTAAAAAATCAATAAAATATATTTAAAAAAAATAAAAATAAATTACTAAAATAATAGCTCATTCTTTTGAAAAGATCAATAAAGTTGGCAAACTTCTATCAACATTGATAACAAAAAATAGAAAGACGACAGAAATTACTAATTTCATTAATAAAACAGTGAATATCACTACAGACATCACACGAATAATAAGGGATTATTATGAACAATCTGACAATACAAATTTTGCCAAGTACCACAACACATTCAATTGAAATAGATAATTTGATTAACCCAATAACAAATAAGTTCATTTAATTTGTAATTTTAAACCTCAAAAAACAGAAAAGAAAAAATATATCTTAGACCAGATGTTTTCAGTGGTGAATTGCACCAAAGGTTGAAAATACTAACACCAATTCTACATAAACACTTGAAGAAACTATATCTTTCCCCAATTTATTCTATAGGGTTGGTATAACCCTAATACCAAAACCAGAATCAAGAATGGTTATATATACACAAAAATCTTTGAGGAAATAGCAACTAGATCTCAGTAATATATAAAAGGATTGGTACACCATGACCAAGTGAGGATTATTCCAGTGATATGAAGAAAACTGGGATAATATTTGAAAAGTAATCAATATTATCTATATTAACGGACTAAAGAAGAAAAATTACATAATCACATTGATTTGATACAGAAAAAGCATTTGACAAAATTGAACACCCATTTAAAAAAATTTTTTTAAAAAACAAGACAAAATAGAAATAAAAGGGCACTTTCATATTTGATAAAAAAAACATGTAAAAAACTATAGGTAGCGTTATATTTTATAGAGAAAGAATGAATTCATTCATTATTATTTATTTATTTTTGTAAATCCTTACTTGAAGATATTTTTTCCCACTAATTTTTAGAGCAGGGGAATGGGGGTGGGGGGAGAGAGAGAGGGATTGAGAGAGAGAGAGAGAGAGAGAGAGAGAGAGAGAGAGATAGAGGGAGAGAGAAACATCCATGTGAGAAAGACACATGGATTGATTGCCTCCCATACGCCCTTAGCCAAGGCTGGGGATTGAACCTGCAACGCAAGTACATGTCCTTGACCAGGAATCAAACCTACAACCCTTTGTTGAGTGGGCTGGTGATCTAACCACTTAGCATACCATCCAGGGCCACTTATAGACTGAAAACACTTCCACCACTGTAATTCAACATACCTCTGGAAATTCTAGCCATAGCAACAAGTCAAGAAAAGGAAATAAACCCACAAAGACCAGAAAGAATAAATAAAACTCATCCTATTTGCAAGAGACACGCTAACTTAACTGGAAAATCCCAAGGAATCAACAAAAATTTACTTAAAATTAGTAAGTTAATTTAGCAGTTCACAGGTTAAGAAATTATCATACAAAAATAAATTGCAATTTTATATATTAGCCATGAACACATGGAACCCAAAGGGAGGAAGGAAGAAAGGAAGGAAGACTAAGGTATAAGTTTAACAAAATGTGCAGTGCTTTGATGCTGAAGGCTACATAACTGATAAATAAGAGCTAAATAAGTAGTCATATTGTGTTCATGGAAGAGTTAACATAGTAAATATGTCTATTATACCTAAATTAATACACTGATCTACTTATAAATACTATCAAAATCCCAGCAATTTTTTTTTTGCAAACATAGAAAAGATTATTGTAAATTTTATATGGAAAAACAAAGCAATAAGAAGAGCTAAAAACAATTTTCAAAAGAAGAATAAAGTTCAAGTAATAAGTCTACCTTATTTCTATACCTATTTATAGCCACAGTAGTTAAGACTATGTGGACATTAGCTTGGGAATAGACACATAAATCGTTAGAACAGAAGAAAGAACCAGAAATATACCTGCACAAGTATATCCAACTTATTAAAGGCAAAATTGCTAAAGCAATACAATGAAGAAGGGTAGTCATTTTAACAAATGTTGTGGAGCAGTTGGACATCCATAGGTAAAAAATGAGCCACAACTTAGGTCTCATATTTTATTCAAATTTACCTCAAATGAATCACACATTTAACTATAAAATGTAACACTATAAAACTTCTAGAGAAAACTTTGAAGAAGGTCTTTGGAATCTAGGGCTAGCAAAGTATTCTTGGCTCTTAGACCTGCCACCAAATAGCACAATTTGTATCAAGAAAAAATGATAATTTGGGCTTGATCAAAATTAAAAATTTTGTTCTGGGAAAAATTATGTTAGTAGTATAGAGAAAAAAATAAGCGGAAAAGTGAGGAAAAATTATTATAAAACACATACCCAACAACTAGAATTTAGAATATATAAAATCTCTCAAAATTTAACACTCAGTTTTTAAATTAGAAAACGGGCAAAAGACGTGGGAAGATTTTTTTTTTTTCAAAATAAAAATAGAGATTTCATCTACAAAAATGCCTCATTTAGTGACGGGATACTTTCTGAGAAATGTATTAATTGATTTTGTCATTATGTAAACATCATATGGTACACTGACACAACCTAGATGGTTCTTTTATATAACAGGCATGTCAGCAGTTTTGTTTACACCAGCACCATTACAAACACTGGAGTAATGCATTCTGATAGCCATTGGGGTGGTTATGATATCACGAGGTGAAAGGAATTTTTCAGCTCCATTATAATTTTATGGGATCACTGTTGTATATTGGGTCCATGGTTGTTGAACAAAATGTCATTATGCGGCACATTATTGTACAGATAAGAGGACACAGATAAGCACATAAAAATATATTCAACATAATTACCCATTAGAGAAGTGCACATTAAAACTGCAATGAAACATCAATACCCAGTTATTAGTATTGAGGACAATGAAAAGAAAAAGAAAGTTGTGACAACACCAAATGTGGCCAACATGTGTAGAAACCATATCACATGTACTAGAAATGTACTAGTATCTGATAGAGACACTCTGGAAAAGTTTGACAGCTTCTTAAAAAGCTGAACACACAACTACCATATGACCCAGCAATTGCAATCCTGGGCATTTATCCATGAGAACTGAAAAGCTATGTTCACACTAAAACCTATACACAGTAGTTATAGCAACTTTATTTATAATCGCCAAAACAATACAACTTAGATGTACTTCAACAAGTAAAAACACCCATACAATACCACAACCAGGATTAACCTTTAGAGAATTATGTTGAGTGGAAAAAGCCAATTCCAAAAGATTACATAATAATTGATGACATTTATATAATGTTATTGACATGAAAAATATAGATATAGAGAACAGATTAATGGTTTTCAGAGATTAAAAAGTGGGAGAAAGGGGAGTAGGTGTAGCTATAGTTGGGCAACATGAAGAATCCTTGTGGTTATGGGAATGTTCTCTATCTTTTGTAGAGATGGCTTTATGTACATTAATTTATTTAAATCCCACAGTACCTGTATGATGTGGATGTTGTTACTCTTCTCATGTTACAAATGGTACTGCTGTGTACAGAATTTCATTTACTTGACCAAGATTACACACCACTAAGTATTGTAGATGGGATTCAAAAAATCTAAATAGTTTATATACTTTTATGCTGCCTTTATTACAGGACAAGATGAAGGACATAAGTTTAAATACTTTATACTGCTTATAATAAAATTGCAAAATAATAAGCTTTTTCAATTAAACTAAAGTCTCTTAGTTCCAATAATAAAACAAAACAAAATACTACTTAAGAAGAACATATAAGTTATAAATGTAAAAGGAATCATGCGACATTGCATAAGGCCAATATAAACAAAATTGAATCAGACAATGATTACAATAGTTACACTAGGCAAAATAAAGTCAAGGCAAAAAATTAAAAAAGATTGTGATAATATTTGCTAATAATATAGTCACAACATAGACAGAATTGCCAGAAACTTTTCCAGTGTTAATATATCTTTGAATCATAAACCTTAATTAATAGAAATACAATAGCCAAACAGAAAAATTGTAATGCTGAAGACAGTCCTTCATACAAATAGACAAAAGCAAATAGCAATATAAACAAATGTTTTTATAAATTTTCATTAAAAACATTCTAATATTCTGTGGCCCTCAAGAGGAGGATGAAATAATTGAATGGATTCAAACATCTGGTCTCCTGAAAAAATTACATTTCTGTGAAATACTAAATTGATATTCTGGTTACACATTTCAGTTTTAATTACTGTAAGTCAGCCTCCCCGTACTGAAATATACCATGGAAAATATTAAACACCCATTATGAATCTGTTCAGGGGAGTACAAGCAGATAAGGTGAATGCTTCATTGTTATGCTATTGTGGTGTGGCCAGCCAGTTGCTCCTCACTGGCCCCTTCTCATCTCTATAGAGCAGCTTTAATTCAAAGCTTCTAGGAGTTATAGGAAAGCCATCCCAATGAGGAATTTCAGAGGGATTTTTCAACCTACATTCTTTGTGGAACATAGTTTATTCAACCAGTCTCCAAACTTTAGTTTGTTTTCAGACTTTTGCATCTATAAATAAGGCTGTATTATTAACCTTCTAAACACATTGTTGTGCATTATTTCAAGATATCTTTAACATGACACTACTTCAAAATTTTGAAGTTTGATGGGTTTTATCAAGAATTAAGAATACATTTCAAATATTATAAAAAGTAATCTGTTTTTGTTTGTTTTAAAATCTCAACTTATACTACAATTTATGTCCCCTTTTTAGTTATGGTCTGGATACAAAGAAATTAAATCCAAATACAGCTGATAGATGATGATAGATAGATAGATAGATAGATAGATAGATAGATAGATAGATAGATATAGGTAAACAGGTAGATTCATTATTCCACTCCAGAGCCTGTGGAAAGCAATCCTATCTAATAAAAGACAAAAAGGGTAATTGACCATACCTTTGCTATGCTTCCCATTGGCTAATCAGGGCAATATGCAAATTAACTGCCAACTAAGATGGCGGCAGGCAGCCACTCAGCTGAGGCGAGCAGGAGCCTTGCTTGCTCCAGTGATAGAGGAAGCCAAGGTTCCCCGCCTGCCGTGGCCCGGCTCTGAGCCAGAAAGCAACAGAGTTTCAATTATAGAAGCTAAACAAACCCCAGATACCTGCTTTCAGCAGTCTGTGGCCTCAGAGCTGGAGCCGGCTCTCAGCCCTAGTGACAGCAACAAAGTTTCAATTATAGAAGGTAAATAAATCCCAGAATAAAAAAAAAAAATTAAAAATAGGAGAGGCTGGGAGCTTCAGTCCCAGCCAGCCTGAAAACGGCCCTCAGTCCTTCACCCAGACTGGCCAGGCACCCAAGTGGGACCCCCTCCCTGATCCGGGAGACCCTTCAGGGCAAACCAGCCGGCCCCCACCCATGCACCAGGCCGCTATCCTATATAGTAAAAGGGTAATATGCAAACTGACCCTAACAGCAGAAAGACTGGGAATGACTGGTCACTATGACACACACTGACCGCCAGGGGACAGATGCTCAATACAGGAGCTGCCCTCTGGTGGTCAGTGTGCTCCCACATGGAGGAGCTCTGCTCAGCCACAAGCCAGGCTGACGGCTGCCAGTACAGCAGTGGTGGTGGGAGCCTCTCCTGCCTTCTCAGCAGTGCTAAGGATGTCCGACTGCAGCTTAGGTCTGCTCCCTGCTGGCAAGTGGACATCCTCCGAGGGCTGCCAGGCTGCCCGAGGGATGTCTGATTGCCAGCTTAGGCCCAATCCCCCAGGAAGCCGGCCTAAGCCAGCAGGTGGTCATCCCCTGAGGGGTCCCAGACTGCAAGAGGGCACAGGCCGGGCTGAGGGGACCCCCCTCCCCGAGTGCACAGATTTTTGTGCATTGGGCCTCTAGTAATAACAATATGAAGTAACTGTCACTTGTGACAGAAATAGGTAGTTACTTTAAAAAATCCAGTTCCTCTTCTTACCAGACAAAACATTAAACCACATTTCTTTGTGGGTAGATGAGAACTTTGCCTGAGTAACATTTAATGGGATGAGTAGAAGTGCTACTTTCAGACCTGGTGCATATAATCCTTTTAAGCATGATCACTGTTGTTTTATTTGCCTCCCCCGCGCTGTGTATCCCATGGCCCGCCTGTGCTGTGTCTCCCATCGCCCTACTGACCGACACCCTCCACTTCTAACGCCACTTCTTCAAAATACACTCGCCCAGGCTGAAAACCGACTTCTGCGCATGGGCCACGGAGTTTCAATCACACTGTACGTGCGTGCCCGCACATGGTATTTTGTGCAAGAGCCACACTCAAGGTGCCAAAGAGCCACATGTGGCTCACGAGCAGTGGTTTGCCAACCACTGCCCTAGGAGATGTATTGGCAAAATTTCTGCTATGTGAGATGTCTGAGATTTCACTACCTATGTTTTCTTCTAGGAATTTTATGGTTTCACCTCACATCTGTCAGAATGGCTACCATCAACAAATCAATAAACAAGTGCTGGCGACGATGTAGAGAAAGGGAGTATTAGTGCACTCCTGGTGGGAATGCAGACTGGTACAGCCACTATGAAAAACAACATGGAATTTCCTCAAAAAATTAAAAATGAAACTGCCATTTGACCCAGCAATCCTACTTCTGGGAATATATCCTAAAAACCCCAAAACACCAATCAGAAAGAATATATACACCACTATGTTCATAGCAGCTAAGATTTGGAAACAGCCCAAGTGCCCTTCAGTGGATGAGTGGTTGGAAAAGCTGTGAGACATTTACACAATGGAATACTTTACAGCTGTAAATAAAGGGTCTGTTATGCTTTGGGACAGCATGGATGGATCTGAAGATTATTATGCTATGTGAAATAAGACAATCTGAGAAAGAAAAATATCACATGATCTCACTTATTTGTAGAATCTAATGAACAAAATGAATTGACCAACAAAATAAGACTCAAAGCATGGAGGTATGGAACAGACTGACATACCTCCATGTGGGGTGGGGAGATGAGAGATCAACCAAAGATCTTATATACTTATATCCATAGCCCATGAACATTAACAATACGGTGGTGAAGACCTGGTGTGGTTGATAAGGGCTGGGCAGAAGAGGGGTAAAGAGGGATGTGAGACACCTATAATACTATCAATAATAAAATAAAAATAAATAAAAATAAAACAATATTTTAGTGATAAATATTTTCATCCTTTAGTGGATATGACTAAAATACATTTACAGTGTTCCTTCTAGACATCACAGTATAGTTATAGTTGGGGATGTATGAGCAGCCATCTTCTGTTGTATAAAAAAAGTAAAGAAAGATGGTAAATATCTGAGATTCACTTAATAACCCAGGATTCTAGACACTTTGGCTATTTCTTTGTTTGATAATTTTATCTTTCTTTTTTTTTAAAGTAGTTTCTGTAGAAATGGAAAGCTGCTTTTACCTATAATACATATTGGTCAATCCAGATAGATGATATAATATTTCCATTAATGCTAGAGAAAGGTAATGATGTCAGCTTTCCACAGTACTTTGAGTAGCAAGCTGTTTCCATTTTTTAACATTGATTGACATTACTAGGGTGCCTAATCATATAAACCAAAAATATTTAATAATAAGAAGAAGTAGTTATCAACTGGGGAATAAAAATACTCTGTTCTGTATATTTTGCCAAAATATATTTTGGAACAAGACACAGGTATATTTATGTGGCTATAATATGTGTTATGAAATCTAAGACAGATATGCCATCAAAACTTTTACAAAGGCAGAAACCAATCTTTGTTAGGTGCATATAAAATTTTATATTCCCTCCTGGATATTATTAGTTCTTTTTCACTTGACTATCTCAAAAATACTGTAATAGGTACAATTTCATCTTTATAAAATGATTTCATATGTCATTGAGTCAGAAAGGTCTATACAGGATTGATTATCAAGGATAATTAAACATTACATTCAAATTACATTTGGTTCAGTAATTATCCTCCTCCTGGGGCCTTTGGTTGAATGTACACCATTATACAGTTCATGTCCATTTCAAACAACCTTATGAATTTAGTTTCATTTTGCATGAGAATGTACTAATCACTTTCAATCAGTGACTCAGGAATATATCATCTTATTATGTGCTAGCTGTAGTGAGACACAATATCCTTCACATAAAGTAATTTATCATTAATCTTGCTATTCAAAGCAAAAGGGGAAAGGCCATTGCCATAGAGTTAAGAACATTTAAAATACATATGAAAAGCCCTAGCTGATGTGGCTCAGTTGGTTGAACTTAGTTCTATGAACTGAGAGGTCACAGGTTTGATTCCTGGTCAGGGCATATGCCCTTGTAAGAGTCTCAATTCCCAGTGGGGGTGTGCAGGAGGCAGCCAATGGATATTTCTCTCTTTCTCTCTCCCTTCCTCTCTTTCTAAAAAATCAATTAAGAAACACTAAAAAATACAAATGAACAATTGAGCTATATTGAACAAAGTACTGTTGAATGTTCTTTGTAAGGTATGTTGTTTTGCTTGGTTCCCAGGAAATAATTCTTCACCAGTAAAAATAAATTAAAATAAATGTGTTAATCCTGTGGGCAAAGGGGAAGATTTGTAATATACACTAATAAAAGACAAATATGCTAATTGACCATACTTTCACTATGCCCAAGCCACGCCCACCAGCCAATCAGAGTTACTATATGCAAATTAACCCAATGAAGATGGCGGCTGGCAGCTACGGAGCTGGAGCAAGCAGGAGGTTTGGTTGCCCTGGCGATGGAGGAAGCCAAGCTTCCCGCCAGCCCTGGCCAGCTGTGGCATCTGCAAAAGGCAACAAAGTGTCAATTATAGAAGCTAAATAAATCCCAGATACCTGCTTCCAGCCAGCCTCCACTGGGAGCTTGAATGGCTGAGGGCTGTGGCCAGCCTGCAAACAGCCATCAGACCCTCACCAAGGATGGCCACACCCTCATGGGTGAGAGTCCCTTCTGGGAGGCTTGGCCAGCCTGCAAGCAGCCATCAGCCCTTCACCCAGGCTGACCAGGAACCCCAGCAGGGACCCCTACCCTGAAGAAGCTGTGGCCCACCTGTAAATAGCCATCAGCCCCTCACCAAGGATGGCCACACCCTCCTGGGGTGAGGGTCCCAGTTGCAGGGCTTGGCCAGCCTGCAAACAGCCATCAGCCCCTCACCCAGACTGGCCAGGCACCCCAGTGGGGACCACCCTCCTTGACGGGGATGTGGCCAGCCTGAAAATGGCCCTCAGCCCCTCACCCAGGCTGGCCAGGAACCCAAGTGGGACCCCCACCCTGATCCGGGACACGCTTCAGGGCAAACCAGCCGGCCCCCACTCGTGCACCAGGCCTCTATCCTATATAATAAAAGGGTGATATGCAAACTGACCCTAACAGCAGAACAACTGGGAATGACTGGTCACTAGACACACACTGACCACCAGGGGACAGACGCTCAGTGCAGGAGCTGCCCCCTGGTGTTCAGTGCACTCCCACAGGGGGAGCTCTGCTCAGCCACAGGCCAGGCTGACGGCTGCCAGCACAGCCGTGTTGGCAGGTGCCTCTCCCGCCTCCTCAACAGCACTAAGGATGTCTGACTGCAGCTTAGGCCTGGTCCCCGCTGGCAAGTGGACATCCCTCACATGCTCCCAGGCTGCCAGAGGGATGTCTGACTGCCAGCTTAGGCTCAATCCCCCAGGGAGCGGGCCTAAGCCAGCAGGTGGTCATCCTCTGAGGTGTTCCAGACTGCAAGAGGGCACAGGCCGGGCTGAGGGACACCCCTCCCCCCCCCCCCAAGTGCACAAATCTTTGTGCACTGGGCTTCTAGTACTTTCAATAATAAAGATTTAAAAACAAGTAAACAAAAATAGTAAATCCAAAAAACTCAAATGTGCTCTGCTATGGTTTACATAATTACACTTATTAATGCCACATTTATGCAGGACTAACTGCACTAAATACCCAATATAATTATTAAAGCATCTGAAATATCTCCATCCTTCAGAGGTAGGGACAATAGTTTAATAATGGAATTTGAGCCTACTATCTGTTTGATAATTATTATTTTTTTAAATATATTTTACTGATTCTTTACAAAGAGGAAGGGAGAGGGATAGAGAGCCAGAAACATTGATGAGAGAGAAACATCGATCAGCTGCCTCCTGCACACTCCCCACTGGGGATGTGCCCACAACCAAGGTACATGCCCTTGACCAGAATCGAACCTGGGACCCTTCAGTCCACAGGCCAACGCTCTATCCACTGAGCCAAACCATATAGGGCTGTTTGATAATTATTGAATACAAAATTGGAATAAGATACTCTAACCATTTTGGCTCAGGGTATAGAGCAGTGATGGCGAACCTATGACACGCGTGTCAGAGGTGACACGGGAACTCATGTTTTTGGTTGATTTTTCTTTGTTAAATGGCATTTAAATATATAAAATAAATATCAAAAATATGTCTTTATTTTACTATGCAAATATCAAAAAATTTCTATATGTGAAATGGCACCAGAGTTAAGTTAGGGTTTTTCAAAATGCTGACACGCTGAGCTCAAAAGGTTCACCATCACTGGTATATAGCATTGGCCTATGGACTCAAGGGTCCCAGGTTTGATTCTAGTCAAAGGCACATGCCCGGGTTGCAGGCTAGGTCCCCTGTAGGGGGCATGCAGAAGGCAGCCAATCAATGATTCCCTCTCATCATTAATCTTTCTATCTCTCTCTTCCCCTCCCTTCCTTTCTAAAATAAATAAAAATATATTTAAAAAAATTGAAATAGGTGATAAGAGAAGAAAGGTTAAAGATATTTCATCTAAACACCACCTGCTTTGAAATAGAAAAAAAAAAAGAGTCTGTATTTTTTTAAATGTTTTTATTGATTTTTGAAAGAGAGAGGAGAAGGGAGGGGGATAGAGAGAGAGAAACATTGAGGAGAGAAAAACACCATTGATAAGCTACTTTCTGCATGCCCCCCACTGGGCATGTGCCCCGACTGGAAATTGAACAGTGACCGCCTGGTTCCTAGAACAATGCTCAATCACTGAACCACACTGGCTGGGCAAATCTGTGTAATTTTATATGGCCAACTTAAGCAAATAGTTCTCCAGGGTAGTGTTTGCAAACAAACTAAATATTCTTTTCAGATATCTATAAGCAAATAACAAGGGTTGTTTTTTTTTAGATTGGAATGAGATAAATTCCAATAGAAACACCTTTTTACTTTTGAAGTTTACCATATTTGACAAATATACATTCCATGAAAATTTTCTTTATAACATTGCATTTGAAAACTATTGTCTTTCTTCAAAGACACAATCTATTTTGTTACACATTGTATTCTAGATGTCTTGTGTGTATTAGAAAATATAAAATACGCTTATATATTTCATTAATGAAAAAAAGAAGCCAAGTCTTTTTGTGCCTATACACCTAAATAACTTGCTTTCTTTTCTATGTGTACTAGGATCTGGTATTTGGATTAAATTCTTTGTATATCTGGATGGGAATCAGTAAATTATAAAACTTATTCTTGAAGGCATATTGCAATACAATTGTTTATGATGATTCATTGCATCAAAAAATTAAACACAAGTGTGATCTCAACAATTTAAAGATCTTTTGCTAAATAATTTGCATTTCATGGAGACTTTTAGTAGGAATTATTCATTAAATAAAATTAAAAGTTAATTTAATTTGAGTTAGAAAGCTATTGTTCTCTGTCCTTATTAGTATGTTCCAAAACAACTGTGTAATACACTGAAATGGAAAAATTGTTAATTGAAATAAATTCAGTGGGAAATAGTGAAGAAAGTAAGCAATGGAAAAGAAACAACCCCAAAACTATATGGAAGAAGAGCCTCATGAGTAATTAAAATAAAGAAAAACAAATAGTTAATTAGCAGGCATTCATTTTGGGAAATATTTTCTTATTTGTAGATTAATGAGGACCCCTTCCCATTTATGTCATAATTTTTAATTGTGCACATTTTTGCATTTCAATAGTGTTGGTGTGAGTAATTTTTAGCACCGTAGTTCAGTGGTTCTCAACCTTCCTAATGCCGTGACCCCTTTAATACAGTTCCTCATGTTGTGGTGACCCCCAACCATAAAATTATTTTCATTACTACTTCATAACTGTAATTTTGCTGCTGTTATGAATCATAATGTAAATATCTGATATGCAGGATGTATTTTCATTGTTACAAATTGAACATAATTAAAGCATAGTGATTAATCACAAAAACAATATGTAATTATATATGTGTTTTCCGATGGTCTTAGGCGACCCCTGTGAAAGGGTTGTTCGACCCCCAAAGGGGTCGCCACCCACAGGTTGAGAACCACTGCCATAGTTGTTTGTTGTTTTTTATGTTATCATAATAATCCTTTTTTATAGCAGGTTACATTATACCAAGATTTTTAATTTGCTTACTTCATTCAGTCCCAACACAGCTATAGATATCTCTAAAAGATTTAGCACAGCTTTTGGCTACATGATTGAGTACAATAAAACTTTTCATGTCATTGAATGACACCAATTCAAACATCATTAATGATATAATCATATGCCTAGAAAAATAATGTTGAAGTCTTCTCAAAATGAATAATTGATGTGGAAAAGAAATTCAGTTTTTTATATATATCAAGAGGACAGTATTATTAGCATACTTTTTTTAAATGAGTGCCAGAGTAATTTGTTCTGTAAAGTAGACCTCAGTCTAATTCTCCTTTCAAAATGCAATTAACAATTGAAAGCTTAATATGAGAGTGTGAAGAAATTTTGTATTTTTTGTGGTATATCACTTGTTTCAATGTCTTATCTGCAATTTTTATTGATGTCAACAGGAACTATTAGCTTATTGATTTGGAAGAGACATATGTCCCTTCACTCACAAAGTTCTCCAGATAGATTTTTTTATTCATTTACTAAATGTACTATATTCATCTTTCCATTCTCTCCAAAGAGATGAGTCCATTTATAGCAAAGTATAACAATAAGGTGAATGTTTTTAAAATTGGAGGTCATGGTTTGATAACTGGTCAGGGCACATGCCTGAGTTGCAGGCTCAATCCCCAGCGTGGG
Source organism: Myotis daubentonii (assembly GCF_963259705.1). Taxonomy (NCBI): domain Eukaryota; kingdom Metazoa; phylum Chordata; class Mammalia; order Chiroptera; family Vespertilionidae; genus Myotis; species Myotis daubentonii. The sequence goes on from NC_081841.1 coordinate 88,317,659, forward strand.
GCATGTAAGAGGCAGCCGATCGTGATTCTCTCTCATCATTGATGCTTCTATCTCTCTCTCCCTCTCCCTTCTTCTCTGAAATTATATATATGCTGAGTGGCCAGATTATTATGACCACCTGACATTTGTAGGCAAATTAGCTATAATTTCGCTCTGAAGTTGCTAGAGGGCCAGACCATTATAAAATAGGGAAACAGGTTGTTTACCATGACAGTAGAAGTGATATTTTCTGAAGATATGGGTAACAACATGATTTAACAGCCTTTGAACGTAATTGCACATGGCCACTCAGTGTATATGTATTGTGTTAAAAATAAGAGGTAATGTGTAGATGTGAAAACAATTGACACACGTTTGGGGACTAAGCTATATGCTTGCTTTTGAGATTCCCCATAACCAGTGCAAATTGGAAAATATAATAAGTGAAAGGCACTTAGCATAAATTTTGGGGAAAAAAGGATTTTTCTGTGAGATAATTCTAAATAAGTTTGAGATAATTTTTTTTCTAAACAGATTGAACTGACCCATAAAACTACTTCCATCTTTGTTTTATGCCTTAATAAAACTGTGGGATTATTTAAATATCCCAAATGCCACCTTCTACTTACCTAAGAATGCTCATGGTTTCTTCTGGATTCCTATGAAGCTAATATTGGGAATGAGAGAATATTAAATGATGTCAGAAGTACATTATGCTATGCTTACAGAGTTGTTTAAAAGAAAGCAGATATAGAACACAGTACAAAACAATAATGGCTTAATGTAAATTAATTTTCAAATAAAATACATTTTCTTAGTGAAAATATATTACAGTATTATGCTTTTTATTTGTGGTACTTTTCAGCTTTTCAAATAATTTCAGTGTTTGCACTCATAGATATATTTGGAAGTGCTAATTAGTATTTATTAACAGACAACAAAATAAGCAGAGAGGGAAATAATAGAAGATTATAGAACAATGAATTCAATGGTAAGTTAAAGTATATGGCAGGAATTGAGATAAAAATAAAATGACAAGAACATATTGATGAGGTGGGCAGATTAAGCATTAAGAATAAAAGTGTTTATAACTGAAAAGCAGAACAAAAACAGAGTATTTGTACAGAGTAACAGCTTATTCACATTGTATTGTTAGGTGGCATTGTCTTTGATCATTATTTACATAATACTCCTAAAATTAAGTGTAGTAAACAAAGAAAATAAATAGTAAAGAGTACTGTTATTCTTAGTTGCTATGTGTCAAGCACTATTTACGGTGATTTGCAAACAGTTACAATGTTAAATCTTCAAACCTCTCTATGAAAAGGGTACTGCTGTTATCCTAATCCTATCTAATAATAGACAAACATGGTAATTGACCGTACCTTCGCTATGCCTCCCATTGGCTAATCAGCAAGATATGCAAATTAACCACCAACAAAGGTGGCAGTTAATTTGCATTTGTAGGTGCGAAGCAGCGGAGCAAAGACTGAAGGCAGCTCCGGCTGGGGCAGCAAAGGCTTGAAGGTGGCTCCGGTCGGAGCAGCGAAGACTGAAGGCAGCTCTGGCTGGAGCGAAGGCCTGGGTCCCAGGTATTGGAGGAAAACTGGTGCCGGCAGCCAGGGAAAGGGAAGGCCTACTGCAAGAATCTTTTCATGCAATAGGCCTCTAGTCTATAATAGTAAAAGCATAATATGCTAATTAGACCAGATGTCCTTCCTGTGGTGACTGGGGCCTAGGCAGAGGCAGCCGCCATGGCGATGGAGGCCAAGCCCCTTGCACAATTTTTCGTACATCGGGCCTCTAGTTTTATACATAAAGAAATTTAGGCACAGAAAGTTTAAACTATCTGCTCAAGGTCACACAGATAGTGAATGGTAGAACATGAATTTGAACTTAAAATACTTGACTCTACAACCTGGGCAAGTATTCACAATGCTGTGCAGGTTTTTCAAGCAGCTCTTCCTGGCCAGAGATTGTGCCCCATATGTTAACCATATTCTCTTATTTAATGCTCACAACTCTGCCAATTGCCCATGGTTAACATGATTTTATAGAAGAGGACATTGAATACAGGCTCTTTCTTTCATGACATAAAGCATGTTAGATAGGCTATGAACCTCACATGTAGCATAGAAAAACCATGGAAGATATAGCCATCATTCTATGCCCACATAGAGATAGAAAATGAAGCAAGAGCCTGGCCGGTGTGGCTCAGTGGTTGATTGTTGACCTATGTATGAACAAGAAGGTCACGGTTCGATTCCCTGTTAGGGCACATGCCGAGGTTGCAGGCTTGATCCTCAGTGAGAAGTATGCAGGAGGCAGCTGATCAATGATGCTCTTTCATCACTGATGCTTCTATTTTTCTCTCCCTCTTCCTTTCTCTCTCTGAAATTAATTTAAAAATTAATATGTTAATTTCTTAAAAATTATAATGTCATATCTATAATAATAAAAGCATGATATGCTAATTAGACCAGATGTTCTTCCAGATGTCTTTCCGGATGACCTTCTGGATGAAGAGGGGCTGCGAGGGAAGCCCGGGTCCTGGGTGCCAGAGAGAAGTCGGTGCCAGCAGCGGGGGGAGGGGGGGGGAAGGAAGGCCTACTCTTGCACGAAGTTTGTGCATCTGGACTCTAGTATATATTATACTTTCTTATTATACTTTTTCAAAACATAAGCAAGATGTAAGAGAGAATCCAACTACTGTTTCTAATTTGGACTGAATGACTAAATAATGATAATTAGCCCAAGAAAATTAAGTTCTTGCTTTGAGCTTCCATAGCAATTTTGTATATATTACAAATATAACACTTAAGTTGAATTACAACATTTTATTCATGAGTCTAGTATCTGTAAAAAAAAATAGTGAGAAGGATCATACTCTTTCCAACCCTGAATTCTAGAATATGGTGAAATGCCTGTATATATCAGGTACTCTGTAGTAGTGTTGGTCATAGTCCTCTTGGGCCCTCGACAAAGGAGTATCTGTGGGAAAGAAAGATGAACCAATCAAATATGTTTGTAAAATGCCAATAACAAGCTTTTTGGCAAACAAACAATTTGCATTTGCTAGTGGGAGAGTCCTTGTTTATAGAATGTTTTCAGCAGGATATACCTGATCAACCTAGGATTGTATATAATAGACCCTTGGATTTGATGGGTTTCTAGGACATAGTCCTAGGGAAAATGTCATGGACCTGAGAATAACATAGAGATATTTCATTACCAAACAGGAGCCTTTGAGTAAATAATATATCTGTCTATATTAATTAGAGATGCCATATATTAACCTGCACCAGAGCAAGTACTCATGCAGTGAGGAAAACCAGGGGGAGCTATGACCTAGTTTTCCCCTGCTTTGCCTGTGCTTCCTAATTACTTTTATTTTTGAAATTATTAGTAAAGCTTAATATTGAATAAGTCCTCTGATTCACATGAGTCTGATATAACAATTTACTCCTTTATATTATCTAAGGGCCTCATAGCCAAGTACTCTAAGATTGTGGGTTCTTTCTCTGAATGAGATGTGCTCATTGGAAAGTTTTAACAACAGAGAGATATAATATGACTTGAATTTTAAAATGGAGAATTAATTGTAGAGTAGCAAATGCAGAAGCAGGGAAATAATATTGCAATTCTATAGGTGAGAGCTAATTATGGTTTGAATCAGAGTTGTAGCAGTGGAGGTCTTAAGAAGAGATTGGATTGGGATGCTTTTGCAACAAGAATGACAAGAGTCAAATTATAGCTTACTAGAAGAAGTCTACAAGAACCATTGTTAGATGAACAATACAGAGTGATTCCAGAGAAGCACAGCATTAAATCGTTGAGGTCTGAGTGACAATAGATATCCCAAAAGATAGCTAATTTAAAATGTGGATACATTTTAATGCTCTTTATTGGCAAGTTTTAAGCAGCATAATTGAGCAGGAGATATGAAGGTTAATTCTGATTCTATGATCCTCTCAGTTTCTCTTTGCCCACTTTGTGTGTGTGTGTGTGTGTGTGTGTGTGTGTGTGTGTGTGTGTTGGGGGAGCAATAGCATGAAGTAGATGTGAGTTTAAACTTAGAAGAAGCAGAACCACATTTAAGTGAAGGACATTTCTTTTTATAGCTAAATATGACATTATATGGATATGCTATAATTTGATTACCCAGTCATTATATGATAGACATTGATGGCACTTAATTTTTAGCATTATAAATAAAACTGCTATTAACATTCATGAACAAGTGTGTTTTTTTGTATAGACATATGAAAATTACCTCCCTTTTCAAAATAAGTGCTCTAATCTTCTATGACTCCTTTTCATTATTTCACTTAAGATAGACTTTCATATTTGGTAGCTATTTTAGATCAGTCTTAGGCCAACCCTCCTCTACTCTGTGCTGTTTTTTTCCAAGCTACATTGCCTCTTATGCAGCAGGAGAGTGAGTTTTATGCTTATAGGTAATTTGAAGATTGATTGTTGTCTTTCTTTTCATTATGATGTGGGTATGGATCTTGCTTCATTTCTTCTTCATCATCATCATTTTTGAAAGGTATGCTGGGAGATATCAAATAAATGGCCAGCATTACTTTAGCTACTACCAGCTATAAAGGTATAAAGAAGAGTGTGGTAGTCAGAATATGCTTTGCCAACCTCCTTCCCCCACAAAATAAATAAATAAATAAATAAATAAATAAATAAATAAATAAATAAATAAATAAATAAAGATATCATGTTCTAATCCCTAGAACCTGTAATTATTTCCTTGTAAGGAAAGAATGTTTTTGCATATGTGATTACATTATGAATTGTGTGGTGGAGAGATTATTCTGGATTATATGATGGGTCCTAAATCTAATCACAAGTGTCCTTGTGAGAAGCAGGGGAGATCTTCCAGGGACTGTCACAATCCAAAGAATGGGACAAGCCTCCAGAAGCTGAAAAGCCAGGAGCAGACTTCTCCTAGAGCAACGGTTCTCAACCTGTGGGTCGCGACCCCTTTGGGGGTCGAACGACCCTTTCACAGGGGTCGCCTAAGACCATTGGAAAACACATATATAATTACATATTGTTTTTGTGATTAATCACTATGCTTTAATTATGTTCAATTTGTAACTATGAAATTGGGGGTCACCACAACATGAGGAACTGTATTAAAGGGTCGCCGCATTAGGAAGGTTGAGAACTATTGCCCTAGAGCCTCTGGAGGAAGTGCGCTCCTGCTGATACTTTGATTTTGGCCCAGTTATACCAATTGGGCAGGCCTACAGAACTCTGAGAGAGTACATTTCTGTTCTTTTAAGCCGGAGGTCCTCAAACTTTATAAACAGGGGGCCAATTCACTGTCCCTCAGACATTCCACACATGCGCACTACGGGCCCGGGACGAGTCGGCTGCTAAGCAGGACAGGCAGGGGCGGCAAAAACACCCGGCGGGCCGGATAAATGTTTTCCGCGCGCTGCATGTGGCCTATGGGCCGTAGTTTGAGGACCCCTGTTTTTAGCCATCAGTTGTGGTAATTTAATACAGCAACCACATGAAACGAATAGAGAGAGGTTTTCTTGCTAACTTTACTAAGACTTAAAAATTGTAAAGTTAATGAAATAAGGGCAAACTTAACTTGGGGTATCTACTTATTGGCCATTTGGCATGTCCATTCACAGTAAATTTATTATTGACTAGAGGTCCAGTGCACAAATTTGTGCACGGGTGGGGTCTGGCCAGCCCGCCCCGATGCGGGCTGATGGGGGCCAGGCTGGAAGCGGGGAGCCCGGGAGGTTGGCCAGCTGGCCTCACCCCAAACGGGGTGTTGGGGGCTAATCGGGGTGGGGCCGGCTCAGGGGAGGGGCTGAGTGTGGTTGGCCAGCTAGTTCTGCCCCCAAACCAGGTGGAGGGCTGATCGGGCCACAGTGTGCGTCAAAGAAACTGGCCGTTCCTGTTGTTCTGGTCGTTCCAGTCTTTCCGGCGTTCTAGTCACTTGGCTTTTATATAGATAGATAATTTTTCTCCTTAGTCTACATGCTGACATGTATTGCAGGGATCCTGTGCTACCCAACAACAGAGGGACAACATATGTTTGTGAGATGTTAAATGAATCTATGCTCTTCTGATATATTCTCTAACTTCTATTATTGCAGCTCAGATTTATCTCTTGGATTATAAAAGAGCCAAAAAACAAACAAATGAACAACACAGAACAAACTAAAAGTTTTGCATAATAGTAATCTCTTCAGAGTTGCACTTCTACCGATAAAAGGAGCTATCAAAATCATCATATAGAATTTACTAATCTGAAACACTGTACTTGGACTATTTTATTGATTCATGCATTTTCAAGTAAATGTGCTATATTTTTAGGCTTTATAAATCAGACTCCACTAGGATAAAGTAAGGAGCCTATTTCAAAGATAAATTTCAGTTTCCACTCCTTGAACTGATAAGACATCAGGAATATTTTAGTCTAGCTCCAGAGCAACTTGGTACCACTGTCAGAAATATCTAACTACTTCTTTCTTTCATTTTCTCATAATATAATTAGTATTTAAGAAAAAAGAAAAAGCAAATTTGACTGGAGCAAAAAAATAAAACAAAGAATCTCATGTGCACATATATTATTTCTATTTACTGAGGTTTTCTTTTTTCTCACATATTTATTGACTTTATTGAGGTGACATTGGTTAAGAAAACCATACAAATTTCAAGTGTACAACTCAATAAAACATCATCTGCACTCTGCATCATGCACTCATTACTGGAAGTTTCTTTCCATCTCCATTTATCCCCCTGTGCCCACTTCCACCTCTCCCAATTCCCTTTCCCTCTGGCTATCGCCATATTTACTGATGTTTTCAATTGTAAAGAAAATCCTCAAAACATAATGGAAGAAAACAAATTGTGGTTAAAACTCAAGGAATTGACCAGTAATCTCAAATTACTCTAAATATGAGGCAAAATGTAATCATCTAGTGTTTCAAAATAATTTCCATGTAGGTTGTTTTAGGTATACACATTGAGCATCACAAAAACTCTCCAATTAAGATAAGTGAGAATATGGTAATTTTATAGATAAAAACATGAAGCTCAAAGTAGTTTGGTAACTTGCCTCAGATGACAGAGTGTGTAGCTCCTTTATATCTGTGTCTCTAATGTTCTTTTCACTTATAACATCTCTTTGTGACAGGAAACTTAGCAGTACTAATACTATGAATTCACTTGAGAAGACAGGAAATAACTCTAAAACAATTCAAAATTAATAACAGAGCATTAACATTGTCAATCGTTTTAAAGCTGAACTAAAACTACCATTTTTGGAAAAGTTGCAACTTTCAAATTTGAATATAGCCTCTGAATATCTGATTCTGTAAGAAATTATTCACTGTGAACTCATTTTAATAAGTGTTTATGTGCATGTAATAATAACAATTACTGGAAGTTGTATTTTCTTTATTAAAACTACAAAGCAATGCATTTTCTAAAATGAAAATTCCATTCCTAGGCCTAATGGCTGTGCTATAAAATGAACACTTAATTACCTTATTTTCTTTTATCACAAAAATGAACTGAATTCAAAATAAAGATTAAGAGAATGGACACAAAGTAAAAATTTGCTAAAATTAAGAATCTGCTCAGAAAAATGATTTGACTTTGGATGGTGAGCACACAAAGCAATATATAAATTATGCATCATAGAAATGCACATATGAAACATAATCGTATTAACCAATGCCACCCCAATACATTTAATTAAAAATGCTTAAAAGAATCTGCAGAAAGCTTGTCCGTGTGTCTTTGCTTAGCAAACCCCCCAAAAGCAGTAAAAGAACACTGTCTACTCTGCGATTCACGTTCCTGGTGCAGTGCAGTGACTTTCACTGTTAACTGAAGTTGCTCTTCCTGAGCAATAGCATACGAGGCCAGAAAGTCTTTTGCCAGTTGTATTGTGTAATGCAGCATTATTCTTGAATGCAAAAGCACACATTTCCTCCTTGGCAATTCTCCTAGTTTTATGTAGCATTTCTAAACAAATAAGAAAGGACAACAGCTATTGTGTGTATAAACTAGGTATGTTTGTGGCATATTCTTGCTGCCAACAATAAAAAGTTTATCTTTTTGTTTTGAGGAAATAAATGGTAGCTTTACCTGTGTTCTGGAAGTAATTCAAAGAAATCTATATATCTTCTCTGAATATGAGAATATTTACCCACTTATTTATTCAGTAATTCACTTCTGTTTTTAAATTTTACTTATTAAATTGATTGGGGTTACATTGGTCAACATGAACATATAGGTTTCATGTGTGAATGTCTATGTTACAAGATCTGCATATTGCACCTCAAAAAAATAATGCACTTATTTTTAATGTTGTATTCAATTGCCAATTAGTGATTGCCTACAATGTACTACTAAGGCTTAGTAACTAAGTAACTTAGTAACTAAGCAGTCTTCAAAGTGCTAGAAATATAAACAAACACGCTACATTCCAGATTTATAAGGATTGCATATATTATGGGAGGTAGATAAGAGAACCTAATCCTATCTCATGGAGTACTACACCAGAGGCATGTTTGGTTTAATAAGAGAGCACTGAGGAAAAGCTTCCAACTTAACCTGAGTATGTCAGGAAAAGTGTCTCAAAAGAACCAGTGTTTGGCATTTCCATAATTGTATTGATTTTGTCATTAACACAAACTGAGGCTTATTTTATAGGTAATCTCATTTCATGAAATTCTTCCCTGAAGTAAGTGGTTGATACAATTGCTTTTTATTTCAGGACATTTTTTTTTCTTGTCCTGTATTTATGTTTTAGGATGAGAAGTGAGAACTGAGAATTGAGAAGTGGAGTTATTAATGGAATGAACTCTTGTATACCTGTATGCTCAGATAGGCTTAATAAATGAATATGAGGGCAGGCCTATGTGAATATACAGTTTATGTTATTTTATTTTTAAATTATATAGTAAGTTTTTTTATATACACGGTCAATTAGAAATAGCAATTCAACAATGACAGTGTTCATCACAAAATGTCATTGCATTTAAACCCCCAAATCACTGCAAAATAATTGGTTTTATAAACTGAAATCTAACACTTGAATTAATTGTTACAATGAAAATTAGGTGATTTCATACCCATTATTGTCCTGGCTTCAAAATTTCTAGAGTAAAAATAATTTTAGCATCATTTATAGACATGTTTTTCCTGGTTACAATATTCTGATGTCCCCAGTGGCCATTCTATACATGAAATCTCCAGCACCTTGTTCAACAATTTTGCTCATCTCTTCTAGAGAAGATAGAGAAAATCAGGTATGAATGATCTCATCTTTCAGTTATCTACACCTACAGACATTAAAGCTCCTCACTTCTTCTCCTTTAGTCTCTGATGATAAGATTTTCCTCATGAATTATTGAGGTTTAAATCCACCACTAATTCGGACTTTGATTTCACTCCCTCTCCTATTCCTGGGACTTAATCATCTCTATTATCTTTTCCATCTGCAGAATATTTCTCTTCTGAATGTTTCCCTTTAGCAGGGAAACATGCTTACATCTTTTCTACCCTAACAAAAATCAACAATAAAAATCACTTAATCCTAAATGCATGCCTCTGGCTACAATGCAGTTCCTTCCATTACATTCTCACAAAGTTGGTCCAATTTTGCAGGCTCTGTTTCCTCACTTCTGGTCAAGCTTCACTCCACCACAGATGAAAAAAGTCCCCTTCTTGTATTTGACACCTTTGATTACCTCTCCATTAAATGTGTTTGCTATCCTTGAAACGTTACTTACTTTGTTTCCAAGACATCTTCATGTAGCTACTGAAGTAGCCTCTCAATTCTTCTTTAGCCTTTTAGGCCCACACATATAATCTCCTGAGCTATTAGTAATCTAATTAAAATGTGAATCTTGTCATTATCACTCTCCTGATTAACTCAATCAGCGTTCCATCATTTGAACAGAAAAAATTCTGACACTTTAAAAGGGAAAATCAGATACCTCTTCATTTGACCTTGACTTTCTCTCCAATATGGCCACTTTCTCTCACAATATGGCCACTGCAAGATGACCGCCACAAAATGGCCATGTGCACAGCGAAGGCAGGGCCTGGCAGCCACTCTGTGTAAGGCCTGGGGGTCCTGTGGCTCCACGTGGCATGGAGGAGGCAGGTCCAGGAGGACGAGGCAGGTCATGGCAGGGGAGGGCAGTTGTGAGCGATCAGGCTGGAAGGAAAGAGCAGTTGGGGGCTATCGGGCCAGCAGGGGAGCAGTTAGGCGTCGATCAGGCTGGCAGAGGAGCGGTTAGGGGGTGATCACACTGGCAGGCAGAAGTAGTTAGGGGCATGATCAGGGCTGGGCCTAAAGGGGCAGTCAGACATCCCTTTCGCAATCTGGGACCACTGGCTCCTAACTGCTCGCCTGCTTGCCTGCCTGATCACCCCCTAACCCAGCCGTGGGCAAACTACGGCCCGCGGGTCGGATTCAGCCCGTTTGAAATGAATAAAACAATTGAAAAAAAAAGACCGTACCCTTTTATGTAATGATGTTTACTTTGAATTTATATTAGTTCACACAAACACTCCACCCATGCTTTTGTTCCGGCCCTCCAGTCCAGTTTAAGAACCCATTGTGGCCCTCAAGTCAAAAAGTTTGCCCACCCCTGTGCCTAACCGCTCCCCTGCAGGCCTGATTGACCCTAACTGCTCCCCTGCCAGCCCAATCACCCCCAACTGCCCTCCCCTGACAACTTTTTACTTATGTAAGGTAGATTAATGTTTGTCAGAGTACAGGCAGAGTCCTGCAGGAGTGGCTGTGAGTCCATGTACTCTTCTAAATTCTCCTATCTGACTACTACTCCAGTGCTGGTTCCTGCTTGAACCCTGCCTACTGTACTAACTGGTGGGAACTTAGTCCAAGTTCTTCTTTTATCCTCTGCTCACTAGTAACAGATGTTGGGGCTGAGCCCCTCTGCCTGGAGTTGGACCTCCCAGGACCTTCAGGTCTTAGACGGAGAAACCATGAGAGGTTGTGGGTATATGAGAATGAGTCTTTATTGCTGAAGCCAGTGGCCATATCGCCTTCAGACAAGAACAGTCCTCACAGCAAAATCCACACAGGCAGGCAGCCGGATACTGGCTGGTAAACATATCTCTTTCCCATAAAGCAGCATCAGTCTCTGTACCCACAGTTATTATCTGAGCAGCCGCACGCTGCCTCCTAGACTCATTGCCTCACATCATAGCAGTACCAGAGCTCTCCAGCTCAGCAGCATCTGTCTCTTCTGCCCAGCTGCTCTCTCTAGCAGACTTCTTCCCACACTCCATCCTAGCTGCTCTCTCTCCATACTCCAGGAGACTTCTTCTCATTCCCACCTCAGCCAACACCACTGGTCAGTAACCTACTGTTATACCATTTAGACAAAGAAGGCTTCGTGCCAATAGCTACATCAATCATATTGGCTACTGAAGGGCACGGTGTACCATGTGTCTTTGCACCCGCTCATGGTATCTTGGCCTGATTAGGATTCGCAGGCTCAGAGGCCTTGAACACCCCATTTAGGCACATACCCAGAGCAGCCTTTGGCCATTCTGGTATTGATAACAAGGCCTCTGTGCTCCCACCGGCCTTGACCATCTGGGGACCTGGCATGGTTCCCACAATGTTATAACCAACAAATGTCAATTTTAATACAATAAACTTCAGTACAGGTCAGAAGCAAGGCTGTAGTTTTTAAAGTCATTCAGGGATGCAGACTTCTGTCAAATGCTATGGGCTCCCCAAAGGTCTTAGAATGCTTCCGAATTCTATGTATACATGCCGGGGAGTTGGAATAACTGCAAGATTATAAAGTTTTCATGAGCTAGGACAAGAAGTAGCAAACAACAATTCTAACGATTTGCCACTGGTTAACACAGTCAAAAGGATGGAAAATGCAGTGTATTCGTAAGTCTGGGAGGAAAAGTAAAGGGGTATGTGGAACACACAGCATCATCTCTGCCGTAGCTGCTGCATGTCAAATTGTTTTTCCTCCTTTACTTCTTAAGTAATTTTCAAATCTGTTACCACCTCTATCTTCAACCCAATGAAACTCATTCTCATGGGCCAGACCTCAGCATTTCTCAGAAGAACCCCACAGCAGCCTCTAGACTGCAGCCTTTGCCTTCTGGTTTAACTCCACTGATGTGTCCTCTGCACAGCTATAGTATTATTCAAAGTAAAATGAACATTTTACCTACAAAACTTCCCTGCACAAATCCCTTAGTGACTTCCCATCGTGTACAGGATAGATACACCATACAATGCAAAAACAAGGTCCTCCTGGCTCGAAATCTGCCAATTTCCCCAGCCTCAACTCTGGCTACGCATTGATTTCCACGTTATGCTCGACCAAGATTGAAACAATTCTGGCGTCCTTAACACATGCCATTTAGAGTTTTTGCTCATTCTTTTTCCTCATCTGGAATATTGTTCATTTCTATTCTCCATAACATTTCAGGATGAATTAGGTGTCTCCATCTAAATTTACATAATCTCGGGCACCTTTATCAATCATCAGTGATTTACATCATTGTATATAATAATCAGTGCAAGTGCCTAAATAATTCACTAAACTATGTTATCCTTGAGAATAGGGGCTCTGTCTTACGTTTCATTTCTATTTCTTGGCAGGTACATAGCACTTAGCAATTATCTATAAATATGTGCCAAATGAGTGAACTGCTCTTAAGCAGTCTTATCTTGAAATTCAGTTTCTTTGCCTGTGTTCCTTGTGCAAAACTTATGCTTTGCCATTTACGTCCATGGAACTAGTTCTTGTTTTTCCCAAGTTCACTGGCTGGAGTTTGATTTTGTATGGCCAGGTAACAAGATAATAATTATTCCTCAAATTAATTTTCCACTTTATTATCCATCCCATATAAGTGGATACCCTGGCATCATATTAGTATTACACTTGGGCACTATGTTATTAGCTCAGGGAAACCCTTCTAAGGTTTCTAGATTGGTCCCTTACACCAAATCACTGCCTTGTAGCCCATAACCGTCTTGTAGAATAGATTCATGCTTGTAATCCCAGTTATCACTCTGTGCTCAATGAAGTAACCAGAATCTCTCACAGCCAAGGCCGTTCCATAATTATAACAACAAGTACTTGAAATATGGACGTTTCTGCCATGCAGTGGGATCAAGAGTGTAGCCATGATAACAGTACAAAACAGTACAAAGAAATTCAATTGAAGCAACAGTATAATATAATTTCCTTTTCTTCTCTGAATTTGAAATCTTTAGTGCCAACTCTGAACTTATTTTAGGAAGCAGACCAAAATTGAGTGGGAAGTACTCTCCACTCCAACCTTCTCTATTAAGTATTGGTCTCATTTCAAAAATGGTAGAACCAAGGCTTTTTTTATGAAGTACTACATTAGCTGTACTTTGCCTTATAAAAAGTATATTGATTTTCATTAATTAGGGGCATTGAGTTAAGTTAAATTGGAAAAGGAAACACAAGTGTAAAACTTAAAATGTCTGGATGTTTAAATAAACACTCTTTAGATGTTAAGTACATAGAATTCTTGAATTTGAAGTATAACTTGATATCTTTTTTGATAAGTAAAGGAAGAATAGAAAGCATTAAAATGTTTAAATTTGCCGAAGCCGGTTTGGCTCAGTGGATGGAGCGTCGGCCTGCGGACTCAAGGGTCCCAGGTTCGATTCCAGTCAGGGGCATGTGCCTGGGTTGCGGGCATATCCCCGGTGGGAGATGTGCAGGAGGCAGCTGATCGATGTTTCTCTCTCATCGATGTTTCTAACTCTCTATCTCTCTCCCTTCCTCTCTGTAAAAAATCAATAAAATATATTTTTTAAAAAATGTTTAAATTTAATAATATTTTTAAAACTATTATTTACTTTTTAATTTGCTTTTAAGGGGACATTTTTGCAGTTTATTTGAGAGCTATTTTTAATAGACAAAAATAAAAAGCCAAGGGTATATATATGCTGTAGATATATGATAAATATCATATATATATATATATACATATATTACTTCTTATATGTCTTTGAAGACTTAAATATGTATATATTTTTAATCTTATTTTTCAATTAGTTTATATTTAATAATATTATTTTGTATTCGTTTTTGATGTACAACATAGTGCTTAGTTAATCATTCACTTTACACAGTATTCCTCCAGATATTTCCAGTACTCTCCCGGCACTGTACATGGTTATTACAGGGCTATTAACTATGTTCCCTATGCTGTACTTCATGTCCCTATGACTATTTTGTAATTACCAATTTGTACTTATTAATTCCTCCAACTTTGTCATCCAATCCTGCAACTTCAGTCCCCTCTGGCAACCATCAGTCTTTGTCTGTGTCTATGAGTCTGTTTCAATTTTGTATATTTATTTTGTTCTTTAGATTCCACATATAAGTGAAATCATATGGTATTCATCTTTTTCTGACTGACGTCTTGCACTTAGCATAATGCCCTTTTGGGCCATGTTGTCACAAATGGTAAAATTTTATGCTTTTTATGGCCAAGTAATACTCCATTGTATATATGTACCACCACTTTTTTATCCACTTATCATGGATGTGCATCTGGGTTGCTGCCATCTTGGCTATTGCAAATAATGCTATGATGAACATAGGGGTGTATCTATTCTTTCAAATTAGTGTTTTGGATTTCTTTGGATATATACCCAGAAGTGGAATTGCTGAGTCATAAGCAGTTCATTTTTTAATGTTTTTGAAGACCTTGCATACTATTTTTCATAGTGGCTGTACCAATTTGCAAATCCTACCAACAGTGTGTAAGGGTTCCCTTTTCTCTACATCCTTGCCAACACTGTTGCTTGTTGATTTATTTATATCCATCTATATACAAGTGGATAAAAATGCTATGGTGCATATATACATTGGGATATTACTTGGTCATAAAAATAACAATTTTCCATTTGCAACAACATGGGTGGACCTACAGGTTATTATGTTAAGTGAAACATCAGTCAGAGGAAGAAGACAAATATTATGTAATTTCACTTATATATGGAAAAGTATATTTTACTTATATTGGTTATTTAGGGATACACATATTAAGAATATAGTTTTCAAATTATGAATAATTCAGTATTTTGTCAAATATAATAAGTAAGTTTACACTTTGACAAACAAATAACATTTTTTTCAGATCAAAAAGGAACAAATCTATTTTTCAGGCTATGCATAATACTTTGGTCAGACCTGCGACCAAAGTATTGTTTTTAACATTGACTACTCATTTTTTTCTCAATTATGTTTATAAATGAGTTCTTCAGAATTTATAAATAGATAATTTTAAACCAAAATGAACGAAGATGCATTAATTGTGTCTTGTACATTATAAATTAATAAAGATAACTACTCATTTTTAATTAACTAAGAAAAATAGAATATACGAAAACACATACTATGTGATTCTGCTGTAAGAGATATTAATGATAACTTCAGGTGCTAAGAAATGACTTGTTGATGTCTGTGTTTTTAAATCTGAAATTACCCTAAGAGTTCAGAAAATGATCCATCATTGTCTACTTAGGTGCCCTCTAACACACACACACACACACACACACACACACACACACATACACTCACACACACACACACAGTTGTTCAAAACTCGGCAAACATATACTTATGTAAACTATAATTGTATTAGGCCGTGCAACACAGGAATATTTTACCCATGCAATAAACTAAAATTAGTTGAGTACCGTAGAGCCTGTTTGAGCTCTGAAGGCTCTTGGGAGCAGAGGGAAGATGGAAGCAGTGCTGAAATTCCAGGGATTTTATCCTGAAGAAGAGGATGGAGAGGGGAGAGATCCCAGAGTGTCTGGTTCCTTCCATAACAAAGGGAAGGAGTAGTTTCAAAAAAAAAAAAAGGGAGTAACTAAGAATTGTGGGCATTATTATTATTATTGTAAGCATTAAATTCCTAAAGTCTTCAGAGTATAGTCCAGGTGTCATCTCCTCTGTCAAAGCATCCCAAATCTCTCGCCTTAGTGAAAGTTGTGATGGCTCCTGTGTATTTCCGTAACAAATTCTTTAATGAATGAACCCCTTTACAGTACTCACCACTCCACTGAATTAAAATTCTATGAAATTTGTCTGTTCTCATAGACTGAGGGATCCTTGAGAGCAGAGACTGTCCCTTTTTAACCCTCTTGCCCCTTCCACTAGTGCCACCACCACTGCTCCAGTATGTAACACTATGATAAGCATTCAATACATACACACTGAATAAATGACAGAGCCCCAATCACAGAACATGGAATGTATACCAGGCTGAGTAGTTTAATCATGGACTGTGGTGACAGGGAGCCAAACAAGCAGGTGTCACAAACTCAAATTCCTAGTAAGTTCCCAAGAAGGTGACACAAATGTAACAGAAAAATATATGTATATAATTCCCAGTATAAAAAAGAAAGGCTCAATGATATGCTATAAGGCTGATGATAAACCCCAACCAGTAGTTGGTCACAGTATCAGGGAGACAAAAGGGCACAATGTGTACTGCCAGGAGCCGGTCCATCCTTGCTGTTTCAAGAGACCTGGCATATATGGCATACAGTTCTTAATATGTTTGCTCACCTTCTTGGCGCTGTGTTTTAACCAAGGTCACCTCTCTGAGAAAGGTTGAATCCCCAGGTAGGGATTTTCCCCTGAAGTTAGGGAGGGAATAAAACCTCTTAACTAAGTGCCAGGCGGGTAATAAATCATTTTAACTACGAACAATCATGCTTAAGCTACATAATCTTTACTCCCTGGAATGGAGATAAGAAATTCCCTAACCTTTGGAAATGAGATTGATAGGATTGGAATCAACTGGTATAAATACAGATGCAACAAGACAACAGGACACAGAACTTAGGACACAGAACTTAAAAGAGAGAACCTACAGACAGAAGAACTTCGCTGGAGAGAACATGGCAAAAGATCCTGGACTGAACCTGACTACAGAAATTGGCAAGAGAACCTGACTAGAACCTGGTGACTGAACCTGGCTGGAGAACCTGGACAGAACCTGGCTGGAGAACCTAGCAAGGGAACATGGCTACAGAACCTAGCTGGAGAACCTAGCAAGAGAACATGGACACAGAACCTGGCTGGAGATCCTAACCAGAACTTCGCTGGAGATCCAGACCAGAACTTCACTGGAGATCCAGACCAGAACTTGGCTGGAGATCCTGGCTAGAGATCCTGGCTAGGCTGCTGATCAACTGAACGCTGTCTCCGCTGTCTCCATGTCGTTCCTTCTTCGCCGACTCCGTCCACGCCTTTGAGGACCCCTGGACCTGCTGGGGCAGGACCTCGGCAGTGTACTAAGGGAAATATATTTACTGGCTAAAGATATACTTCTCTAAAGTCTATTGTCACAATGGAAATCTGAGGTCAGTATTGCTAGATGTACAAATTTCTAAGAAAAGCCGGCAATCAAATATTTACAGGACATATCACAGTTTTAACACATTGGCTTAAAAGAAAAACTGTGAGCAAAAAAACAAAACAAAACACCAAACACACTGTGTGAATCTTAACAGAGACCACAAGAGTATTTAAACCCTCTGAAGTGGTCTTTGTAAGGCTGACAAAGCTGAATCCATACTTTAGGAAGTTAAGTTTTATGCCAGCCTGTTTCAATATTTCAGGCGGAAGCACAAGCATATTCACATCCAGTTATCAAAGAATTGCGTTCAGAAGCTTGGTGACAATGACTTATATATAATAATTTTATAATCTTCTAATATGTTGCCTATATTCAACTCTCCCAGGTGAACTACAATGGCACAGCCTAGTCAGTTCATGTATTAGCATGTCTTCATTTCAAGTGTTATTATTCCTTCTTTTTTACTTTTACCACTGTTATTGAGTTACAATTTCCTACTACATTTCCCACAATTCTTCACTACATTCATTCCACCCAGCCAGCTCATTTTTCACCCTCCCTAGAATCTGACAAGCCACAGAAATACCTGATTTCAAAAGAGATGCTTGCATTCTCTACTGATGTCATCTAGGAGTGTAAGTGTCCATTGTCACACTGCAGAGTGGAGAAAGGTAAGAGAAATCCTTGTAGGTCTTTATATTCTGATCTTTTAAAATATTTTGAAGAGACATATATTTTATTTTTCAACCAATGTCTTAGTTACTCATTTTCGTTTCATCTGTGCAAATCAAAATGCAGTAAATTTTTTGAATGATAGACGTGGAGTGTGTACTAAAAATGTGATACCAATAAGATTGCGAGGAATAATTGAAGGAAGTCTTCCATAAGACTGACAATGACTCTGACTCCAGCAGCATGGGTTTGAATATAAATCTTGCACAAATAAATGAACTACAAAGAAAAAAATAAGTTGCTATCCTGCCTGATTGCTATGCCATTATAGCAATGTAAAGACAAATAGATTCATTTAACTTAGGCTAGAGGCTTAATTTTTTCATAATTGTCATCATAAAGCTCATATTAAGTTTTTATTATCAAATCATTTCATGATATGAAATCTTTTCAAATCTTGCAAGTAGGGAATCAACATTTAAGACAAAAAAAGTACACAAATAAACTGAACTGGCTAAAGCAAAATTTAGTTACTTAGGTTGTAACAGGATTTTCTTTTTAACTGAAATGAGAGTATAATCAGATAATTTTATTGTCTAACTAGTGGAGATTATGATTCTGAATTAAATGTATGCATTTAAAGGTTATGTTTGATTATTTACTGGCTGGGATTGATATAAAAGTGGTATATTACAATATGCCATGTATGTGGTTAAACCAGTTGTAAATCATTAAATTTTTATTTAGTAATTAGCAGTGTTCTCATAAAAAGAATGAGATACATGCATCATTTATTTTTAAAACAGCTTTGAATAATTAGAATCATATGCAATTTGATCTATTAAGTTACTAATTAAATATAAATACTTAATGTGTACCAGAGAGTTGCGCTTTGATATTGCACAATTGTCCATTGTGTGGTCATTACCTTAACTGTCCCTTTATCCAAAGCATGGGGGAGTAATTCGTAAAATACACCCAGAGAAAAGAGAATATTAAGAAACAATGAGAGCCACAAGAAAGTCCTACGTTGGTCAATAGTGTTACACGACTTCAGGCAAGGATAAATATCTAATTTGTGCTCTAACTCCTGTCCAAGCTTCCACTCTGTGCTTTTGAAGATGTATATAATTAATAAATAGTCCCAAACAGTCAGGAAAAGGAAAAGGGGAGCAGCTTAGGTGCCTAGATTATTGAAAAATGGAACATTTTAAATAGAGTAGTTCTAGAAATCTAAGAGTTGGGTTTTCTAACTTTCAATTAGAAAGTTTTATTTTATATAAAGGTTCTCATCCTTGGCAAGAGATCAAAGTTATATATTCTTATTATTCTTTTCTAATTTAGCTTCAATGTGCCATCAGATGAAATCTTATCACTTTATTCAGAATCTATCACTTTATTCTGCTCAAGAATTTAGCACTTTCCACAACATTAAATCCAACCTTATACATTTTCAAGGCCTTCACATACTATCTTTGCTACTTTTAGAATAATGGTAAAAGTGAAAACAATAAAAGCTAATATTTTCCCTGCGCATTGTGCTAACTGTATTGCATTATCTCATTTAATTCATGAAAATAAAAAAAAGGGGGGAGGGGGAGAGAGAGAAAGAAAACAGGCTGTGAGAGGTAACCTAACTGGGCTTCAGCCTTACTGTGCCTGTGTTGCAAAGCTGAGCCAAATCCAAGTTATATGATTCAGAACCATTGTTCTTAACCTTCCACCGTATGCTACAAGCTTCACACTATTGCAACACTCTTCAAAACCTCATCTCCACTCTCTTTCCATGAATCAGACCAGACACTTTCATGTGTTTAATATTGACCTACTCTTTTCTCTGTGCCTTATTTTCATGCTGTTTCCTCTCTTCAAGTGTGTCCTTCCTCAGCCAAATACCCCTCCTCTTTCAAGGTGTGTATCACATGTCGTCTCCCTCACAGCTTTCCACCTCAAATGCCTAACTCAGATCTGAAATTTACGTACATTTCCATGTGCCTAGTGTAGATACAAAGGTGATTATCTCTCAATAAATATATTTCCTGAAAGCAGTAATAGTAAAGACCATTATAGTAGTCATTATACAATTAAGAGTGTTGTCATACACATTTGATTCCTAGTTACAAAAGATAGGTTTACTGCCAGACATATATCCTGTGCCAGATTTTTCATCAACATTTTCAAAAAAATCCATTCCCATTTGGACGTCCTTTAGTCTGTGTCCAATTTTTCTCGTAAGAGCTTCCAAATTTAATTTTAACTTCAAGTGCTGCTGCCCAACACAAGCAATATAGAGCCAGAGCAGGAATTTTCCTTACAGAGAAACAGGATCCATTTAATTGAAGACAAAGAAGGGCACTATTGTGAGGTTGCACCCATCCGAAGGAATGGCGGCCCCACGCCTCTTCTGGCTTGTCCTCTCTCGTGTTCCTGCTCCCTTTACCCTTATATGGTTCATACATTTGGGACACGACCTGGCTTGACCATGATACAAAGGAGAGCTCTTCATGGGAAGCTGGTGGATTCAGCTAAGTTTATTGCATTTTTGTCTCTCTGATACACAGTGGGGCCTTGACTTACGAGTTTAATTCGTTCAGGACCGAGCTGGTTAAGGAGCTCGTTAAGGAGCTCGTTAGCTCAAATTACTCTATCAACTCAATGTAAAAAATCGGCCAAGAGACAGCTGGTATCTCAAAATACTCGTTAGTCAGGACACTCGTAAGTCAAGGCCTCACTGTATTATTGGCAGGGCATGATGACTGCTAAGTTGTCAGGCTGGTGCGGAGAGGAGGGCTGCTCTGGCCCTTTGGCTGACCTGATTTGGAAGAATGACTACCATTTCTAGCTAGGCAACCTCAGGCATGTAGATATTATTACTTCAAGGATATCAATGTAGATTCATTGCATAATTGCACTTACAGAAAAGGCAGGATGTTATGGTTACTGAAAGGACTCTGGAGCCAGACTGCTAAGGTTCAAGTCCCAGCTTTGATATTTACAAACTGTATGACCTTGAATCACTTATTTGACTTAATATCTCCGTTTTTTCCAACTATAAAGCGGAGATTATAATAAGACCTGCCTTATATGCTTTTCTTGTGGAAATTAAAATGATTTAAGA
Source organism: Myotis daubentonii (assembly GCF_963259705.1). Lineage (NCBI taxonomy): Eukaryota > Metazoa > Chordata > Mammalia > Chiroptera > Vespertilionidae > Myotis > Myotis daubentonii. The sequence continues at coordinate 88,338,849 of NC_081841.1, forward strand.
TATGTTAAACATGTAGAACAATGATAGCTCTCAACAGTGTTACTTATTATTGTTTTATATTTGTAAAGTAAGTAAATAAATTTTTTAAATAATACATTTTCTGTGTAATACAATGTTTTTCTTGTCTCCTTCCTCCTCAAGACTGACACTTCTTGAGGGCAGAGAGCAGGTAATACTCATCTTTGTATATCCTCAGTACTTTCCAGGAGGATATTACTTTGTATGCCTACAATGACTACTTGCTGAATGAAAGAAAGTTGTGGTAACTAAAGATAAGGAGTAAATGAAGTAGAGTTTAAGAGTTGTAAGACAGCCATAGCCAGTTTGGCTAAGTGGATAGAGCATCAACCAGAGGACTGATGATACTGGGTTCAATTCAGGTCAAAGGCACATGCCTGGGTTGTGGGCTTGATCCCCAGTAGGGGGGCTGCAGGAGGCAGCTGATCAATGATTATCTCTCATCATTGATGTTTGTATCTCTCTTTCCCTCTCACTTCCTCCCTGAAATCAATAAAAATAAAAATAAATGAAAAAGAGTTGTAAGACCAACTGAACCACCAAGCAAAATAGAGACGGACAGAGAGAGCAAGCAAGCTCAGGGGAGCAGGAGGTTTTTTGTTTGTGTGTTTTATTGTGGGGTTTTTTTAGTGTGTGTGTGTGTGTGTGTGTGTGTGTGTGTGTGTGTGTGTGTGTGTGTGTAGTGGCGGGAGCGGGGAGATTAAGCAAAAAAGAGAAAAGAGAGAGAACTCATAGGTAATTAATTGCAGAGAAGGGGTGGTGGAAGTGAAGAGAGCATAGAGGAGACAGTGATGGAAAAAATAAAATAAAATAATAAAATAAAATAAAATAAATAAAATAGAATAGTTGTAAGAGTCCAAAATGTTTAAGAGTAATGTGACTACTATATTGGTAGGTTTGTCCTCATCAATGTTGAAATCACGCTCATAGTGATAGCAATATTCAAATAGGAGAGAAGAATTGTGAAACACTTGTCAAATTTCTCAGGAGAGGAAAAAGTATGTACCAAAATCACAAACAACAACAAAACATTGGCATGGAGATTTACTGTAGACGGCTGGCATAACCACACATAAAGAGCTTTCCATGAAGAGGAAGTTACGTTGTCTGCTGATACTGGGAAAAACAGAGAAATGCCAACACCACACATGTGCTGTATAAAGTATCTATTTAAAATGACTACCTACCCCTAATCTCCTCTTAAATGTCTTAAAGTAATTTTTAAAACAGAGTTCTTGATTTTTTTTTATTTTCTCCCATCAAAATATGTGCAAGTCAACAACAACAATGTTAGGGGCTGAATTTTGTCTCCTAAAAGTTTGTATGTTGATGTCCTAATCCTCAGGATCTCAGAATCTAACTGTATTTGGAAGGAAATATTTAAGTTAAATTATAATTAGAGTTAGCTCTAATCCTATATGACTATTTCCTTATAAAAATAAAAAACTTGGATATAGAAAGATATAGTGGGAAGACTATGTGAAGATACAGGTGGTAGTGGAAAATAATGAAAATGGAAAGAATAGAGAAATTCTATTTTGATGTTGTAATCATATTTAGACTAAAACACAGATGTTTAAAACCTGATGTGATTAATCTATGTCCATGGTCAGCAGTTCACTCAAGTCCCAAAAAATGTTCTCAGAAAAAGTGCTCCTTGTAGCCCCAAGAGTTCTCAGCATAAATACTTGAAGAATTGACCAGTATTGAGGATCCTTCTCTCTGATGGAATCAACAGCAGCCTCTGCTGGTTTAGAGATCTCAGGCTTCCATGGTGAAACTGGGTTGTGATGAGGAGCAATTGGCCTCGAAAACACCCCTGCTGCTCAGGTGGTTTGAGGGAGAGTTCTGTAATACCAAGGCTCTCCTTCCTTAAAATGATTGGCAGAGGAACATTCTGAAGAAGGACCAACCAAGGCGCTCTATGACACAGAAAGCTCAAAGAGACACAAGGCAGTGATATACATGTTATGGTTCTGATGCCTTCCATACCTTCCAGACTGTTCTTGAGCTGCATGTTGAACTGAGTTACCCTGGGTGGCAAAAGGAAATAATGGCATATAAATGAGATAGTCACAGAGACTGATGGTCACCTGTAGGTGAGATCAGGAAAACCTTCAGGAGCCTGATAGAAGCCAGTGATCATTTACCTGCTGTGTAGAGCTACCCATGCCCAGTCACTGATTATAGCAACAACACCAGCCAACCAACAGGGGAGGGGGTGTTATGCCAAAAACCAGTTAAGATAAGATGTGCCTGCCTCTCCCCTGCTCATCCTATATAATAAAGATAGAATATGCAAAATAACCCTTATGCCCTCACAAGATGGCTGCCTATGACCAGGCTGGCAGGGGGGTTAGTGAGTAACTACCAAACGACTGAGCAGCAGGCTGTGTGGGGTTACCATGCCGGCAAAAGGGCCATGAGGGGCAACCAGTCCAGTGAAGGGGGGGTGCATTTGGTGGCAACCCAGGCCAGCGGGGGGGGGGGGGGGGCAGTTGGGGGCATTAAGCTGGCAGGGGGGCAGTTAAAGGCAACCAGGCTGGCACAGGGGGCTAGTTGGGAGTGACCAGGCAGGCAAGCAGGTGAGCAATTACAAGCCAGCAGTCCAGGATTGTGAGAGAAATGTCCAACTGCCAGTTTAGGCCCGATTCCTGGGATTGGGCCTAAACCGGCAGTCGGACATCCCCCAAAGGGTCTCAGATTGGAGAGGGTTCAGGCTGGGATGAGGGGAACCCCCCCATGCACAAATTTCATGCACCGGGCCTCTAGTTTCTTAATACTGATTTTCCTCAAGTTCAATTTATGCATAAAAATGTTTTTGATTAATGAAAATAGAAAAAAAATGATAATGGATACACCTGTGAACACAATTGACATTTTACTCAATTTTTCTATCCAAAGTCCAATGTTAACATTTTTGTTTAATATACCTTTTTAAATGCAAACTTCGATTTCTTAGGTTGAAATTTATAGCATAATTTATAGCATAATTTTTAATGACTTTCAATAGCTTCCCCCCCACACACAACAATCCCTTCTATTTGTTATATAGAATGGAAATACAAACAGATAAATTGCCGGGGTCCAGCCCCAGCGGTCCAGGGGTTCCCAAAGGTGTGGACGGAGTCGGCGAAGAATGTTTTACACAGAGACTGTTCAGAACTCTCTGGCTTTCCTTAGTCTCCGTGGATCTTCCTGTGCCTGGCTGAGGCCACAGAGAGAGATCCCAAGGCAAGCTGAGCCTTTATTTTATAGTGAGAGGTAAACAAGGTAGTGGTTATCAAAGTTACACTGTTCTTGTGAGTTTCACTTGTTTTTGTTCTTGTGACTTTCACTTGTTTACACCATGGTTATACTTCCTGCACTTCCTCAGCCCATTAGCTTCCCAGATAAGATCTAGGGAGTGTTATAAGGTCAAGCCTAATTATGCTAAGAGGACTGCGCCCTCTAAGCTGGGAATTGTTTGTGACTTTGCCCACAGGTCAGTCCGAGGCTTAACACTATATCAGCTCCCTACAATAAATTAAAACCAGTTCTCCCTCCCCCTCCCCCCGCCCCCAAGAGAAATAACATGAATGTTCTAATTTGAAGAGAAGATCAAAGTATATATGGAAATAATTGGCAAATACAAAGTCTACTCTAAGATGTGATTTTAACATGAAGCTGTTAGGCAGCATCACAGAGAGAAATTCTGTCATCTATGATATCAGAAGATACTCACTATAATCCCAGATGAGTTGACAATTTTCTACATAAATTTTGGCATGCATTATACCTTCCCTAGGCCTCAGATACTTAAAATAATAAGTTTGGACTAGGAAATACTTAGCATTCCTTCTCCATTTTAATCATCTATGACTATTTAGAGTTGGGGATGATGCTATATTGTCATTAACTGAAGGAAAGATAGAATAGCAAAGACTCTGAACTGAGAGTTGACTAGAATGTCAGAGGGCAACAAGGACATATGTGAATGAATTGGAGAGGAAGGGTGCCGGGGTCCAACCCCAGCGGGTCCAGGGGTCCCCAAAGGTGTAAACGGAGTCGGCGAAGAAGGAATGACACGGAGATAGTGTTCAGTTGATCAGCAGCCTAGCCAGGATCTCTAGCCAGGATCTCCAGCCAAGTTCTGGTCTGGATCTCCAGAGAGGTTCTAGTTTGGATCTCCAGCGAAGTTCTGGTTAGGATCTCCAGCCAGGTTCTGTGTCCATGTTCTCTTGCTAGGTTCTCCAGGTTCTCCAGCCAGGTTCTGTAGCCATGTTCCCTCACTAGGTTCTCCATCCAGGTTCTGTCCAGGTTCTCCAGCCAGGTTCAGTCACCAGGTTTTAGTCAGGTTCTCTTGCCAATTTCTGTAGTCAGGTTCAGTCCAGGATCTTTTGCCATGTTCTCTCGCTAGGTTCTGTCTCTAGGTTCTGAGGCCAGTTTCTGTCCAGGATCTTTTGCCATGTTCTCTCCAGCGAAGTTCTTCTGTCTCTAGAGAACGTTCTTTGTAGGTTCTGTGCCTAGGTTCTGTGTGTAGGTTCTGTCTTCTAAGTTCTGTCTCTTTCTGTCGTGTTACATCTGTATTTATAGCAGTTGATTCAATCCTATTAATCTCTATTACAAAGGTTTGGGCGTTTCTTATCTCCATTCCAGGGAGTAAAGATTATGTAGCTTAAGCATGATTGTTTGTAGTTAAAGTGATTAATTACCCTCCTGGCACTTAGTTAAGAGGTTTTATTCCCTCCCTAACTTCAGGGGAAAATCCCTACCTGGGGAAACAACCTTTCTCAGAGACCTTGGTTAAAACACGTAGTGCCAAGAAGGTGAGCAAACATATTAAGAACAGTATGCCATATATGCCAGGTCCCTTGAAACAGCAAGCATGGACCGGCTCCCGGCAGAAGGGTAAAAAGGAAATGTTAGTATTACTCAGTAGGGAAGTCCAAGCAAGTACATTGATTTTTACTCTGAAGCAGGTGAAAAAAAAAATATTGGAGGGTTTTTAGAAAAAGAGAAATTATTTCAGTCTAATTTTAAATAGTGATGCTGGCTATGTTGAGAAAAACTGAAGACAAAAGATGAATAAGGGCAACAAGAAAGATTTGCAATAGCTCAGGCAGGAAAAGGATTTGGACTAATGTGTGGTCCCAGAAATTGGAGTGAACAATTTAGTGCCAGAATTTAGTATACAATTTGAAGGTAAACCCAATAGTTGGTAGTGTTTTAGATGGGGGTGAGGTTGGCGGGTATGGAACAAGGATGCCACCCAATGTTTAAGCCTATGAAATTGGAAAGACAGAGTTTTCTTGAGGTGCGATGGTGAGACTATTACAGCAAGTTTGGGATGGTTTAAGGATCAGAAATTCAATTTTAGATATATTAAGTTTTAGGTGATTGTATGTCATTCAAGTGGAGATATTAAATGAGCAGATGGACATGAGTTAGGAGTCACGGAAGAGATTCAGTAAGGAAATATAAGCTTAGTGATGCTATTTAAAGATAGAGAGTGGTTGCAATCACTGAGGAAGTGATTGTAGATGTAATGAGAATAGAATTAAGAGCATATCTTTAGCTGACTATGAAGCTTATGTGACTTAAGGAGTAGCAAAACTATCAAAGGAAAATATGAGTAAAAAACCAGAGATATCATAGCAAAACTAGATGAATATGGTGGCTTGCAAGCTTAGACTAAAAAGTGAGTAAAAAAAAAATATTCTATCATTATATAGGGTCATATGCCCATGGTCAAATATATGGATGTATATGTGTGCAGGGATTTATGTTTATGCAGAGAAATTTTTATTTAATAAAATGAGATTATGCTATACCTAATCTTCTAAAATCTTCTTTTAAAAATTAATTGATCATGGAAGAAATTTTATATCATCTTTACTCATAAGATGTTTTATTTTTAAATTTTGTACTTTCCAGCATTATTAAAACGAAGTATCATGATGAACTTTTGTTTTAAAAAAAGCACAGTACAGTGAAATGTTGACTATTTAAATGTGAATATTTAAAGTAACACTTGCTCCCTTCTATTTAGTTTAATTTGCAAAATTAAGAAACCAAAGAAAAACCAAACCAAGGAATAAAGGAGTAGAAACTGAAATAGGAATTTTTAGGGGTGAAAATAGGCAGGCTTATGGAATTTTTTAAATTAAGGGCTCCATGGAAAAAACACAAGGCTACAGAGTTGCAAAAGAGTACATTTCCATAAGACAAGGAAATTCTGGGAGGCAGAAGTTACATTTCCATAACTTAAGGGAACTGGGAGTAGCCAAAGGTCTATATTTACAAAATAAAAAAGAGGCCTCACATGTCCCATGTGAGGTTTGACCTTTGAGCTCAGGAGTTGCTATGGTGACCAAATCTAAGAGAATAATGGCCAATCGGAGAGAATATGGTGGCACAAAAACTGCAGCCTTTATAAACTAGGGAAAAAGGAACACAGTGGGATTCTTTCCCCCTCCCCATGTGGGATTCTGTGCTGATTCTTTCATAAATTTCCACCTTTTCTGTACCATCTTCTGTCCATGGTTTCATTCTTTGAGTCCTATGGACAAAGAATCCAGCGAAGCCATCCTGCCCAGGCAAACACCGTGTGTTCCAGTCCAAAAATCCCATATCAAAACAAAACAAAAAAAAATCAAATTATTTTTGTTTCTAACTATTGCAATTCATACATTTCAATGGATCTGATTCTTTTTTATTAGAAGGAGCTAGATTTGAATAGAATAGAAATTTTATGAAATAAAATTAAGAAACAGCTCACATTTTCTGCTTCTTCTTACTGTGTTTCTAAGATTCTAACATCTGTCTGTTTCACAAAGACAAAGTCACCTGTGTGGGAGCTCCTAGATTTTCATTAGATAGGAGAGATAGAAAATAAATTAACAGCAGTTACAATGTGTTACAATTAGCACTTTAAGGCAGCAACAATATGGTGCATTATTTCACTCCATCTGGAAAACATTGAATGAGTTGAAAGCGTTCTGTAGAAGATATGAGTCAAGTGTCCCTGAAATACTCTTCTCAATGCTCCCAGATTTCTCCCAAATGAGGGCACTTTTAAAAAGTAAATTAGCTATATCACAGGATATTTCATCTACTAAACCATAAGTGAAAATCAAATACGTAATTATTGAACATTGACTGCATACCAGAAACTGTGGTGGGCAGTTTATACTTTCTATAATGTTTCAGATCACTCACTGGTGTTCAGAGTGGAATTTATAAAAATAATCAATAAAAGGAATCTTGTCGAAAAGAATAACAAAATTGTTATAGTGCATACTTTAAGGACTTCGTTAATTGAAAATAAGTACACTGGCAAACACAATTTGTCAATCAATAGTTCTTATGACCTAAGTGTTATAACATATTAGACATGCCATTTTAAAATTTATGAGTATTTACAGTAAATATAAAAACAACCTTCAGAATGCTTGTATGAAACTTTTACTGAATAAAAGTAATAGAGGTGGGCAAAAGCAGTCCTTTGCCTTCCTCAACTACTCTATTAAATGCCATTGCATTTTTTCATCCATATTGTTAATTTTGAAAAATCAGCTGGATTGAAGTTTATTTCATGTGAAATAGTGCTTCCTGGTGAAATAGGAATTTTAGGGGATATCGGCAGGTTTAGGGAATTTTTAGAATTGGGGGTCCATGGAAGAAACACAGGCTACAAACTGGGAGAATGTGCATTTCCATAAGACAAGGGAGACAGGTGCAAGGGAGGAGGGGAGAACACTAAAGAATTGGGTGAGTGTGGGTCTCAGATCGAGAAAGAGAGAGAGAGAGAGAGAGAGAGAGAGAGAGAGAGAGAGAGAGAGAGAGAGATTCTTTGTTCACTTGGTATTTTAACTAGGAACTTTTTCAAAATACTCAATCAGCTTTCCAAGCTTTTGCAGGCTTCTGATGGGTCCACACCCTAACCAATGATTCCTTTCTCAGGTTAGAGTCTAACCGTTAGACTGACAGGCCTCTATGGTCAGGCTCCTGCCCCTTCACCAGGTTGACTTCTAATGTGCATGTGCTTATTCTCCCTTTTGTTCTACCCCTTCCCCCAGTGAATTGTGGGAATGGACTGGGGGTTCTCTGGGGAGCAGTGCAAAGCTGTAACTTCCTGGTGAATCAAGCATGCCTCTGCTTCCCAGCTGACCATGCTGACCATGTCTGACTCCCTTTTGCTTGCTTCTCAGTAATATTTAGCCAACTATGGTAACAAGACCAGGCATCTAGTTTTGGCTCTACTACTAAATAATCTTGTCTTTCAGGTTCCTATGCTCTCTGTTCCCCTCTTTGCAAAATGAAAGCAAACCAAGGCTATGTGCTCACAGGAGAACAAGGCAATGGGATGCTGGGATGCAACTTCTAGATCAGAAACCATTCGTTTGGAGGATCCCTTTGTGGGTAAGTACAGGATGTTTCCTTTGGTAGGCTTGAAATTAGGAGAGGAAATTACCAGGATATGTGAGCTTTGTTTCTATTTTTAAGAATTATAATTATCCTTTGTAGATCTTTTTCTTTCTTTTCCTACAGAGATGATTTCTCTTTAAATTTGTTCTGTCTCTTCTGAGGATTCATATTTGTTTTCTGATTATACTTTGCCGATATTTAGGGTAGAACTTATTTTAGTTTTCATTCTTTTTCTTTTCCTTTATATTTTTGTCTTTTCCTTACACTGTCTCTGAATAGATTTTCTGCAGATCAATTATGCTCTTTAACAACAATTACATATTTTACTTTCTTATATTATTTTTGGAAATGAGTGGAATTTTTTAAAGTAAGTTTTATGTGTATATCTCGTACATTACAACAAACATTAGTTGAATGACTGACTTTCAACCCTGTCACATCTTGTTGACTCATGTTTCTTTTTTATAGATGTCAATTTTATTTGTATCTTGCTGAGAACATGAAATTGATGTTTGAATTGATGTTATACATGTCCTCTTTCTTTCTGAAAACAATTTCCAAAATTATGCTCTTGCTTTCGTGCTTCATGATAGTTCTTGCCTTTTCTAATGCTTCATTTTATTTGTTTGCTTGTTTACTTTGTTGAATATTCATGTATCCTAGGCTGGGGCGTGATGAGTCTGGGCTTAGCCTTAGGTGGATACCAGACTGTCCTAAGCTTCACTGTGTGCTTATTCTCCTCTAGGTTACTATAAAGGTCCCCACAGGGATCTAGACCAGGAGGTCAGGTTGATGCACAAGGATCCTAACTCACTCTGTGATATCCCGTAGAGATGAATTGAATGTTGGGCTGGTGGACTGAGGCTCACTTTCCTGCAAGTTCTCTGATTTGGGAGTGTCCATGTTCTTTTCTCAGCCTCTGGAGAATCAATGTTGCGGATGGACCAGCCCTTGTGGCTCCTATTAGGATTGCAAGATGCCCTTAGCAATAACAACCAGGAAACTTTGAAAGAGACAAAGTTTATTACATATAAAACCTGGAAATTACATGGCACATATGTGGTCATACAGAAAGGTCACAGGTGAAGAAAGAGAAAGAATGAGAAAGATAGGCCTGAGATTCTACTTTTGTTGAGGTCAAGAGAGGGTTATTGTTGCAGGCTCATTCTTTTTTATGGCCTGGTTCTATTTTCATTGAAGTCAAAGGAGTCTAGGATTTTGCAGGCTCATTCTCTCTATTTATTTTTTAATATGTTCGTATTGACTTTTAGAGATAGAGGAAGGGAGAGGGATAGAGAGATAGAAACATCAAATCAGCTGCCTCTTGCATGCCCACTATCAGGGATCAAGCCCAAAACCTGGGCATGTACCCGACCAGGAATTGAACTGGTGACCTCATGGTTCATAGTTCCTGGGCGGACGCTCAACCTCTGAGCCACACTGGCTGGGCTGCAGGCTCATTCTTTATTGGTGAATTTAAAACATAAGACTGGGAATTTAAAATGAAGAAGAGAGCCCTAGCTGGTTTGGCTCAGTGGATAGAGCATTGGCCTGTGGACTGAAGGGTCCCAGGTTCCATTCTGGTCAAGGGCACATGCCCAGGTTGCAGGCTCCAACCCCAGTGGGGGGTATGTAGGAGGCAGCCAATCAATGATTCTCTCTGATCATTGATGTTTCTATCTCTCTCTCCCTCTCCCTTCCTCTCTGAAATCAATAAAAATACATTTAAAACAATAATAATAAAATGAAGAAGATAAAAGAACAATTGGCCCAAATGGTCACTTATCCAAACCTCTAAAACAAAGCAGTGAAGAGTACTGGCCCTCTTTACTTGTGTGGCTGGCAATGTGGCCTCCTGAAGTGGGTGCCTCAGCCATCAAGCCGGCACTTGGTTACAAAAAAGAAAACCCAGCTGTCAGGGTTGATACTTTATTTTTACACTAAGAATAATGACATGAAACACTGCACCTCAAAGCATGCAGTGCTTCTGGTGCTCTTCTTATCTTTCTTTTCTGACACGTTTTTCCTTTGGCCACTTAGCATCACACACTACAATAAGCTGCTATGTCACACCCTAGTTCCTGCCATGTCAACTACTGGGTGTTGTATCATTGAAAGGATCCATACAGAAAAAACACTAGTAAGAGTGGAGTGGGGCCCTAACCGGTTTGGCTCAGTGGATAGAGCGTCGGCCTGCGGACTGAAGGGTCCCGGGTTTGATTCCGGTCAAGAGCATGTACCTTGGTTGCGGGCACATCCCCAGTGGGGGGTGTGCAGGAGGCAGCTGATCGATGTTTCTCTCTCATCGATGTTTCTAACTCTCTGTCCCTCTCCCTTCCTCTCTGTAAAAAATCAATAAAATATATTTTTTTTAAAAAAAGAGAGGAGTGGGGTCACTGACTCTGTCACCAAAGATAGTGACCCAGCATTGGGGCGTATAAATGGCAATTGTGTGTATCATAGAATTAGAGGGGAGCAGCAGGATAGTGCTGAGATCAGTGTCTTTTTCAAGCTCTCTTAAAAGAAAATGGGGAGATAGGGGAACATAGGGAAAAGGTGTTTCTCTGCAGTGCTCTAATTCAGTGCAGAGGTGTGGTGGGTATTTTAAGGATGCGTTTCTCAACACATCACCAAGGAAAGGCACCAAGTGGGAATGGCCCTGGACTTTAACAAACAGGTCTTTTTACATTTAGTTTACTCTGCCATTTTCAGTTTTTGACATCTAGACTTTTTGAGTATTTTCATGGATATTTATTGTGAAGTTGAGAAGAGGCACATCACTCACTGCGGAATATCTACATGTGAAGAAAAGAGCTTTTGAAGCTCATTTAAAATCAAAGCCACTATTTCAGATTGCTAGTTATATATGCCCATATTTCCTCTAAGCCTTCTGTGACAGTTATTAGATTGAACTGTAAAAATTTGAGAGTATATTGAAAACACATAAAGAAGCACTTTCATAGAGAAATGCAAAGTCATAGTAATAATAGATCCAGAGTCTCAACTTTTATTATCAGTCTACTTTTAAGTTCTTCCAGCTCTATAAAAATTTAAAAAGCAATGACAATCAGAGAAATTACCTATTTACATTTTTAAGAAATAATTTCCAAATTTTTATATATTTACATTATATCTTGTATCCAATTGTACATAAAGGCTTATATTAATTATAAATAAATACATAAATAGACGACTTAGGGAAGAACTTTGAACTTGAAATCAAGAATTTTTCAGCTCCGTCAACAACTACATTGTATATTAATCATTAATCATGAAATGATGGAATTTTAAAACCCCCTTAAAAATCAATTTGATGTACCACAGTTTTTTAATCCACTCATCTGCTGATGGGCACTTAGGTTGTTTCCAAATCTTAGCTATTTTAAGTTGTGCTGCTATGAACATAGGGATGCATATATCCTTTCTGATTGGTGTTTTTGGCTTCTTGGGATATATTCCTAGAGTGGGATTACTCATCAAATGGGAGTCCCATTTTTAACTTTTTGAGGAAACTCCAAACTGTCTTCCACAGTGGCTGCACCAGTCTGCATTCCCACCAGCAATGCACGAGGGTCCCTTTTACTCCACATCTTCGCCAGCACTTGTCGTTTGTTGATTTGTTGAAGATAGCCATTCTGGCAGGTGTGAGGTGGTACCTCATTGTTGTTTTGATTTGCATTTCTCAGATGATTAGTGACTTTGAGCATGTTTTCATATCTCTCTTGGCTGTCTGTATGCCCTCTTTAGAAAGGTATCTATTTAGGTCCTTTGCCCATTTTTTGATTGGATTGTTTATCTTTCTTTTGTTAAGTTGTATGAGTTCCCTATAAATTTTGGAAATTGAACCCTTATTGGAGATAACATTGGCAAATATATTTTCCCATGCAGTGGGCATTCTTGTTCTTTTGTTGATGGGTTGTTTTGCTGTGCAGAAGCTTTTTATTTTGATGTAGTCCCATTTGTTTATGTTCTCCTTAGTCTCTAATGCCCTAGGAGCTGTGGAACATCTACACAATAGAATACTATGCCGCTATAAAAAAAAAAAAGGAACGTTTACCATTTGCAACAGCATGGATGGAACTGGAGATTATTATGCTAAGCGAAATAAGCCATTCGGAGAAAGATAAATATCACATGATCTCACTCATATGTGGGGATATAATGATCAACATAATTTGATGAACAAAAATAGATCCAGAGACAAATGGCAGGGGAGGTTGGGGGAGGTTATAGAGCAACCAAAGGATTTGTATGCAGGCATATTAGCATAACCAATGGACATAGACACTGGGGCGCTGGGTGCTTGCCTGGGGTGGGAATGGCTGGGGGGTGGGGAGTTAATCAGGGAAAAAGGAGACACATGTAAAACTTTAGACAATGTTGGGGTCCAACTCCAACAGGTCCAGGGGTCCCCAAAGGTGTGGACAGAGTTGGTGAAGAAGGAATGACACAGAGGCAGCGTTCAGGTGATCATCATAGCCGGGTTCTCTTGTCAGGCTCTCCAGCCAGGTTCTGTAGCCAGTTCTCCAGCCAAGTTCTGTCTAGGCTCTCCAGCCAGGTTCAGTCACCAGGTTCTAGTCAGGTTCTCTTGCCATGTTCTACCCAGGTTCTGTAGCCAGGTTCTGTCTCTAGGTTCTTCAGCCAGGTTCTCTCGCTAGGTTCTGTCTCTAGGTTCTGTGGCCAGTTTCTGTCCAGGATCTTTTGCCATGTTCTCTCCAGCGAAGTTCTTCTGTCTCTAGGTTCTGTGTAGGTTCTGTGTCTAGGTTCTGTATGTAGGTTCTGTGTCTAGGTTCTGTGTCTAGGTTCTGTGTCTCTTGGTTCTGTCTTCTAAGTTCTGTTGTCTTGTTACATCTGTATTTATACCAGTTGATTCCAATCCTATCAATCTCTATTCCAAAGGTTAGGGCATTTCTTATCTCCATCCTAGGGAGTAAAGATTATGTAGCTTAAGCATGATTGTTCGTAGTTAAAGTGATTAATTACCTGCCTGGCACTTAGTTAAGGGGTTTTATTCCCTCCCTAACTTCAGGGGAAAATCCCTACCTGGGGAAACAACCTTTCTCAGAGAGGTGACCTTGGTTAAAACACATAGTGCCAAGAAGGTGAGCAAACATATTAAGAACAGTATGCCATATATGCCAGGTCCCTTGAAACAGCAAGGATGGACTGGCTCCCGGCAAGACAATAAATAAAAAAAATTAAAAAAGAATCAATTGGAAGGATGATTCAATGGACTATAAGCTGCATCTGTTTTTGATAAATTTAAAAGTGTGATGCCCCTTACAGAATATAATAATTCTTCCAGAGACATTCGCCACTTTTTATTGATAATCACTGGAAATTGTTTTCCTGTTCAAAATGATGTGAGGGCCATCAAGTTTTAATATACATAATTTATCTTTGTAACTATAAGAACATATTATTAAATATGCAATATAAAACTACAGCCTACAAATTTTGGCCTTCCATCCCCTTAGTTAAAAATAAATTATTTAGATTAACCTCTTGATTTTAGACAGAGTAAAATCTTAGAGAACTATACCATCTCGTCACAGGTTGCACTAATTGTAAAGGGAAGACCCCAGGGCCCTGACTTAGCCTTTGCACAACATTATGCAGCCTAGCAAGAGAGGGCCTCAAATTGATATCATTTGATCAGAACTCTACTCTTTTTTTTTTAGTTTTCCTTTGTTAGGACTGTATTGAGCTGCTCTGCTACCCTTATCTTTTTTTATTCTTAAGATCACAAAATGGTTGTTTCAACTCTAAGCCTGGCACTTAACCATAGTCATACATGAAGAAGAGAGAGTACTAGGAAGAGGTGATGTTTGCTTGGAATAAATCACCTATGTCTTAACAATCCAGAAATAGATTATATGGCCACTCCTATTCATAAGGGAGTCAATTCCTTTTTTCCTATGAGCAGGACATTGACTTATTAAGCAAAATACGATCCATTATGGGACATCCTGTGTTTGGGAGATATTGAGTGATTATCAGTATCTGCCCTACTGTACACTTGCATTACTTTTGATATGAATGAATATTTGTAGCTATAGTCAAGAGAGGTTAAATTAATAGGATACATTGTTTATGTCATCTTCAAAGAATAAAATAGCTCTTTTACATTTTTGCCCACTTTATAATTACTCATATAATCTTTTCCTTTTAAATTCTAGATTCTATTAATAATCATATCGATCTCTTCTCAAATATTAGTGATTGACAGATAATATTCTGTAATGATAGGGATTTTGTATATTCTTATAAATTAGTCATGCTCTTCTAGGCCAAATGAGTGCCATATTTGAATCAACCTACTCATGCTAATGTTTACTTATTAAAGTCTTATGGATATCAGGGTGAACTTTATTATGTTGTAAGCTAGAAATGTATTTTTTCTCAACAAGATTATTATAGCAATATTAGGATATTTCAGTCTTTGAAAAAATCTTTTATTTTTGGCAATCTTCCTAAAATATTTTTTATTTTTTTAATCAAATGATTGATAAAAGTAAATATCAACAAGATATTGAAATATTCTCTGGAAAGTATTTAGGCTTCAATAATTCTATATTTCTAAATAAATATATATTTATGCCTTAATGAACAATTAGTTTTAGGGTTATTATTAACATTTCATTGTAGAAGTTGAAATCCCTAATGAGAACGTGACTGAGCAGGTGAAAAAGTAAGATGAAATTATTTCCACAGACAAGGGTTCTTCTAAAATAATGTTTTTAATAAATTAACAAGCACAGAAAAATGGCCAAGAAAAACCTCATAGAAGAGTTTCCTTGAGCACTATCTTAAAATAATTTTTCATTAAGAGTTATTCTTGTCCTTGTAATATCATGTATCTCATCAGCTCTCTAAAAGGTAGCAGGTAGAACTCCATGAAAGGGGAGCATAAGTAAAAATAATTAAACTTAAATTACTTTTTCATGAAAAACAATATATTTAAAAGTTATTGCTGTTCCTGGCCAAGGTCTGATGTTACAAAATTATAGAACTGGTTATGAAAATCTTGTATATTAAACTATGATGAATTATTGAACTGCACAGCATTTTACATGAAACTTTCTAAAATCTAGGAAACAAATAATCACTAATATTTCCAGATATTTAAAAAAAAATTTTTGAAAGAGATGCCCAAAATAGTGTGGAGGGTGAGCTCTAATTTACTAGCATAAACGTAATGAACTAACAGCTCAAATGGAAGGTCATGGGATCCTTCAATTCAATAATCAGAGTGGAAGGAACTGTAGTAATCTTCATCAACACTAGAAGATTTGTACCCATATTGATAGACTGCACAGGACCCATAGAATTTTGAATAAAAATAATTAAGTTAAAAAATAAAATTGGATTTCTAGAAGAGCAGTATTTTCTAAGGTTAGCAAAATATTTAAAAACACAGACTCGAAACTCTGTTTATACAAATTCAACTCCAGTTTCTTTTTTTTTTTACAAGCTGTCATCTTGGTAGAGCTTCTCCTTGCATAATACCAGGGGCTAAATTTGCATTCTATTAAATATTGTATTCTTAATAATGCATATGGTGCTTCCAAGCATTATAAGTGACTGATGCTTACCTGCACTGTGTTTCATTATTCCCAACTTTAAAGTTTATATAATAATACTTATCTTGTGAGGTTACTGTGAGGATTAAGTGAGGTACTACATGTGAGGAGTTTATTATTATTTTTCAATTTATCTTTATTATTGAAAGTACTAGAGGCCCAGTGCATGAAATAGTGTGCAGGTAGGGTCCCTAGGCCTAGCCTGCGATCAGGCCCATCTTCCGCCCACTGACCAGTCCCCAGTCCCTCCCTGCCACCTCCACCAGCCACCCAGTTCCCCTCACTGGCCCTAGGTCCCACCCCACTGCCACTGCTGCCGCCAGCCACTCAGTTCCCCTTGCCGGCCCCCCACCTCAATACAAATGGGCTCTTGTATTCACTAAGTTTTTGATTTCTTATTTCCAAAATCTTCAGAAGGATTGGACCATAACAAATCACATATTGGTTCAGTTGTTATGCTTATGGTTGCTGGCCTTTTATTATATAGGATTACAGAGATCCCTCCTTTTCCCCCATTGACCACCTCCAGTCTGCCCCCACCCCCTCCCCAGACCTTCACTTCACAATTGTCTGTGCCCATGGGCTATGCATATATGCATATAAATTCTTTGGTTAATCTCTTCCTGTCCCCACCCCTCCACCTCTCCACTCCTGCCCCTTCCCTCTGAGATCAGCAGTCTGTTGCATGCTTCCATATTGTTGGATCTATTTTGTTCATCAGTGTATTTTGTTCATTAGATTCTACATATAAGTGAGATCATGTGATACTTGTCTATCTCTGACTAGCTTACTTCACTTAGCATAGTACTCTCCAGGTCCCTAAATTGCCTGGAATACAGTATGTGTTTACTTGTAAAGTGTTATTAGCAAGTGGTTCCCATTAATAAAATAAATATATACCATCAACTTCAACACTTCCCAATTTGACTAGACACAATCACTAGCCTTTACGTCCTCCTTACTCATTACAAGGTTTCATTGAAAAGGCTTCTCTCTGAATTTCCAAGGTGAGAGCAGACATGAATAGTGACTCAAACAGGCATGATGAATGTCATTTTATGTGGTTTCACAAACCACCATCCTTTGTTTTATGCAACTTCCATGTTAACTATATTTGCTATGATAAGTCTAAGTTATGGCGACATTGTCTGTACATATGAAATAATAGGAAAATATCTAATTCCTAATCTAAATCATTGACATTTGTAGGTACATGTACACACACACACACACACACACACACACACACACACACACTTGTTTAGAAAAACCTTTAATCAAAAATAACATAAATTGACATGATGTGAGTTGAAAATGGCTCCTGATACCAATACTATCAGTGTATTCCACCTAAATTATACTGCTTATACAGGTTTTCCTGATGAAAATTTAAACTAGTGCTAAGATGTTGGGTAGCCTACAAATAACCTCAAAAGTAATTCATTCTCTACTCTACAGTTTCAGTTATATGCTATACATTCAGTTCTTTTAGGTTACCCTAAAATGGTCCATTTTTTAGTCAAATGTTAAGATGTCATATGAAAAGTTTGGTAAACAAAGTAGGAAAATAGAAAATGGCTCTTGTATTCACTAAGTTTTTGATTTCTTATTTCCAAAATCTTCAGAAGGATTGGACCATAACAAATCACAGAGTGGTCCAGATGCAGGTGTCTCTTTGAATTTACCTAATCCTCCAGTATCACCCAGTGTATGTACTTTTGCTGAAAGTCTACCACAAACACAAAGAAACTGTTGGTTTAAAAGAGCAGCAACAGGAAGACTATCAAAAGCTTCCATACAAGTTTCATAGACTCTTTCTGAATATTTAATTTTACATTTCTGCTTAAAGGTAAAATGCTCAGTAAGGTGTCTACATTCATGATTGCCTCTCAGAGGAAATAACGTACATGGGTATGGAGTCTTCAGGACACATAAATATAAGGCGCACTCTATATTAAAATAACTCTGTCCGCATACTCACCAAGAAGAAAGTATTGTGCATTAGCAGGTGATCCTCCTATTTCAAAAAGTTTCATCAGGCCCTGGACGGTTTTTTCTCAGTGGTTAGAGCATCAGCCCATGGACAAAAGGGTCACAGTTTTGATTCCTGGCCAAGGGCACATAACTCTCTTACCTCGGTTGCAGGTTTGTCCCCGGGCCCTGTCTGGGCACATGTGGGAGGCAACCAATTAATGTGCCTCTCTCACATCGATGGTTCTCTTTCCCTCTCCTCTTCCTCTCCTCCCCTCTCTCTAAAAGATCAGTGGAAAAAATATCCTCCAGTGAGGATCAAAATTTTTTTTCATCAGATCAAACAATTGGCCATGGATGTCACCACACACTGTAATTAGAGTCTCTATTTCTCTCATGATTTTTTCTCTCCAAAAAAATGTCAGCACCCTCATTGATTATTCTAAGTGCAATTTCTTCATCTATCCAAGCTTCTTTTACTAAGTAGGTCCTCAGAGTATCAACCTAATTATCTCATCCATATCAAATACTTCTTCAGCTGTCAAGAGATGTGTGACCGTGCAGTCAGGGCTGGAGGGGCACTGGGGCTGGGATCTGGGGCCCAGGGCACAGCTAGATGCTTGGTGTGGGGGTGCTGGGGATGGTAGCTACCAGAACCATGGGGAGGCTTCCCCCAGGAGCATGGCAGACCCTTGAGCATTACTTTTTTTTAATTGCATGCAGTAATGAAGTAACGCAGTAATGCAATTGTGCAATGCCGTAACTCAATGTAGTTTTTCATTACATTATTGATTTTTTTTGTTATTTATACTCAACTACAAAAACTTGAATTTCATTGCTTTAACAAAATATTGATTTCATATATTATATTAACAGTAGCTAGTATCAATCAAAAGCACATACATTTTCTGATCATTTTTAATAGTGATTCTTTTAAATTCCTGCCAGGAAAGTCAATATTTTCATCTATATTCTAGAAATATTATAAACGCATTGCTAATATTAAAGTCATAAAATGTTGCTTCAAAGTAACCAAAATAACTTTAGCAAACTATCTTGAAGATGTATATCATTACTTGTAATAGAAGGAAAATAAGGAAACTTGATCTTAAATTGGTAGTAAGAAAGTTAATGACCCTTTCTTTTCTAATTTATATTGATAGCATGAATTAAAACTAGTTTAATAGTCTGTGCACAATACATTGATACAATAAGTCATAAAATCTATTGTTAAAAATCCTGTAGCTCATTAAGATCAGTCATTGAATAATGAAACCAAGGTTTACAAATCTGGCAGTGGTCAACAACAATACCAACAAAGAGTATGATTCAATTACTATTACTACTTGGAAATATTAAAATATGTATGGAGCGCCCTAGCCAGTTTGTCTCAGTGGATAGAGCTCGGCCTGCGATCTGAAAGGTCCCAGATCCGATTCCGGCCAAGGGCATGTACCTTGGTTGTTGGCACATCCCAAGTTGGGGGTGTGCAGAAGGCAGCTGATTGATGTTTCTCTCTCATTGATGTTTCTAACTCTCTATCCCTCTCCCTTCCTCTCTGTAAAATATCAATAATATATATTAAAAAAATATGTATGGAGGGACCTTAATCTAATAATAGATCATCTAACTATGCAACAAATCTTACATCAATGGACATAACAGGCATATCATATCTCTGTAGAATAGTTGTCGAAACTATCAACAGTTTTAGACATCACAAATTATATACTGTTTAAAATATTTATTTAAATCAAAAACCTTTTCAATAAGTCAACAAATATCAGGCCCAACATATTTTTCAAGAACTGAAAAAATATGAACTGAAGTAAGTTAAATCTGTTTTTCTCACATAATATTTGCTCTCCATACCATAAAATATTAAAATCAACCAAAAAATAGAATTTTGCAACTAATTATTTAGTTTTCAATGAATTATTCCATTAGGAATGACTCAGTGTTGAAAAAACAAATAGAAAATACCTGCCATGGAAAATCAAAAGAAATATGTTGCTGCAATAAATAACTACATATGGAATGATAGAGATGCAGGTTTTTGTTTGTTTGTTTGTTTGTTTGTTTTATGAAACTTCTTTAAAATGCAACTCCATTACATCAGTACTGATAACTTTGGTCCTGGAAGAAATTAGAACGTGCATCAAATTTGTGAAGCTCGTAAAGGAAACACATTTCCCCTCATGTATTTTATTAATTAATCAAACAGGCGATAAATTATAAACTAGCATTCTCATCTGAAAATCATAGGACCTAAAGACAAATCTATCTAAATTAAAGTATATGTCTAAACACTGTTCACAATTATCAGGCTTATGTTTCCTGTTATGCAAACCAATATGTTACTGAAAACAAAGCATGAGGCATAGATGATCAAAACGTTAATCTTTCAAAGTTGGAAATAAGACAATTCTTGAGTGCTGAAGAGTAAGGAAAGAAGAAAATTAGGCAAATAAATGATCTTATATGCCAAGTTTTTTTTTTCCTCAGACATTATAAAACCTCTATTGATTAACTGGGCACCTAAATATAATAAAATCACCACTAAAATCTTTATTAAAACTGAATTGCATTCTGTTCTTCTGAAAAATGGGATCCCACGAACGTTCAGTTCTATCAGCTGTGCTGAACAGAGAAACCATTTACAAGATATAATGAAGCAAGAATCTCTTTAAAAATACATGAAGGGCAAATGTGTTTTCTCTATGAGCCTCACAATTTGATGCACGTTCTAATTTCTTTCTGTTGTAGCTTCCAGGGTTCCATTGATCTTGTGCCACGGGTGGACTGTTATGCTACGAGTCTGTTACCAGGAGCTATATGACAGCATTAATTAAGCTGTGCTTTGGGAAAATGAAAGCAAGCAAGATGCATGTTTGCCTTTCTGCCAATAAATGCTAAAGTATAACAATGAGCAGGAATTCCTGGAATATTAATCAGTTTGACTTTTTCTTCCTTTTTTTATATTGTGTCTTACTTTTCCCTTCTTTACTCCCTTTATTTCTTTTCCTTTAGTGATGGCTTCTACATTCATAATGCAAGGGCAATTCGGAGGGACAGATATTATTCGTGAATGCATTACAATTCTTCATTCACAGAGAAATTTAAGAAAAATGCATACAATAAAATTGAGCTTCAAGGACCATTGGGGGCTGTGAGCAACTTTCTTAAATAATTTGTATTGTGGTATTTTGTTTGTGTCTTGCTGGAAGAAGATAAGCTGATCTTTAAATATAGGACTGTTACTATTCAAAGGATCATTTAGAGTCACTATTTTGAGAAAGATATCCCCTTTTTATGATAGTCTAAGTATCTTTCTCTCATTCTTACTCTTACTCTAAGTGAGATTTAACTTCGTCAATTTGCCTTTTTACAGAAACACTCGCATAACCATTTTTAAAATGACCAAGTTCACAGATTTTTTAGGAAATAAATAGTATCTGTGCAGAAGGTACAAAGCAAAGTTTAAACTACTTGTATGTACTGGCTTAGTCTCGATTCACCTCTTCAATCCTGTGTCCAGCTCTTTCTCCACACCAAACTGGACTAGATAGTACTGTTTGCTTGTTATATTCCTTTTCATAGGCCGCTTTCTTTGCCATGCTTCATCCCAAAGTTTCTTTTTCATTTTTTTAGAGAGAGTAGAGGGATGGGGAGAGACCCAGAGAGAGAAACATTAGTGTGAGAGAGACAAATCAATTGGTTGCCTCCTGCACGCAAGGATGCTGATCAGGGCCAGGGATACAAACTGCAACTGAGGTACATGCCCTTGACCAGAATCAAACCCTGCAGCCCTTCAGTCCTCAGGCCACTGCTCTCTCCACTGAGCCAAACCAGCTAGGGCTCCATTCCCCAATTTTCTTGATGATTCATACTCATGTTCAAGGTTCATTCTACCCCCGCTTTTTTCTGCTTTTATATTTTGTTAATGCCAACTTCATAGAACCTGTCACATTTTATTTTCTTCAATTATTTATATTTGGTCTCTAATCCAACTAAGTATACTTATTATAGTCATTACTATTATTACCAAGGAATACTTACAAAATTATTTTTCAATATTTCTCTTTATCTCCCTTGCCCCAAACTTCTACTAAAGTAAATAACATACATGTTCTATCCTGCCAATTATTTCAAGGAATATTTACTATATGCCCTTGGAGCTAGTCATATGACAGTGAATAAGACAGTGAAACTGCCCTCTTACTCCAGTTTAACATTTAAGTCCTTCATGCTGGGGATAATTTGATTATTGGATCTGAAAATAAACAGTTTTTGCAATATCATGTGAATAAAGTATTGAAATTCTGCAAAAGTAATGGATTTGAAGAGAAAAGGAAGTTTACATTGGTGCTTCTGTGTCACTGAAGTGAAACATTTAATCATCAAAAACAAATGCATGATCTTTCCCTTTAATAAATTTGTTCTAAATAATGTTACATGTTGTTTACTACTTATTTGGATTATGACTTTCTAGAATAGCTGTCTATTTATTCCTATAATTTCTAATGTTCCTTGACCTTATATTGTTTCCTAACAATTTATAGGATAAGTGGTAATTGTCTTGAACAAATTACTAAGTTGACCCATTGCATAATAATATATTTGTTGAAAGGACAATATTGGATAGATGTCTTAGGCTTTAGTAAGTCTATAATCCAGAGACTTTATTTCATTTTACTTTTGAGGTCTTTCTACAATTTATTGATTACTTGAGTTATTTTCAGCTTTGAAAAAGT
Organism: Myotis daubentonii; assembly: GCF_963259705.1. Lineage (NCBI taxonomy): Eukaryota > Metazoa > Chordata > Mammalia > Chiroptera > Vespertilionidae > Myotis > Myotis daubentonii. Next base: position 88,361,584 of record NC_081841.1, read on the forward strand.
AGATCTGCAAATAATACTTTTGAGAAAGAGTACAGATTCTCTTAGTCCACTGTTATTTTATTCACACCTGATTGATAGTTTAGCTGGAAACAGAATTCAAGATTTAAAGCCATTTTTAATAAAGATAACTGAAAGTATTTCTCCATTTTTGTTAAATTTTCAGTTTTTCTGGGGAAAAATCTCCTGCCCTTTTCTACCAGAAATGCCTACATTTTATCTAAATCTGCCACATGCTTTCATGTCTAGAAAAGAAGAAATCATATATGTCATACATTTTTTTCTTACAGTGTCTAATATAATATTTTTACTGTAATAGTTGCTCCAAAAAGATTATTATTGATAAGATGATGATAATCATATTTCTGATTTCATATCAATGCTTAATAAATAACCACAGCCCTGGCCAGGTGGTTCAGTTGGTTAGAACATTGTCCCATAAATCATAAAATGTTACAGGTTCAATTCCCAGTCAGGGCACATACCTGGGTAGTAGGTTGGATCTTGGTCATGTACCTATGGGAGGAAACCAATCAATGTTCCTCTCCCATATTGATGTGTTGTTGTTGTTTTTCTCTCTCTCTAAAATAATCAATAAAAGATCATATCCTCAGTGAAGATTAAAATAAACAAATAAATAACCACAGACCTTTTCTTTATACCCTACTATCTTACTTAAAAATTGCATCTACTCAGAAACTTGGCAGTCATTTTACATCTTGCTTACATAGACAATCCATTCATTCAATTTGTTAATATTTATTAAGCACCTTCTGTGTGCAAGGCACAATTCTAAGAGCCAGAAATAAAATAATGAAGAAAACACTCCTTACCTCACTGAGTTTATTTTTCAGTATATAGCAATAATAATTTTAAAGTATCTTGAAGTATAATCTTCTCTGCATCTTCATAGCTGCTATAGATTGAATATTAGTGTCTCCGGAAATTTATATGTTGAAGTCCTAATTCCTAATTTGATGGTACTTAGGTGTGGGGCCTTTGTAAGGTAACTAGTCCTCAGGGCCCAGTCACTATAAATAGGATTAGGACCCTTATAAAAAGAAAAAAGACCTGATCTTTCTCATTGACCCATGAAGATAAAGCAAGAAGACATCCATCTACAAAGTAGGAAGACAGTTCTTACTGAAACTCTAATAACCTGGTTTTGGACTTGTAGCCTCCCGAAATGTGAGAAATAAATTTCTGTTGTTAAGTCACCCCATATATGCTTTGTAAAAGCAGGCCATTGTCATCTCTTACTTGTAGTACTAAAGCAGCCTTCATATATATTACTCCTAATATCAGCTCCATAAATTTTCAGACCTCACTAGGTCTTACAATTTATTAATTCTACAATCCTTTCACCATTTCTTTTCTATCTCTCCTTCTCCAATATTCATAATTCTCCTTATTTTGCTTAATTTCCATAGTGATTGTTTCCAGCATATATCCTCACCACTCTCCTCCTGATTTATCAAACCCTATTGGCTAAATCACAACCCTGGTTGAAGTTAATTTATTCACCATTTCTGCTGTGCACCCATGCAACTGAGCACAGCAGGAAATAAACATACTACTCTCACTCTTGCCACACACATCATTTCCCCCTGTATTCTGTAACATTCACTAAGTTCTTTCTTATTTTGTCTAGGCTGTTCCCTTGCCCTGGAGTCTCCTACCTCACTTTTTTTCCTATGACTCTCTGATCCTCATGCTTAGCTCTCAGTTCAAATATCATTCCCTACAGAGCCCCTATTTTACTGCTATTTTAAAACTGGATATGTATATTCTATTTTATATTGATATATTTTCATTTCATATCATCATTCTCTCTCATCCTCTCTGTTCTTTTATGTCATGAAATAAAATACATAGGATTATAAAGGAAAAAAATTATATTAAAATGAGTCCATTATGGTATTTAAAAGAAAATGTGTTATAGTAATATATGTGCTTTCTTATTAATATATTTAATGGCATGATTTTACTGTGGATCTAATAACCATCATAATTTCTCAATAGTGATGGAATTAAATTGCAACTTGAGATAGTCATAATAACTATAGAATAATACAAAAATATCTGTGAATTCTCTTGGTGAAAACCTCACAGGTAGTGCTGAGGCAATTACATTTTACTCATAATTGAAGGACATTCTAAATTTTAGTTAGAGGTTATTGAAATTTAAGATATTTTGTCTCACTTAATTTTATACTTTTCAATAATTTTACTCGCAAATTTCTTAGGAGTCTATGGATCCCTGGTAAAAAACAAACAAAAAAACCCAAAAAACAAACACCCTTATCCAGATCCCTCATGTTATGGATAAGAAACAGTTTCCATCCTGAGAATTTGTCCATGTATGGAACATGTTGGGAAAGAAAGCCTACTCTTCCCACTCTAATTCCATGGCTGAAAGGCCAAAAACACAATCTCTGAAATAAGTAACGCAACAAATGTAGGAATGAATGTGCATTGACACTGTCACATGTAGCAGTGCTTTGGTGGATTCTTAAAAGAATCTAAAATTCTAAGTATGACATATTAAATTAAGCATCAAACACCGCTACCTTTCCCACCACGGTTATGCTCCACTTTTTATTTACTTGTATTAAAACTTTTTTAAACAATTTAAAAGTAATATAGAATGACATATCTATGGGTAAATTTCACAATTTTTAATCACTAGTGAATAAGAGGATAATGCAAATCTCACAAATTATATAGAATTGTTATTCTCAATGACAAATAATGAAGAATGAACTTCCAAATCATGATTATATAAAATATTACAAAGAAAAGTTTCATAATTTATTTTAAGACTCATCAAGAAAGTGTATTCATTTAATATTTTTAATTCATTTAATTCATTTAGAAGAGTATATACAGAATCTTAGGCATACACTTGAATAGAAAAGCAAACATCATTTTTTCAGAATAACTTTGCCTGGGAAAAATATATCTATTTAAATACCAGTAGCTAGACTCTAAAGGAATCGTCAGATATTCATGCAAGTGGGTGGGAGATGCACTTGTTTAAAATGAAAGGAGACATTAGGAAAGCAGGTAGGAGGAATGAGAGAAACGCTGTAGGCAGGAGCACAAGCATCACAGTGGGAAAGAGATGTTTGACCTTGAGGTGGGTGGTGAGGAGAAAACCATGAATAATGTGTCAGAAGAATAATAATAAGAGGTACTTGGGAGAAAACTGAGTTTTAAAATATATTTTACTGTAGAGCCAAGGAAGCCAAATGCACACTGAAAAAGCAGTGGCCTTGTTCCTAGCTCAGGAAGAGCTTCCGTACAGTTGGTCACCTCAAAGTGGCCATGGAGAATTTGTCTGCCATTGTAATTTAGGGCCATTAGTTCTTGTATTATGGGCAATTTATGAAATGTAAAATTATTTAAGGAAGGTGAAGAATCATGCTATAGCAAAAACTATGTTCTCTCTATTATTTCTCATCAAATATCCCTTTTGATTCTAAGGAGAACCATTAGTTTGGTTCAAAGGATAGACACTGAAATTAGATAGTGTTGGCCCCAGTTCTAGTTTTCCCAGTGGGCAGCTATAAATATGGTGCAAATACTTAACCTCCCTAGTTCCAGTTCCTGCTGGGATAAAATGAGTCAACGTGGAAACAGGACTTTGCACCCGGTCCAGCACATAGATAACAAGCCCCAAACAAGCATTGGGTATTATTATTGATTTCTTACTGTTGTTGCTCTTTTTTTTTTAGTATTATATGCCAGGTCCAAATCTATTTGATTTGATTTGAAGTTTTTCAACTATATTCTAAAAAAAAATATTTGGAGACATTCCACCATTTTTGTTCAAATATTAGGAAACAATATTTTGTGTAACCCTATTTTATTTCATAAACTGTACTTACATTAAAATGGCTAAATGTGTCTGAACTTAGCTGAAAGTTATTCAATAATATGGAGTTTGAAATGAATACACTAAGAATGTAGGAACAATCTCACAAAGTAAACAATCTTTCAAACTCAGGCATATAAAATGATGGTTAAGCAATATTAAATTGGCTAAATTCCCCCTGAACTTAATCAATTACTGATAGTTTGTCTCTGATCTCTATTATATGCCTTAACATGACTCTTAGACACACATATTTAGAGAAAACAGACTTTTTTCCCAGGCCTTGATTTTCCCAAAGAGTTCATGTGATTTCAAACAAGTAATTGAGATAAATATACTAAAGTATATAATGCTAAAGTGTCACATTAAACCAAGTGATCTCATTTGGACCAAATTTTCTGCTGCTCAGAAAAGGAAAGAAAAAAAAATCTTCCAAACACAAGTTAATCCCACACCAGCTGTTCAATATCCAATCTATACTGGAATATATTTTATGTAAGAATGACTACTCTTTCCTGAAGATTCTCTATAAGTAAGTCTATAGTCCACCTAAACTATTTTTGGAATTTGCAGAAAAAAATATAATCAAGGTTTGTAGGACAGCCTACTTGTATGATTAATTAATTTACTTATAACTTACATTGTTACAATAGGTAGAAACCAAAGTACTGCTGCTGAGCTTTGCACTGATAGATGTGTCTTTTTTGCAAGATTATGAAAGCAATCAGTAAAGAATAAGAGTAATACAGTGATGTTTCTATAATGGCCTCTCATCTCTAAAGGTGACTGTCACTGGATGGATGCCACATTTGAAAATAAAATAAAATGAGTGAATACATGGATGTGTATGAAAACAGTAAAATGTATCAAATGTTTACTGATCTACTCAAAGACTAAATTGCATTGTTATTCATCTGGAAGTAAAAAGAAGTTGTTTTAATAAAGAATTAAGTTATCTACACTAATAAAAGAGAAAGGTGCAAATTGACTATACCTTCATGATGCCCAGAAGCCGATCAGGAGTGAGTATGCAAACCAACCCAACAAAGATGGTGGGTTAATTTGCATACGCAGGTACCAAGGGGCCGGGGGTGTGGCAGGACACTTGCATCATCACCATGGCAATGAAGCAAGCATTCTGCATGGCTGCAGCCACTCTGGGCCTCTGGCAGCGTGGGAAGGCAGAAAGGCAGCTCTAGGCCGGAGCAAAGGTAGAAAGGTGGCTCTGGGCCAGAGCAAAGGCGGAAAGGTGGCTCCAGCCAGAGCTAAGTCAGTGTTGGCAGCCAGGGGAAGGAAGGCTCATTCTTGCATGAATCTTCGTGCATCGGGCCTCTAGTTTAAAATAAACTTTAAAAGTAAAATGAGGTTTTAAAAGTCTATATTAGAAAAATGTATAACTCCTAAAACATATGTACAAGAATGTTCAAAACATTATACATGATGGCCCCAAACTAGAAACAGCCTAAAAGTTCACCAAGAGTAATAAATTATAGACCTTGCCAGGTGGCTCAGTTGGTTGGAGTGTCATTCTCTACACCAAAAGACTGTATGCTTGATCCCTGGTGGGTGCTTGTATGGCAGGCAACCAATCAATGTTTCTCTCACACATTGATGTTTCCCTCTGTCCCTTCCTCTTTATAAAAATATAACCTAAAGTGAGAATTTAAAAACAAAAGTAGTAAGTTGCAGTTTATTTGTACAATGTTATATCCTCCAGGAACAAAAATATTAAAATCTACCAATATTTAAAACAATGTGAATGAGTCTCATGAAAATAATATTTATTAAAATAAATAAAATAGAACAAGCTTAAGGAAGTTATTCCACTTATATAAAGTTAAAAAACCTGCACTTTATACTATGCATTAAAAATGTATGCAGTTATAATATAGGTTACCCTGAGGGTGAGAGTGTAGTAACTGAGAGGGAACAGGAGGAAGCTTCCAGGATGTTAGATATGCTATCTTTATAATCTGGTGCTGGTTACATAGAGGTATTCACTTTATGGAAATTCCCTTCACTGTAACCATGTAATTTTTGCACTTTTCTCTATGAATGTAATAAAAAATACTTCAAAATAAAAAGATAAAGTGTGGGTTTTTCAATGCTTCTCACTAAAACAGTATAATATGCATTATTACCTTTAGAAAACCTGGAATGTCCTGGACTTCACATGTTCAGAATAGTTTGGTTGTACATTTTATAATCTACACTGGGATGAGTTGACATCTAAAAAATTCGACATTTTCAATTGACTCCTCTCTGAAGATTATATTTTATAATTATTGTTTTAATATATTTTATTGATGTTTTACAGAGAGGAAGGGAAAGGGATAGAGAGTTAGAAACATTGATGAGAGAGAAACAATGATTAGCTGCCTCTTGCACACCTCCTACTGGGGATGTACCCGCAACCAAGGTATATGCCCTTGACCAGAATCAAACCTGGGACCTTTCAGTCCACAGGCTGACATTCTATCCACTGAGCCAAACCAGTTAGGATCAAAGATTATATTTTATTGACAAATCATTTTCTCTATAGGTACTGAGCTACCTAACAAAATCAGAGCAAATTCTGTGAAATGAAAATTTTTCTCACTTTGAGCTACTTTTAAAAAAAATTGTGTCAACATTTTAACCAGAGTTTTCATGGTTACTGTACTTTTGCCCACTAAATGCCTTTCTTAGACAAATATTTTTTTCAAGATAAAATTTATAAAATAATTTCTCTATTCATGTTTTTATTGGTTTTTCCAAACATTGGTGCTATGAAATTGTAAGGCTGATTCATTTCAATTTCCTTCTTTACAGAATATAAACTTATCAAATTAAAAATGGGAATAAAACTAAAAGAGCCTTATGTAAGTAGAACTATTCTACAGCACAATTATTAAAGTAGATCAAGCCCTGGCCAGTGTTTCCAGGTGGTTAGAGTGGCTGCCCACAGACCAAATGGGTTTGATTCCTGGTCAAAGGCACATACCTGGGTTACCAGTTCGCACCCTACGCCCATTCCGGCATGCGATTGGATTGCTGGAGGCACCCAGTCCATGTGACTCCCACTTTGATGTTTCTTTCTCTCTCTACCTCTCTCCTTCCTTTCCACTCTCTGGAAAAGCCTTGGAAAAAATATCCTCAAGTGAGAATTAAAAATTTTTGAAAATAAAGTAAATCTGAAACACTATGTAAGCTCTCATCTATTTGTTCAGTTCCTCTCTTGCTTTTGTGAAGATAAATGTTAATGTTTTTCAGTTTGCATATTTTATTTTAAATAAAACTTTGATTGAATAAAAGATTTAAAAGCCGAAGTTATTTTATGTCCTATTTGTTAAATACTTTGATTAAAGATTTCAAAGAAATTTTAAACAGAATGTGAACAAAATGTAAAGGCATGATATACCAAAAAATAAAAATTACTACAGTATGTGTAGGTTGATTTACAAATTAAATTAAATTTCAAAAGCTCATGTATATTTAAAATCAAATTGATAAAAGGAATATGTCAGGAAGCCTGCACTACAGAGCTGAAGTATTGTCGTATGCAACATCACTGTCGCTTCAAAGAAGTTACTTTCTCTCTGCATGTATAAAAATAGTCATATGTATTCTGACACTTCAATTTCTATTTGCATTGATATAATAATACAGCCAGTTTCTACACAATTATACATTAGGTGTTCATCACAATCAATTGCATTTCTACTTCTTAGATTTTCTTAGTAAGAACCTGGTTTTGCCTCCAGGAAATGTTTCACTAAAATTTGTATTCACAATGTCACCTCGAATAAATTTTCAATTTGAACATTGGGTTTATACTAGCATTCAAAATGATGGTCAGATCCTTCCTCTTGATCTAATGAATTTACTAAAACTTTGAATTACATGAATTGGATGAAACTATATCACATTTCTCAGAATTAATTTTTTAAAATATATTTTTATTCATTTCAGAGAGAAAGGGAGAAAGAGAGATAGAAACATCAATGATGAGAGAGAATCGTTGATTGGCTGCCTCCTGCATGTCCCCCCTGGGGATCAAGCCTGCAACCTGGGCATGTGCCCTGACCAGGAATCAAACCCTGACTTCCTGGTTCATGGGTTGATGCTCAACCAGTGAGCCACACTAGCCGGGCACAATTAACTTTTTGGTAATCAATTTGAAGTATCTAATGACACATAAAATTTGTGTAATTTAAGTGTTTGTGAAATTCTTCTGTTAATGGATCTAGCATAATAAGAAACTTTCTGTATTTGCACAAGAAAATTATAAATGAAAGCAAGCAGTTTGAGCTACATGCAAACTCAATATTCACAAAGTTAATTTTACACATATTTGCTGAAGTCTGGGTTCTTAAAATAACTCCTAGCTTTTGAAGTAGCTGTTAAGACTTTACAGCAGTCTTTGGTCTTCATATGTTCAGTACTATCACTGTGGATCCCACCGTAAATATCAGCATTTTGTGGTTACATGTTTATCATGAATTTTCTAGGGAAATTGAAATGCAGTAGACATTTCACTAGACATTTACTTTTGTTTACTTTGCATTTATTGTTGCTAAGTTTACTATAAAATAAAGAATGTGTTACCAAACCAAAAATAAATATTTATAAATTAAGAAAAATTGAGTAAAATTACTGTAGTGAGGATATGAAAATATTTTTCCATATAATTTCGGACAAGATTGTTCAACCTCTAATCTCCACATATATTTTGTATACAATTCAAAAGTATAATTTTCTCCATCTTTTACTGGCTCTACTCACTAATGGCCAAGTGATTTAGTGCATCTCTTATAGTACACCAGAGGCCACAGAAACTAGGTTGATACATGGCAGGTAAAATAGGGCCAAGGATTCCTAATCCCACATCGACTGGAAGGAGTTAATTGTATCTAGCCACTGAATTCTGAGAGCACTTTATTTATCAGCTAACACCCTGAACACTGTCTTGAAAAGGAGATGTTAGTGACCTTATTTTTCTCTAACTTAGAAAAGTTTCTCTGGGGATCTTTCAGATTTACCTAGCTAAAATAAGAACTCTGCTCACTGCACATGTACCTCATGCCTCCAGATCAGACCATGACCAAAGCTGGAGGTACACATTGTTTGTCTGCACTACACATTCTGTCTTATTTTAATACAAGAAATGATAATATTTCACCGAAAAATAAAAACTCAGAGACACATGCTAAAGTGCATGAGATCCTGGGTCTCCAAATGTCAAGTTGAGAACTCTTGAAAGTTTCTATGTTGGAATACACATTACGATTTCTTAAAGAATAAAGATCTCCTGATTAAAAAATTAAAACAGTTACAGACTAAAATGTTTCCCATCATCCCTAGAAATTTCATTTTTAGATAGTCTGGTAAGTTTTTACTCTTTCACAGTGCTGTTAAATATGGAAGTAAAAGAAAATTAAATGCATTTGCAAAAGACAAAAAGCAGTGCCTGAAGAAACACACGAGGAGCAGTCTTCCAGTTGGCCAAGTCTATGTGGGTGGTAGGGTAATTGAAAGGCTAGAACTTATATTACTTTTTTCCATTGGCTAATAAATGCCACATTGCTTTATGTTATTAAAATTGACAACAAATTAATATCCTTCACTGTTTTTAAATAGCTCATAAGACTGCTTTTATGGGTGGTAATTCAATTATTCTTTGGTCTCCACTTGGAGCTGGAAGCTTTTCTATTAATTTAATACTTGGTGTTCAATTTCACAGACATGTTGCCTAGGGAAATTCTGCAGTATAATACCCTGAATATATCTCCAGTATCTGATGGGGTCAATATAGCCAACAAACCTCTGACATCTTAATAAATCTGAATGTGTATACAGTAAAGTAGGCATGTGGAAAAAAAGAATTGTATTCTAATAAAATGGCTCAACCATCAATTATAATTTTCCCCTTGTGACCTCAACAAAATTTATCAGTAATAAAAGCCTTTTTCTTAAAAGTGATAATAAATTATCATATTTCAGGATCCATAAAAATGCCCCTATAATATCTTAAAATATTACAAATTAACAAAAATCATAGTCTTATATTTTCATCTGTAGGAAAAACAAACTAATTCCCAAAATAAACAAGTTCAAACTATAATAAGATAAATTTCACATTTCGACAATCATCGATTATAGCTCTCATTTCCTTACGCTGGTCCTCTCCATATGTGTTCCTTACTGAAATGTAATTTAAGCAATTAAACCAAAATATATCTTGCATCTTCCTTTATTTTTCTAACTAATTTTCTTTTCATGGCTGTCATTGTGACATGACCAAATTGAATTGTGAATAATTGAGTATTTTGTATTGTAACAACAGCAATAATATTGGCTGGTGAGCACATAATAATTTAGTTTAGTCAATGCAATATAGCTACTAAGATGAGAAAAATAATTCACAAGCTCAGTTAATTACTTTTTTTTCAGCTAGAATACTGACTAAGACCCATAATTTTTTAAAAATTACTACATTAAGTATCATGTGTTCTTAAAGATTTAGGTAGTCTTACTATCTAAATTGCTAAAGGTTTTTTTGAGAAATTTCTGAAGGAGTCATGCAGCAAGGATTTACTGGGAAATTTCAGGGAAATAGATGTTCATAAAAGCTTTAGGTCAAAATTCAGATTATCCTAGAACTTGAGGTAAATGTACTCAAGACCATGAGTCTCAAACATAAAATGAGCGGTTGGCTATGCTGTCCAAGGTAAATTCCAATTTCACATTTATCAACAGAGACATTTAGATACTAGTGATAGATCTTCCCTTCCCCCCAACTGGTGGGCGGAGTATGACGTAACCTGCAGCCGGGAAATACCTGAGTGACTAACCATATACCTTATATGGACTATACATTGAACTACCAATCAACACCTGCCAAATACCCTAAACCCTTGTTCCTATATGGACCATACATTAAGCCACCAATCAGCGCTCGCCAAGTACACTAAGCCCCCATTCCTTCCCTTTCTGCCCCTCAAAAGGAGTGCCCGCCTCTGCAGGTGTTGCTGTCCTCCCCTTATGAGACAGCCCGGCAGGTCCTTGTCCTCTAATAAAGCCTGTACTCCTGGTTTTCGGACTCTGTCTGATTTTTCAACTAGTATATCCCAAGAATCTCTGAAACCCTTAGAGTGTTTCTTCCACCTAATAAAAGTCCTCTTTATCTGGCTACTTTTTTCTCAACCTCCAGGTCGGAGCTAAAATACCATTTCCTCACCTTTGACTCCTCGATCACTCCTAAGTAAAATTAGTGTGCTTCTTATGTGCTCCAGTAGCATCTTGTACTTTCTTTCATCACAGAACTTATCAGTCAACTAATTGCCTTTTTACTTATATATTGTCTTGAAGACAAGATTTTGTCTTATTAATATTATATCTCCAACATCTAGCATAATGGGTTCAGCATTAATAAATACACACTAAATGTGTTGAATGAATGAAATATTTAAGTATGTATTTGTAAAAGCAGTTTATAAAAGTTCTATTTTAGAAAAGGTTTCCAGTGTAATTCAAGTAATTTTGCACCAAATGCAAAATTTGAATTTTACTATCATACATCAAAATAAAACTAGTAAATATTACTACTTCATTATGTAGCCCTTCATTTTTTTTATTAAATATGTGTGAAAAAAAGATGATAAATGGCCAGATATTTTGCTAGATTTGGCTAGATTAAAGGAGTACTTTCTTACGATATTTTACATAAAAACATATTTATTATTAAAATGACTTAGAGTTCTCTTTAGTTAAGACATTTAAATGCATACATGCAAAATTTATATATTCAGTCTAAAGAATAAATTAAATATATTAGAAGTACATAGCAACAACCTCACTTATTTAATTGTTCTTGCCTTCTGAATAATAATTAAGATGACTAAAAGAATATATTAAAACAATAAGGCAAAATAATTATATTTTTCATTGTAGTCACAACAAAAAGTGCATTTGTCATGAACTATAAATCCATAAATATATCTGCTGGCAAGATGTGTTAGGAAATTAAACATATATTTTGTTCAATTGTATGCATGCTCACAATGTTTTTTAAAAAATCTTCTTTTTCAATGTATAAAAGATGACAAGCACCATAATTCTCTTTGCTCCATCTTTCTTGAAGTGCATTTTTTATATATCAAAGGGCAAACTCACTAGCTTGTTCAGCACAGGAAATGAAAAGCAAGTTCTAAGAAAATAGGTTACAAATGTTAAATGCTTCAGGACGTGATGCATGCCCCAAAAGAATTTCCTAACAAGATTCAGAGAACAGAAACAAGAATGGCACACTGCAAATAAAGTAACCTTAATCAGAAACATTCCTGGAGGAATCTTCCCTTGCATGATGTAAAAACCTCACATCTAGAGTTACAATAAATTTTTCCCTAAAACAAAATAATATTCTCCTTAGAACCTATATTTAATCTACATTAAATTTTTCAGGCTCAAATCAGCTATATCATTATTTAAAACTTTAAAAAGTTTATATTTTTATAAAATACTAGAGGCCCGGTGCATGAATGAATTCATGTACGGGTGAGGTCTGGTGGGCAGGGGAGGGAGGAGGGAATGTGGGAGGTTGGCCGGCCCCACCCCCAATCGGGGTTGGGGGGCCAATTGGGGGCAGAGCTGGCGGGGGTGGTGGGAGGGACCTCAATCCTGCTCCTGGTCAAACTCCTAGGCAAACTCCCAGTTGAGGGGATAATTTGCATATTAGACTTTTATTACATAGGATATCTAGTTATTGAGCTATTATCTGAATATAGAGAAACCTGTTATCAAATAATTCTAGGAAATTATTTCTGTGCAACTGGGCTATAACTAGACCCTCATGCAATTTCTATTATTTACACTTTCTTAAAATGAGAAAATTATTACTCTACGTGCAATATGTATTAAAATTGTTAATGCTTACCAAGGTTAAACCATGTAAAAGTGTTAATTGATAAGCACATACTTTCTTAGTATTTAAGAAATGTAATATGCAAAGAATAACTAAAGCAGTGGTTCTCAAGCTTCCTAATGCCACAACCCTTTAATATAGTTCCTCATGTTGTGGTGACCCCCGCTTCCATTGTTACAAATTGAACATAATTAAAGCATAGTGATTAATCACAAAAGCAATATGTTATTATATATGTGTTTTCCAATGGTCTTAGGCGACCCCGTTCAATCCCCAAAAGGGTTGCGACCCTCAGGTTGAGAACCGCTGAACTAAAGACTTTTAGTTCCTGACTATGTAAACACATCCCTCTAACATGAATAAAAACAGTGAAGCATATTTTAATTTCTGCTGGAAAACAGAGAGTAACTGCCAAATCACAAAAAGAGAATGGAACTGGGAACCAATTTCTGACTGAGTTTTTCTTAATTTACTAGCTGTGTGATCTTGAAAGTTATAGGATGATCATCTCTAAAAATTACCTGGCAATGAGGATAAAACAAATCAACCAATATATAGCAAAAATCAGGATTGAATTTCCTTTCTTCCTTTTCATGTGCAAAAGCACTATATAATTTAAATGTTCATTAATGAAGCATTAAAAAAAAGAGTATTATAAGTTTTAGTGTAAAAATTTTGAGGTTCTGAGTCCAAATACATCCTGTCATATATGACATATATGATAGTTAAGTAACGTGCCCAGTATCACCGGTAGTGTAACTGAGACGGGCCAGTAAGCCAGGACAAGTAGAATAGAGAAACTGAGACAGATAGTGAAACGGCAGTTTGCAGCCATCTAGTAAACCCTATTTTCCCTAAACCAGGGGCACATAAGAGTAAGTGGTTAGCATTTCTCCTCCCCAACCAGAGGATAGTTTAAATCACTCTACTCAGGGAGACAGCAAAAATCCAAATAGTGCCATTTGCCAACCGCACCCAAGGACAGATTAAGTTAAAAGAATAAATCTCCTTTTGGTGCATCAGCATAAAGCTGATGAATATTCTATAGAAATTCTCCCCTAGAACCTCCCCTAAATTCCCAGCCTTTAAGATCCCTCAAAACAAAGGTCCCAGCTGGAGTCCTCTCCCTCCCTGGAGCATCACCCCGCTTCCCACTTCCTTCCCCCAGAGGCCTGCATCTCCAAAACCCTATGGGTCCCCAGGAGCCTTGAAACCAGGGCAGCAGGGGGCAGTGGCAGATCATCCTGGGCAAACCCCCTGACCCTGTGCCCAGGGCCTCCTTTTCTCTGACTTCCTAGTGAGCCAAAGCAGACCAGCCTAGGCTCATTTCCCCAGCCTTTTCTTGTTTCCTTGTCCCTAGCTTTATTTAATAAATGTCTTCTAAAATTCACTTGGACTCATATTGTGAAATTTTTCCTGCAGGAAACAAGAACCCGCACACTACTGCAGACCCGCCAAGGGCCAGGTCCCCTTTCCAGTAACGTAACCAAAATTAAACTTGTTTCTCTAAACTTACAGTCCGATGTTTTCCCGGTTCCACCTTCTACAGAGGTTGCACTGTCCTTGTAAAATTCTTGCACACAGCTTCCTACCGAATAACACTGTCTTGGAAATGCTGCTTGAATTTTTCGGTTTAGTCCTCACATGGGGTTTTTCCAGCAACTAAATTCAGTCAAAATTATATATGACCATCACTTTTGTAACATAGCAATAAAAATACTGGCTATTACAATGATTCCTGAAGATTTGTGTTCTAGAGCTATTGTATTACATGCATTCGCAACATGGTGATGATTGAAAAAAAAATATTGAGAATAAATAATCTTCAAGGTTAAAATTGCAAAATGTCAGTGGACTAAAATAGGAAATTTTTTTAGATGAGAAAGCAAGGAATAAAGTAGGAAATATTATGCAACCAATTTACAAACTTTTTTCTTAAAATCCTAAAGGCATTGACAGCACCTCTTGTTGCCAAAATCCTGTTTGAAATACTACTCTGGAACTGCTTATTAGAATATTGGATATTACGTGGGAAGATAGAGAAGGCAGTTTTGTTTTGTTTGTTTGTTTTACTTTTTCATCCCACTTAGAGATAAATTCTCTTCAGGCTGATTTATAGAGTCTACTAGATAAAACCTTTCCCTAAATTAAAAAAAAAAATCAGAAAAAAAGTTTCTTGCTCTATTTATTATAACACAAGATAATGTTTCATGAGGTATTCCTTTGTATAAGATCACCTGTTTTTCTTATGTAGAAATGCCTCCTATAAGCAAAACATTGTTTTCTTGAAATGTAGCTCTCTCCACAATATTTCTGTAAAAGTCAAAATCATAAACCAAGTTAAAATATTTAAACTCTAAAGAGGATTATACAGAGTTGATCATAAGAGGTAAGGCTGTTTGAAGGGAATATCACAAAGCAGAGAATTCCCTCCACTTTTCTAAGTTTCTGGATTTTAAGATGAATTCTAAATATATACATTTTTTCATGGTGATTAAATGCCAATTTGAAGCCGAGGCAGGAAAGTAACAAGCTAAGAAATTCCTCTGCCAGTGGAATGAGGGACACTGATACAGAGAGCTAAAAAAGACAGAGCAATTAACCGTCTGCTAATAAATCCCCAAGATCTTATCTTCACTAACCAAGGAGCAAATCCTTTATACCTGTCCTCTCCAACTAGGCTGTAAGTAGTTTAAATCAAGCTAGCCAAGGAGATAGATAACAGAGACCCAGTAAATGCCTTTAGTGCCAATCAAACCGCAGAACAGGAATAAATAAGAGAGGAAAAAAAACAAAAACAAAACAGAGGTAGACAAATCCAAGATAAAAGTAAAACACTGAGAATGATCCCAAACTCCCCTATACACTCATTTTGATGCATCAGCATGTTAAAGAGCACACCTGGAAAGCTGTTGAATATTCTATTGAGATGCTTCCCTGAGACCTGTCCTAAAATGGCCACCTTTAGAAAACAGATAAAAACCCTTAAGTAGTTCTCAACCTTCCTCACCACAACATGAGGAACCCTTTAATACAGTTCCTCATGTTGTGGTGACCCCCAATTTCATTGTTACAAATTGAACATAATTAACGCATAGTGATTAATCACAAAAACAATATGTAATTATATATGTGTTTGCCGATGGTCTTAGGCGACCCCTGTGAAAGGGGTCTCGACCCACAGGTTGAGAACCGGTGCCTTAAGAGAAAGGATGCAATGTGTACTCTCCCTTGAGCATGCCTATAGTCCTTCTTTCCTCAGGTGTGTGCTTTCAATTAAAATTTAATTATTATGAACATATTAATTTTATAATTTTTATTTGATTGTTTTAGTATAGTAAAAAATAACAAATTATCTAGTACTTATGATGTGTATTTTCTTTTTTATTCTACTTTACTGAGATATAATAGACACATAATTGTGTAAGTTTGAGGTATACTATGTTAATTTAATACACTTTCATATTTCAATATAATTATCAACATAGCTTTAGATAACACCTAATCCTGTGTCTTTTTATTTTTTAGTGGTGAGAACTTTAGAGATATACTCTTTAACAGCTTTCAAGTACACAATACAGTTTTGTTAACTGTGTTTACAATGCTATATACTTGACCCCCTGAACTTCTTAATCTTCCAACAGTTCTGTAAAAGTAATTTTACCAACACTTTTTCATTTCCCCATGCCACAGCCCCTCGTAATTTCTATTTATTCTCCATTTCTGTGAGTTTGGATTTTTTAGATTTCATGTAAAAGTGGAATCATACAGTATGTGTCTGTCTGACTGATTTCACTCACTGTAATGCCCTCAAGGCCCATTCATGTTAACTCAAAATGCAGGATTTCCTTCTTTCTTATGGTTTAATAATATTCTTGTGTGTGTGTCTGTGTCTGTGTCTGTGTTTGTGTGTGTGTGTGTGTGTGTGTGTGAGAGAGAGAGAGAGAGAGAGAGAGAGAGAGAGAGAGAGAGAGAGAGAGAGAATTACATATTTTTTATCCATTCATCCACTGGTAAACTTTTAGGTTGTTTCCATATCTTGACTATTGTGAATAAGGTTTCAATGAACATAGGAGTGCAGATATTTTGCAGAATTTACCAGGTGACCAGAAAATACACAAGGAATACTCGGAGATTCAGGAAAAACCCTTTATTTAAAGCAACACTGCTGGCTCAGGGTAACAACACATCTTTCCCACACATCTTATGTAGCAATAGCCTCCTACATAAGAGCTAGTTATATAGGAGTGATCCTTTGCGCTACAGCCTCACCAACTAGCTGCACCAGCCATCATCTACTGGTGGTCAGTATCATATTACTTAGACAAAAGAGGCATTTTGACAGACAGTGACCTCTGTCTTTTGGGTTATAGAATGATTGCTGTGTCCTGGCACCTGCATAAAGCATCTTAACTTTAACATTCTGATTAAGTTTCCACACTCAGAGAGACCTTGGCTGTCCCCGGTGTACTCTGAATAGGGCCTTCACACTCTAATTGGCCTTGAGGATCCAGGGTACTCTTAACAAGGTCCTACAATCCCTTATCAGATATATGTTTTACAAATATTTTCCAACATCCATATGTTGCCTTTTTTATAAGGTTAATTGTTTCTTTTATTGTGCAGAATCTTATTAGTGTGATGTAGTACCACTTGTTTATTTATGCTTTTGTTGCCTGTACCTTTGGTGTCATAACCTTAAAAATTGCTGTCAAGACCAATGTCAAGGAGCTTTTCCCCTATGTTTTCTTTTCAGTTTTAACATGTCAGATTTTATGTTTAATTTTTTAATTCATTTTGAGTTAGTTTTTCTAAGTGGTATAAAATAAAGTTCTAAATTCATGTTTCTGCATGTGGTTATCCAGTTTTCCCAACACTATTTCTTAAAGAGAATGTCATTTCCCAATTGTGTATCCCTGGCTCCCTTTGCCAATATTAGTTGACTATAATATAGAAGTTTCTTTCTGGATTGTCAATTTTGTTTCATTGGTCTATATGTCTATTTATTTTTGCCAGTACCATATAGTTTTAACTATACTGGAACCTCGGTTCTCGAACATAATTCATTTCAGAAGGCTATTTGAGAAATTATTTGTTGGAAAACTGAATCTTTTTCCCCCCATTACAGATAATGTAAATTGAATTAATCCATTCCAGACCTTCAAATGATTCCTTGTTTTAACTATTCTTATATACAGTACAAAAGAACACAAAAATGTTCACAGCACAATTTCCTGAGTTATTAACATGAGGTTTTCGGTAAACTGACTCATACTAGGGTATTCTCTCCTTTTGTTTGTCGCCTGGGAGACTTCTGACTGATCATACAGATATCAGCATGAATTCACCAGGGCAATAACTGAAATTTTGTTCAACAACTGACATCCAAGACATTTTTCCATGAACAACTTGCTCAAGAACCGAATTGTTTGAGATGGGTGATGTTCAAGAACCAAGGTTTGGCAGCTTTGTAGCATAGCTTGAAATCACAATGTGTGATGCCTCTAACTTTGTTATTTCTCAAGATTGTTTTGGCTATTTGAGTTCTTCTTTGGTTCCATACAAATTTTAACTTTTTTTAAAATTTCTGTTAAAAATGCCATGGGGGATTTTGATAGGAATGATTGAATCTATAGATAACTTTCAGGGTGTGGACATTTAAAGTCTACTTTTTCTACTCTATGATCTTGATAGTTTAAGATACCAGATCCCATTCCTTAATTCTAGAAGATGTTATTATAAAGACTACTTTTACCAAAAATCACATTCCCCCAAAATAGACTTTAAGGAAAGCTTTGGAGCAGAGGTCGCCAATTGGTGGTCCGTGGACCACTGGTGGTCCGTGAGGTCTGAAAGGTTGGCAACCGCTGGACTAGAGCTAATTCCAAATTCTTGCAAGTAAATTATTAATTGTAATTGATGGTCTGCTTCTAACAAGATAAGAGTTTAGTGCCATTTAGTATCCCTTATCAGCGGTTCTCAACCTGTGGGTCGCGACCATCGGAAAACACATATAGTATATCAGATATTTACATTATGATTCATAACAGTAGCAAAATTACAGTTATGAAATAGCAATGAAAATAATTTTATGGTTGGAGGTCACCACAACATGAGGAACTGTATTAAAAGGTCACGGCATTAGGAAGGTTGAGAACCATTGCCTTAGATCCTTTATTTATAGTTGTTAATTTTTTTAGCAACATTGTAGAATTTTAGAGATGAAAACCTTCATAGAGTCACCACCTTCTAAGCAACATGAGACTCCTCTAATCTCTTTTGCCTTAGTTTCTTCATATTAAAAAAATGAGAATATAATACTTAAGTAATTTTACAGTGATTAAATTTATGTAAAAAACTTAGAATAATTCCTATCATGTAGTGTACACTTTATAGGGATAATTTTTCTCTAGTTTAGAAATATAAAGAACTTTCTTCAAGGTACAATAAAATTGAAAGTAATGTGGAGTGTAAAAAACTAAAAAATCATTTAGTTTATTGATGAATAAAGTAGTTTTAGCCTTCCAGTATATGTAAATGGTTTCTACTAAAAATTATTGTTACTTGGCCTAAGGACTCTGATGCCAAAATATGGATTTGATGGACCTTATTTTTACAGAAATAAATCATTGTTTTGAAGCATCCATCTTATATAAAAACTGCTGTTTGAAATTTTGACCCTGCTATTTTTGGCTTCTGTGAATGCTTGCTGGCTTAAATAATGAGGAAAACAAGACTACTCCCATTTCAGAGCGGCCATTAAACCTTCCCCAGACGAAGTTATCAGTGCTGGCACCAGGTCAAGCCTTTGGTCGAGGTCTCAAAGCCCTAGCACATAGGGGCTCTTTAAGAACTTGCAAAGGGGACCAGAAAACCCCATATTTTGGAGACAAAGAGGGTAAAATGGTATAAATACAGGAAATTTCCTGTGTGACTTTGCCCAGAATTTGAGAGACATTTTCCTCTAGGCCCGCGTGTAATAATAATAAATGTAACTCCATCTCTCTAAGCGTTGCTTGGTTCTTCTCCGGTTTTCTGTAATAGTTTGTCTATGTTCTAGAATGAAGAAAATGTTCTAGTATACAGAAAGGTCTACATTTTATTGGATATATTGATGGGAACTGAATGGCTTCAATAAGAATGACTGTTTTATAATACTATACTTTAAATTATGCAGATTAAGTAGTTTATAGTATTGAAAAATATAAAAGAATAATGATCAAAAACAAAATAAGAGTTCAAAATACAGGAAAGGGAGTTTTGAAAACAAACATGATTTAAAGGTGGTTTTACAGTTAATTCTGGACATTTAAATTGCAATAGCACAAGCTCCTGGCACCAGTTAAGTGTCTTCTGACCCAAGTATTCCAACCAGAGAACTGCCAAGAAAACCTGGCCTTCCCAAATGTCTGTCCGGAAGTTCTCCTAAAATAAATAACCTGGCCTCATTGCCTGACTTGAGTTGTGCCTTTATCAGCAGCTTTTAGGTATTTCAATTTCCAAAAAATTCTTGCTTGGTTATTAATGATTTTTTACATTATAATATAGGTATGTATTTTATTTGTAATATATTTCATTGTTTTATTAAACTATATTATATTCAATGTAGATTTTATTTTGTCCTATTATTTTTAATAGGGTGAGCCAGACTACAAAAGAACATTTCTGTATTAGCTATGTTTACATATCTTTTTTCCACCTTAGGATATTTCATATAATTTTCTCTTACTCCCAAAAGTATGTCTTCTGTTTCACTCCAAATCTGTGAATGTAAATATAAAGATTGACCCCTCTTAAAACATCTGCAGAGGCATAAGTTAAAACTTCTAAGAAAGCATCAGGAATAAATAAATGATTAGAAATGTAAATTAATATAAATAAAAATTAAACCAGTGAAATATGAGTATAGGCCATAGTTTAGTTAGTAGTATTGTACAAATATCCTGATTTTGAGCATTGTATCATAATCCTGTAAAATGTCTTTAGAGAGGAAAGATAAGTGAAGAGTATATAAGGCTTTCTATTATGTTATCAACTTCCATGGAGAGTTTAATATTTCAGAATAAAAATGTTGTTTTCAACGTTAATGTGGTAGAAAGGTAGTATACTTGAAATTCAATATTTTACCTCTACGATGATTTAATCCCCATGTTAGAAATCAGGTCATGATTCGCTGTAATATTCGTGATTTTTAACACATACGTCTGCCTCTTTAGAACAGCCAGGTTTCCCCATCAATGCTGTAATTAACTGAGGTAGAAGTAGGAGTGAAATGATGCTGTGCCTGGAAAACTACTTGAGTTATCTCTCGTTGTGTTTAGCTCTAGAAAACAACTAGGTGTTCAGGATATATCACTCAAATATTTTGGGGTGTGTTTCCTTAACTAAGCTATAAAATCCTGGTTTTATGTTCTGCCTCTAAAGTAAACCTAATCACATTAATCTAACCCTGTTGAGGAGACATCAGAAAGATTCTTCCAATGCATCATTCTTTCCAAAACACCTTTATCAATGTGATACAAAGAACAAGAATCATTTTAAGGATATGAGATAATAAATAAAAAAACATTTTACAAACCTTAAAGTAAAATACACACTAAAGTACTGTGATCATTTCTGTTTGAAACATTCTAACAAGTCTTCAGAATGATTCTAAATGTGCACAAATGAAAAGTCCAAGAGATAAACTAGGATTTGCAGTAGCTAGTTGAAATTGGACAACCCTCAAAATGCCCGAATCTCAGTTAACTGTGAAAACAGGAATACGAAATCTGGAATTGTTGTGATGATTTTATTACATAATAATGTTAAATTGTCTAGGACAAGTGTTAGCACATATAATGAGCTGCTTATAATGAGTCTCATTCCCCACCCTCTCTACAAAATATAGAAATTAAATTATTCTTCAACAGATGATTCCAATATTCCTTGAGACAATGTGTCCTGTCCACTACAGTATAAAGCTCTAGTTTCTCGATTCACTTGGAAATAATTTCTGGACTATTTCTAATAAGGATTAACAGGAAGCTCTGAAGATGAAATAAACCGAGTATGAGTAGCCCAGAAACCATTCCCTATTTTATAGCTACACAGTAATATATTACATTGATTTGAATCTTTACTATTTTGAATTGTTTTTTAACATAATATAGCTTTCATTGTGTAACAAAACTACAATTACGTTAGCACTTAGCACAGTACCTGGCACATAATATTCACAAGATGGTGGGATGAATAAATAATGAATGAATCAAATACTTTCTAAAAATATTTGTGAAAAATAATTAAGTGATTAATGCAATACTTATGTGCAACTGCAAGAAAAATACTACATAATTATTAAGAAAAGTTATGCAGCCCTGATAGGTTTTTCTCAGTGGTTAGAGCCCTGGCCTGCAGACTAAACGGCACATACCTTGGTTGTATCCCCTGGCCCTGGTTGGGGGCATGTGTGGGAGTCAACCAATAGAAGTGTCTCTCTCGCATAGATGTTTCTCTCCCTC
The DNA here is from genome assembly GCF_963259705.1 of Myotis daubentonii. Classification (NCBI taxonomy): domain Eukaryota; kingdom Metazoa; phylum Chordata; class Mammalia; order Chiroptera; family Vespertilionidae; genus Myotis; species Myotis daubentonii. The sequence continues at coordinate 88,383,863 of NC_081841.1, forward strand.
CTCTCTTGCACTCTCTCTAAAAAAAATAAATGGAAAGAATATCCTCAGGTGAGGATTAACAACAACAACAAAAATGTTATTCGGTTTTATAATAAACTTTCAGAAGAACATCATTGATTGAGTCATCATTTGAATCTAAACCACATTTGCTTAAATTTATAGTCAACTCATTTTGTATGGTTCTAGGTGATTAATTTATACATACAGAAGACTTACAACAGTAGTTTAAAAATGAAAATGGGTTCAAAGTTATCAATGACTCTTTTTAGAAAAGTGAAAAAAATGAGATCGCCTTATGTAACACCAAATGCTTAGTAGATAAATGCATTTTCCATGTGAATAAGAAATGAAAAGTTAAGATTCATCCATTCTTTCCCAAGATATCTAACATCAAACTCTTCTATCTATACTTCCTCCTGGCTGCCAAGGTTGGTCCATCACCTGTGCAAAATCAGTGCTTTAAATTTCAGGATCAGCTCACCGAAGTCATTAATAGCTAAGGCTTGCTCAGGTGTCAGCCCCTGCATCACAGGACAGAATATAAACACCAAGTAACAAGATTTCTACGATGAATCTTACCATTCTCTCACAGTCATATTAGCCTCAGTCACTAACAAAAACTCATAATTGTGTGCCCTTTCAGTCAATCTCAAAACTCCATAAGCAGCATTTCTGCTAGTATTATACTAGATTAGTAGTACCCTTTATCCAACTTCATGTAGAGAAGTGGTTCTCAACCTTCTGGCCCTTTAAATACAGTTCCTCATGCTGGGACCCAACCATAAAATTATTTTCGTTGCTACTTCATAACTGTAATGTTGCTACTGTTATGAATCGTAATGTAAATATCTGATATGCAGGATGGTCTTAGGTGACCCCTGAAAAGGGTGGTTCGACCGCCAAAGGGGTCGCGACCCACAGGTTGAGAACCGCTGATATAAAGTGACTCATGCAGTATATATTCTTTTGTGTCTAGTATTTCTTTTTATCAGACAAAAGAGGTTGAAATTTATCTACTCTATTGTGTGTATCAATACTGTACTCCTTTCATGTTGTGAAGCATCCCATATTTTGACTTTAATGTACTTTGCATTTATATTTTCCTATTGTTAGCGATTTTGATTGTTTCCAATGTTTGGCTCTTATTAATAAAGTTACAAATAATATTATCTAATAAAACTTTTTGTGGACATATGTTTTTTTTAATTTTATTAATTTTTTTCTTATTTTTATTGAATTTATTGGGGTGACATCCTATATAATAGAGATAATATGCAAATTGACCATCACACCCTCACACAATGTGGCCTCCCCCATGTGGTCACAAGATGGCTGTGCCCATGTCATCACAAGATGGCTGCGACAAGATGGCTGACAAGGGTGGGCAGTTGGGGGCAACCGGGCCTGCAGGGGAGGGCAGATAAGGATGACCAGGCCAGCAGGGAGTGGTTAGGGGGTGATCAGGCTGGCAGGCAGAAACAGTTAGGGGGCAATCGTGCAGGCAGGTAGGCGAGTGGTTGGAGCCAGCAGTATTGGATTGTGAGGGGGATGTCCAACTGCCGGTTTAGGCGCGATCCCCCAATTTGGCCTAAACCGGCAGTCAGACATTCCCCGAAGGGTTCCAGATTGGAGAGGGTGTAGGCTGGGCTGAGGGACACCCCCCTCACCCTCAGTGCACAAATTTTATGCCCCAGGCCTCTAGTTATCTAATAAAATTACATAGGTTTAATATATACAATTCTAAAATACATCATCTAGGAGCTCCAGTGGCGCAATCGGTTAGCGCGCGGTACTTATAAAATACATCATCTATATATTGTATTGTGTGTTCACTACCCCAAATCAAGTCTCCTTCCATCACTATTTATCCACTCTTTACCTACTTCTCCCTCTCCCCATTCCTATTTCCCTCTGGTAATCACCATACTGTTGTCTCTATGAGTTTTTTGTTGTTTTTTTGCTTAATACCCTCACCTTTTTTACCCAGTATTTCAACCCTTCTCTCCTCTGACAGCTATCAATCTGTTCTCTGTATTTATGAGTCTATTTCTATTTTGTTTGTTAGTTTATTTTGCTCCTGAGATTCCACATATAAGTGAAATCATAAGGTCTTTGTGTGCTTTTCTGGTTTTTTTTTTGTGTGTGTGTGTGTGTTTTTTGTTTGTTTGTTTGGGGTTTGTGTGTGTGTGTGTGTGTGTGTGTGCGCGCGCGCGTGTGTGATTGGTATCTGGTTTCCTACCAAATGGCTAAAGAAGGTGCTTGTTCAATAGAGACATTTAAAAGTACAGAATCCTAAGAAATTCTTTAGCTGTATTCACTAAACATTAATGTGTTTAGTTATTATACAATGAAAATATTTTTCTACTTTTGGTGATTTTTGAAACATTCTTTAATCCTCACACAAGGATATGCTTTTATTTATTTTAGAGAAAGAGAAGGGGATAGGGGGAAGAAAGAAACATATATATCAGAGAGACACATCTATCTCTTGCCTCCTGAATGCATCCCGAAACCTGAATATATGCCCTGACTAGGAATTGAACCTGTGACCTTAAGGGAAATGGGATGACACTCCCACCAACTGAGCCAGCAGACCAAGGCTTTTTGTTATTTTTAAAATATCCATTGTTCACTTACAAGTGTATTACTTAATTTCCAAATATTTGCACATTTGATTATTGAGTTCTAGTTTAATTCTATGCTATTTTTAGGTCAGAATTTATATGCTTTTAATCTTTGAATTTGACTTATGACTGAACAGATGACTTCTCTTTGGGAATCTTTCTTTTTATAATTTTTTAAAAATTAATTTTAGAGAAAGAGGGAGGAAGACAGAGATAGAAACATTGGCGAGAGAGAAACATGGCTGCCTCCTGCACAGTCTCTGCTGGGGATCAAAACTGCAACCTGGGAATGTGCCCTGACCAGGAATTGAAAGGTGACCTCTTGGTTCATAAGTCACCCACTGAGCACACTGGCTGGGTGATCTTGGGGAAACTTTCAATGTACATGGAAAGCTTAATTTTGCCCTTATGGTAGTATTCCAATAATGCCAATTAGATCAAAATGCTTGACAGTCATGTATAAATTATCTAAATTCTTGCTTATTTTTTCTAGTGGACATTCCCCTGATTCACAGACTTTTAAATCCAAATGTACGCTATACATGTTAACTTCAATGTCTAAAATATATTTCAGACTTAACAGGAACTCTGCCCAAACTGGCCCCCACCAAGGCTCCACTATTTCACCATGTTCCACCCCCATTTATCCCTTTGCTCATGTCAGCCACTAAGAATAATCCTTTTCTATCTTATTGCTGACTGCCAACCCATCCCAACACATTACGTCTGACCAGTCATTAACATCTCTATTGATAAATCTGAAGTTGGACTTGATACCTTCCACTGACTGCCCTCATTGCCCCACCCTTCCCTCATGGCCTCACAGCCCAGCTGTCAAAGAAGAGCCAGATGATCTTGTTAAGTCCTACTCATCTTCCTATTGCAACCAGAACGCATTTAACTCAGAGGGCCCTACATGAACTGGACCCTGCATATTTCTCCAACTCACCTCAAACCACTCTTTCCCTTCTTCATCATTCTATAGACATAGTGGTTTTTGTTTTCCCCTTAATATGTGACCTTTGAGGGTTTGGTATGACCTCATTTTACTACATGGAGCAGTTTTCCCCTAGATTATCCAGATTTGTTATGGTTGGGCTCTTCTTCCCTATGGAAATCTCAGCACAAATATGAACTCCTCAGAGGAGCCCAAATTCATGTACCAGTAGTACCCACAGTCACTTCCTCCATATTTTGCTATTTCATGTTTCTCATGACTTCTTTTTATTACCTGGAACTAATTAATTAATTTATTTATTTATTATTTATTTATTCATTCATTCATTCATTCATTCATTCATTCATTCATTCATTCCTTAGTTCTCTAATTCCTGGAATGCAATATTGTAAGGGGAGGAATTGGGTAAATAGTGTTCAGGGTTCCTGCTGTATGTAATCTCTCTTGTATAGTGCCTTCCAGACGTAATCGTATTATATCTCCCCTAAACAGGAAAGAAGTACCCACACAATAAATGTTGGTTAATTGAGTAACTTAATCTCTCTGAGTTTGGAAAGAATACCTAAGAATTTGCTTAAATTATCAGTGATAAATATTCACAGATTTCACTAGGTACATGGTTTTCTCAGAGAAAGCCATGAAAGAAAATATTTCTATAAGTCATTCAATTTTTTTATAACTCTGACTTTTTTTGTTTAACCTAAATCCCTCCACTGTATTTTAAATGAGTTTTTCCTTTCTCTTCCTAGTATATGAAAAACAGCTGGATGGCTCTCTTTGTGGCCTTTCTGTCCTTCAAAGACCATCATGAAGCCAGACCTCTTTTTTCTCTCCAGGATAAATAATTGTGCCATTTTAATACTTCCTGAAGTTCTGAATGCCTACCTCTGAAATCCCTAGCAGGACTCTATGCAGCATTGTCTGTTAGAACTATCAGCCACATGGAAATGTTCTATATTTGTCCTGTCCAATACAATAACCATATGTGCAAAATAAGCACTTGAATGTGAGGAACTAGGGACTGAGTTTTTAAATTAATTGAAATATAAATATCCACCTGTGGTTAGTGGTTACTGAAGTAGCACAACTCTTAGAAGCTGTAACTATTCTATATATCCCTAGGCAGAAACACATTTTATATACTAGTCGATGACCCATATTAAGTATGAAACAGAATATAACTTTTAAAGTGGGGAAAAAATCCAACAATACTTAAAGCAAATTTTGAATCTAAGTTCTTATAATTTGACATTAATTATAAAATTGTTGTTAGAGCAATAATTAGCTATATCAAAATCTTTTCATTTATAGAAGAACCTGACATACTAGTAAGAATCTTGATTTATGGTATGGCAGATTTATTGTAAAAAAAATTTCATAATCCTCATATATGGCATTTTATATCATTTGATGATATTATATATATATATATATGGTATATATATATATATATATATATATATATATATATATGGATATATATATATATATATATATAACCATATACATATATAAAACTATTTGATTTTTAAAAACTTTTTAAGGTAAGTGACATTTAGACTAGATTTTCCTCATGTACCATTTAATGATGCTATATTTATACTCTTAACATTAATGACACCCTTGATGTTACACTTGTTTTCAAATTTCAAGGTGAAGGGTGTGCATTAATTAGAGACAGCTGGAGGCATTTAAAAATCAGCCTCACATATCTGGGTCATGGTTACGTCATGATATCCAGCATGCTTTCTAATTGAAATAACCGTTTCATTAAACAAGTAAGCAAGATTTATGACAAATTTAGCTATCAAGCACATTTTTATTTTTCCAAATTTCTATTTTGAATTTCAATCTGTTTTGGAGGAATTAATGAGTGTTTGCCTTTATTTTGTTTTTTATAGAAGAGAAGTGTCTTTCTTAAGAAATGAATGTCTATTTTTGCAAGCATTTTAATTGAGCTCTGCTTAATGCCCAGGCTCCAAAATTCACTTATACTGAGTAAATTCCATATGAAATATAAAATAAATGTTTTTACATTAAAATATTTAGCATTGCTGATAGTCACAAAACATGATTTTTTTTATGCTCATATCACTTCTGTTAATACTTCAACTCTATTTAAGTCATGGATTTTTTTGTTTTTCTTTTTTTCCTCTCTTCAGAATCTCTTTCTGATTCAATGTGTGGGGGGAAAAAAAAGACACAGCAAAAAAGAGTAAAGGAGGTAATGTTTCTATACCATTGAAATTTCATTTTTAATTCATCACCCATGCTCTGGAATTAATGTGCTAGGGGGTCACATATTTTATATAAATCTCACTGTTAATCAATCTCTCTCTCTCTCTCTCACACACACACACACACATACATACGCATGCATTTGTACATACACACAAAATATAAATATCAGCTTTTAAAAAAGTCAGTCTAATATGTTCTTCACCTTTAGATGGCACAGGAGAAAGAACCTCAGTAAGATAAGCATGCACTGTTGTCTATGGAGGGCAGAAGTCTTCATATAAGCAAGATCCCACCTCCCCCGCAACCCCTGCCTCTCCCCAGTACAGAAGGTTGTATTGCTTAAACAGCACAGATTTCTTTGGTGCAAGGACAACTGAAAATCATGACTTTGGTGCCCATAAAATGTGAGATATTTTTTACCTTCCTTCTTTAATGTTGCATGCAAATTCTAAACTTTATGTGTAATGATGAGTAGTAAGCATGAAAATGGTTATGTTCACCGCTGTCAAAGGTGAAATTAAGCAAGTTATTACAAAGTTTTCCTCATGAATATTCCAAATGCAATTAAATGAAATTGTTTATTTTAAGTAAATGGATGTTGTCTTAAGTGTGCCAACGACATCATGGGGGTGACTAGTGAATATATTGTTGGTGAGGTAAAGAAATAATTGCACACATACACTATTCTTTTTGTACATGAATGTTCATAATAGCCTTGTTTTTAAATTTATTTTATTGTTGAAAGTACCATATATGTCTTCCTTTTTCCTCATTGATCCCCTGCAACCTGCTCCCACTACCCCCCTCCCTCCCTGGCCTTTACCACACTATTATCTGTGTCCATGGGTTATGCATATAAATTATTTGGTTAATCTTTGCTCACCACAACCCCACTTTTCCTCTGAGACTCTACAATCCTTTTCTTGGAAAACTAAAGGACATTGGAAAAAGAGATAGAGAAAGATATAAATAAGTAGAAGAATATACTGTGTTCATTGATTGATAGAATTAACATCATTAAAATGTCCATACTACCCAAAGTAATATATAGATTCAATGCAATCCCAATTAAAATACCAACAATATATTTTACAGATCTAGAACAAATACTCCAAAAATTTATATGGAACAAAAAAAGGCCCTGAATAGCCACAGCAATCTTGAGAAAGAACAAAGTTGGAGGGATCACAGTACCAGATATCAAGTTATACTACAAAGCCACTGTAATCAAAACAAGCTGATACTGGCACAGGAACAGACATATAGATCAATGGAACAGGACAGAGAATGCATAAATTGACCCAAGCCATTACACTCAATATTTGACAAAGGAGGCAACAGCATACAATGGAGTAAAGACAGTCTCTTCAATACATGGTGCTGGACAAATTGAACAGGTACATAAAAAAAGTGAAATAGACCACCAACTTACACCATACATAAGAATAAACTGAAAATGGATAAAATAGTTAAATGTAAGTCATGAAACTAGAAACATCCCCAAAGAAACCATAGGCAGCAACTTTCAGGTATCTCTTGTAGCAATATGTTTGCTGATACATCTCCTATGGCAAAGGAAACTAAGAGTAAAATAAAATATGGGACTACATCAAAATAAAAATCTTCTGCAAACAAAAGAAACCATAAAAATAATGAAAAGGCTCACTGTACGGGAGAACAAATTTTCCAATGATACATCTGATAAGGGGTTAATTTCCAAATATATAAAGAACTCATACAACTTAACAAAAGGAAGACAAACAATCCAATTTAAAAATGGGAAAAGGATCTATATAGATACTTCTCCAAAGAGGACGTACAGATGGCCAAGAGGCATATGAAAAAAATGCTCCAGGTCACTAATCATCAGAGATGCAAATTAAAACAAAGACAATGAGGTATCACCTCACACCTGTTAGAGTGGCTACCATCAACAAAACAACAAAGGACAAAGTGCTGGTGAGGATGTGGAGAAAAGGGAACTGTAGTACACCGTTGTTGGGAATACAGGCTGGTACGTCCACTATGGAAAACAGTACGAAGTTTCCTCAAAAAAATTAAATATTGAATTGCTAGTGAGCCCATTACTAGGAATATATCTTTAAAATTCGGAAACACACATTACTTTTTTAAAATCTGAAAATAGAGAATTCACAAATACCAGCATCCTTTGCATGTACTAATGCATGGCATGGTGTGGTCTTTGTTTTGCCTTGCTGCTCTATACACATACCCAAACACACACACATACAGCTACACACATACACAGAACATCTTCATCCATAAAATATTTTATTGAGGTACTTCTCAGATATTTTGACTCATACAATTGTAACATGGATCTTACTTAATATACAAACAGATGGTTTCAATCTTTCCTGAAGGTTTACCAGAGACTTTTCTTTAGAAACTAGAGAGAAAGTTTTCAGGTGTTTCAATGGTACACTCAACAAAGGTTTATTGTTCTGAAATTTGTATCTCCTAAATAAATGCATTTTCCTCCAGATGGTTTTAAAGAAGAAATTAAAAGACCTTTTCTTTCCTTCTTTATTTGACAAATTTTATTCTGCAATGTTTAGCTTCCATATTGTTAGTCCCAATTATAGGTTTAAATTAAGAATAAATTTAGACCCCATAGTATAGTTACATTTTATTGAGCAGAAGTAGTTGTTAAATGTTTTCATCTTAAGGGAAGAATTGAAAGAAGACAGACATTAGCTAGTAAAGACCAGTGCACTATATGAATGTGTTTCCTAAAATTTAGGTTGATTTTGTTTTTATTACTCTTGCTGAAGGTTTGTTGATATTATTTTTTTAGCAAGCCAACTTTTGGCTTTGTTAAAACTCTCCATTGTACTTCTGCTTTCTATTTCATTGAGTTATATTCAAAATTTTATTATGTTATTTCTCTTACTTTATGTTTATTGTGATTTTTTTCTCATTTCTTAAGACAAATTCTTACTTTATTAATTTTATGTTATCTCATTCCCTCCTTTTGCCACTTTTCACAAATTAAAATGAGAAAATATTAGCATAATAGAAGGAAATGCAGTCGTTAAAATAAACTTGTCATATGAGTTTTGGAAGGAGCAAACACAACAAGTCACTGAAAACAGACAAAAACATTTCAATGATTAGACATAGACTCATACAAATGTAGATGAATTTCTACAAATATCCAATTAGAAAAAGACACTTTCAAACAAAACCAAATTTAACAGAACCTTGGATATTATTCCATAGTAATAAATACCAAAAGACAGCATGTAAAACATCTTTTGGCATTTGGGAATCTCTTTGTCCATTTTATAATGTATTATAATGCAATACAAGAGAGATTGATAACAATGACCAGAATATATAGTGTAGAGAAATAGCAAAGGTATGGTCATACAAAATAAACTGTCTTACTAATTTAGGTTGGAGAGAATTACACCTAAATTATGTAAGTAGTAGATATGGAGAGGAAAAAACAAGTTTGGGAGTCACTGTATATTATGAAGCAGTTTCATATGACATAATAGAGTTAGCATAAATCTTAAATTATAAATTACTTAACTTAGCCTCAATATTCCTATCTGTCGACTGGAACAGTTACATCAAGCTCACAGGATTATGAGGAGTTAAAATTGATATTTATGCATATCCATCTCCTCACTATTTAATGAAAAAAAATATGTGGGAGGAAGTGTTACAAACTTCCAAGTTATATTTTAATATCAGGAAATAGTTATCATTACTTTTATTGCTGAAGCTAAATACAGAGGATTTGCCAACTTTTATCTGAAAGTGAAAAAAAAAAGAAACATATTATTTCACAATTCCATCTCTGGATGACTGAAATAGAGATAATGTGTCAAAGAAAGACAGGACTTATCATCTATTTGTCAAATAGGCTTTGCCTACTTTTGCATTCAAGTCTAAGTTCAAGGTAATACTAATAAAAATATAGATATACATAGATAGGTTATATTAGATGAGACAGACCATTCATTAAAATCTTGATGTTTAAAATTAAGAACACTTTGTGCTTAGAAAATTCAGTAGAAATAGAAATGTTTAAATCAAGCAAGAAATTATAAATTGAAATGCAAGACTTCAAAGATAAGTTGGATTTTCTAGTTCCCTGCCATAAAAATTGTAAAGTCCTGGATTATATAAAGGTTGAATCTACCTCCCCACTTTACAGGTACAAGGTTTAGGTAAAACAATAGACTTAGAGGTAAATA